>NC_060140.1:96334012-96654726 GCF_021461385.2 Schistocerca piceifrons
TTTCCCTTCCTTTCTCCTCGCTCGACCTTTAATTTACATGATTTATGTATTGGCTTGGTTCAAATGGCTCTGAGCACTATGGGACTTAACATCTATGGTCATCAGTCCCCTAGAACTTAGAACTACTTAAACCTAACTAACCTAAGGACATCACACAACACCCAGCCATCACGAGGCAGAGAAAATCCCTGACCCCGCCGGGAATCGAACCCGGGAACCCGGGCGTGGGAAGCGAGAACGCTACCGCACGACCACGAGATGCGGGCATTTATGTATTGTTGAAAATATTTTGGCATCTGCAGCTAGCTATACGCAGAGAGCCGATTTGCGTCTATGTACACTGAATATTTTCGGTAGATTAGATTAGATAGGTACTTGTTCCATAGATCATGAACACGACAATTCGTAATGATGTGGAATGTATCAGGTTAATAAAAGGTGTCTATACAAGATATTACATTGCGAGGTGCTGGGGCTAGCAGTGTATTTAACACTAAATTCTCCTCGAATCTTCATATGGAAATGATGCTCTAAGCCCCCCCCCCCCCCTTTTCTAACTCCGACTTTTTCTGTTGCACATGGATTAAGAAGAAACGCGAACTGACTGTAATCGACCCTGCAAGTGGAGCAGAAAAGAGTTTGGCACCTGCAATAATTTAATTTGATAGAAATTAATTAGATAAAGGAAAGTTTCAGTAACGTAGTGAGAAATGAAAGGGTTGCTCTACCGATCAACGGAATGAAAGTTCTGTCCAAAATAACGATTTGATTTATTATGACTAAACTCAAAATCATAAACAAAACACATGAAACGTTTACAATACATCAAAATGGATCAAATTGGATACTCAAATAAATGCTGTGAAGGTGAAGTTGTCCATAAACTAGATTGTGACATTTATGACGAAGTGGTATGTGGAGCCAATCCCTTGCAACTCAAATCTTAAGAAAAACACACAACCAACCCAACATTAATAGCTGCTACAGTAGTGAGAACTCTGACAATGAACACCCAAGACAGAACAAAGTTAGAAAAAGACGAACAGGCGCGCTCTACTGAGCTCTGATTATCACAGTGCAAATTCCCTGATCTGCCGGTGCTGCGGACATAAATTACCAAGCTGTCTCCTTAACTGCAAGGACACGATCTGGCGTACTGGAAGCAATGGCTGGTTGCTTCGACGTCCCGTCGTGGTGATGATAATGTCGCGAGTATAGCCCGAAACAAATTGTCCTGGACTGGTTGTCCCAGACTAAAGCCTTTCTATCAATACAAATGCGCCTCTGAGGGAGACGAAGAAGGCTCGCAACACAATCACTGACGGTACAGTGATTGACTTTAACAAGCGAAGTCACACAGTAACTCCGATACAGTCAACTTTAGCCAAAACTGCCCAAGACAGACAACATAGGCCGCTTGTACGCAGAACGCTCAATTGCCAACTGTACTCGCAAAGTTACATTGAAGTCGAAACTTCAGCAACTTCTTTAAACAGTTACAATCAAATAAAAGTATATTAGACAGCCAACGGAAGGCAGGCTGTGCAGAGCAGCGAGAGCTCAGTCTTGTAACCTACTCCGACCGAAAGGCGAGAGCCGACTCCCTCAAGAGCACCAGTGCAAGCCGAACACAGAACATTCCCGCCCCCACGACAATGGCCTTGGTTAAACGTTCCAATCAGCAACTCGAAAACCGGCGGAAAATTCCACTCTATTGCCGAAGCACTACCATTCCACCAATGGAGATTCTTGGCGCCAATTTCTGTGCCGATTTTGCTACGTCACGGAGCTATGCCCTGAGCAAGCCAATCACAGTTACAATTTTGCAGAAAACGCGGGAATTTACCCGCCAAGACTGCATGGGAACACAAGTCATTCCCACGCCTCGCTGGTAGCCTGCCAGAAAGTGTTTTCGCTAAGTTTCTGCGAAGTAACGGAATCTCTAGCCCAGCCGCTCCTTCAGGTCTCTGCAGG
Source organism: Schistocerca piceifrons (assembly GCF_021461385.2). Classification (NCBI taxonomy): domain Eukaryota; kingdom Metazoa; phylum Arthropoda; class Insecta; order Orthoptera; family Acrididae; genus Schistocerca; species Schistocerca piceifrons. The sequence goes on from NC_060140.1 coordinate 96,335,987, forward strand.
CGTGTCTCCGCCACTATTATGACAATGTCGGCGTCTGGAAAGCATCCACTCGACTCCCTCACACCCGTCGGCTTAGCCTTTTCAAGATCCGCGGAGTCCGCCTGTCACCGGACCACCCGGATGACGAGAGATGCTGCGTGGGAAGTCCACGTGTGAAGGAATAGCAACTTTTCACCGCATGCAATTAGAGAGGAAAATCGAATTACTCAGAATAAGATAGAAATATGAGAGGGGGCTTCTGCCACCTCTCAACATTACACAAAATACTCTATGACACTTAATATTTTCAATTTTTTTTGGGGTGGGGGGGGGGGGGGAAATACCCTCTTACTATATCCAAAAATTCATCTAATAAGTTGGAGGGGTTGCCATTCAGAAATTATTTTAATTTCCTTTTAAACGCTATATGGCTACCTGGCAGACTTTTGATGCTATTAGGTAAGTGACCAAAGACTTTTGTGGCAGCATAATTTACCCCCTTCTAAGCCAAAGTTAGATTTAACCTTGAGTAGTGAACATCATCCTTTCTCCTACAGTTGAAGCAATGTACACTGCTATTACCTTTGAATTCGTTCGGATTGTTAATAACAAATTTCATAAGTGAATATATATTGTGAGGCTACATTGAAGATACCTAGCTCTTTAAAAAAGCGTCTACAGGATGATCTTGGATGAGCTCCAGCAATTATTCTGATTGCACGCTTTTGTACAATGCACACTCTTTTACTCAGTGATGAGTTACCCCAGAATATGATGCCGTACGAAAGCAGAGGATGAAAGCAGGCGTGGTAAGCTGATTTAGCCGGCAGGGGTGGTCTCGCGGTTCTAGGCGCGCAGTCCGGGACCGTGCGACTGCTACGGTCGCAGGTTCGAATCCTGCCTCGGGCATTGATGTGTGTGATGTCCTTAGGTTAGTTAGGTTTAAGTAGTTCTAAGTTCTAGGGGACTGATGACCACAGCTGTTAAGTCCCATAGTGCTCAGAGCCATTTTTAAGCTGATTTACTGAGATGTATATCGCCAAAATTTTGAGTGATCCTAGTAGCATAAGTAGCTGAACTCAAACGTTTCAGCAGATCTTCAGTGTGTTTTTTCCACTTCAACCCCTCATCAATGCATACACCTAGAAATTTTGAATATTCTACCTTAGCTACCGATTTCTGATCGAAGTCTGTATTTATTAATGGTGTCATTCCATTTACTGTGTGGAACTGTATATAATGTGTTTTGTCAAAGTTTAATAAGAACCCATTTGCAGAGAATCACTTAATGATTTTCTGAAAAACATCATTTACAATTTCATCAGTTAATTCTTGTCTGTTGGGTGTGATAGCTATACTTGAATCATCGGCAAAAAGTACCAGCTTTGCATCTTCGTAAATATAGAACGACAAGTCAGTAATATATATTAAGAACAGTAGAGGACCCAAGACCGATCCTTGCGGCACCCCATTCTTGATTGTTCCCCAGTTTGAGAAATCACCAGTTTTTTTAATATTATGTGAACTGCTTATTTCAACTTTCTACACTCTTCCAATTAGGCATGATTTAAACCATTTGAGCGCTGTCCCATTCCTACTATAGTACTTGAGCGCATCTAGAAGTATTCCATGATTTACACAGTCAAAAGCCTTTGAGAGAACACAAAAAATCACAACGGGTGACTTCCGGTTACTCAGAGCATTTAATATTTCATTAGTGAAAGTATACATAGCAGTTTCCGTTGAAAAACCTTTCTGGAAACCAAAGCGACATTTTGTTAAAACTTTATTTTTACAAAGGCGTGAAGCTACTGTACAATACAGTACTTTTTCAAGAATTTTGGATAAGGCAGTCAGAAGAGAGATTGGGAGGTAGTTGTTGACATCAGACGTATCCCCTTTTTTATGCAGTGGTTTAACAATGGCATACTTCAGTCTATCTGGGAAAATACCCTGCTTCAGAGAGCTATTACATATGTGGTTAAAAATCCCACATATCTCTTGGGAACAAGCTTTTATTATACTGTTGGAAATGCCATCAATTCCATGTGAGCTTTTATTCTTTAGAGAGTTTATTAATTTCAGAAGGAGAGGTGGGTGGAATTTGAATTGTATCAAATTGGTCGGTAAGGCCTCTTCCATTAACTGCCTTGATTCTTCTGATGAACATTTAGAGCTAGCTCAGTAAAGTTTGGCACCAACTAGCATCACGGAACTAATCTCGAAGTATAAGAAGGTGTAATATAACACCGTCCGGGCTGTCTTCATTGATCAGGTCATCCGATTGGTGGCAATGTTCGAAGCGCCGCTCGAGACGACTGCAGGTACCATCATCGAGGAGCCGGCTCTGGCAGTATCGATAATAAGCTGCGATACTACAAATGTTAATAATTTTATCTCACTGTGAGACTAGAAGGTCAATGCCTTCATAGACAAATGGCTGCAGTTGCCTGTGAAATCATGATTATATCTAGGCGTGCACCTCTTCGTCCGAAGCAAATCGATAGACACGAATATCTTTCTTCCATGTTCCAGAAACATGGAAATCGCATGGAGAGAGATCAGCACCGTATGGAGGATGCATAAGGGGTAATAGTGTGGGGTGCTGTTTGGACGCACAACACAATCATCTCCGGTTCACACAGATTTGGACAGCAGGCATTACGTTTTCGATGTGTTTCCAGAGACTGTGCTGTATTTATGAGGTCTCTGTGACAGTATGTTTCAACAAGATAACGCAAGACTGCATATTGCGCGTCCTGTCCTGACCTACCCGATGCAGACTCTTGTGTCAGACAGCACATTCCTCAGATCTGTCATCCATTAAAAACACCTGGTCATTGGTTGCCGAGGAACTGGAATGCCGTCTCTCATTAGCCACTATGAATGATGATTCTGGCCTTTAACAGAAGTAGCATGGAATGACGTTACTGTATCTATGGTGAAAGAACATTTTGACCGTTTGCCTAACCGTGTTAGAGCCTTTGTTGCTGCCAGAGATGACAGTTCTGTGTACTAAATTTCCCATTCTGTATACCCCAGATCTCCTACAAATTTATTCAAGTACTAATAGGCAAACCGGAATTGCCTGGGTACTCATTTAGCCGATTTTCTATTAGAAACGAAAAGAAAAATGAACTGTGTTTGTAGCGTAATATCGAAGAAATTTCATTTCCATATATTTGTGAAAACGCCTTTGAAAATATGAAACAGTTGGACAATGAAATATGCATAATATACATATGTATAAGTACATTATCCAAATTAACAAACATAGTACACTAAATACATGCGCTCTGTAACGTTAATTTAATTCAGAACTTGATTATAAACAATATTTTTAGTACATTGGGCGCAGCTGCTTCACGTTTCTACAACGCGATTTTGTAAACATCTCTATGGCACCGTCTCTTCATGGCTCCATAGATGGCTACAGTTTCGCCTACAGCCATTTGTGCTTCACTTTTGAAAGTTGTCAACAGCGCTATCAGATATCAGGGCTTTCCTAAAGTTGACTCGACTGTAAGAGTGTCTTAGTAGTAAAGAATAAATGTATTAAAACTTCATGCATCATGCCACATATTTTCACGCATCTTGATGTTTATATATATGCCGCACAGTGACACAATTTTGTAGGCGCATTCAGCGCCATAACTGGATGCTGTCTGCATAATGTGCTGCGAATAGAAATAATAGCAAAGAATTAATAAATATAAACGTCATGCACTATGCGGTAGTTTGTCACACATCTCAGTGTTTATGACGTCATATTTCCTGAATGATTGAATTTTGTAGGTGCATTTAGCCGCGTATATGGATACAGTCAGCAAAATTTATTGTTAATGTGGTTTGTAGCACACAAGTAATAAACTGAAACATCATACATGATGTGGCAGTTTTTTATGCTTCTCAATGTGTATGACGTCATATCTCCAGAACTATGAGAGGAAAGTGGTTCCTACCACCAGCGATTTTTGTCTGACAGTAAGAATTACGTGTACAAAGTTTGGTTGAAATCAGCCGAGGAGGAGGTGTGAAACATACACACATATATGCACACATTTTTATAATGTGGTCGGATACTTCCAACTATATGGCGCAATAGGTAAATTTTCGTTGCATGCAAAAAGAATTCTCCATGATGTAACAATTTAAATCTGCCAAAGTCAGCAGATGCAAATAAACCCAGTTTTCCAATAGTTTAATTTTAAATCAAACTAATTAATATCATATTACTGTATTACTATGTACAAGAGACAGTCATATGAAATTCAAAACTTATCATCATAAATGTTAATTCATTCATCCCACAAGTTTCCAAGGTTCTTTTGAGCATGCAGCAGAAGTTTTGCAGGGAAGTCTTTATTGTGTACCTACGATCCCATGTCAGAAATATGACAGTGTAATGCTGACAGAGACTTCATTGACAACACTGTCTCTCTCTCTCCCTCTCTCTCTCCCTCCCTCTCTCTCTCTCTCTCTCTCTCTCTCTCTCTCTCTCTCTCCCTCCTTGATATTTTTATAACAATCAGTTCAGTGGAGTAAAACTACGATCTATAATAACTACTTCAATCCCACCAAGTGGGAAACTTGGTAAGATATTACTGCATCCCTGCCTTCTGATACATAGACAACAAATACCATGTGCATGTTGATATTGAGCATTGTGGTGATCCTATTAAATATACACATATTGGTCTATTGGAGCAGGTGGCCAGTGATCAAAGTCGCTTGCACACACCTGTGTAAAGTTTTGTCACCCATACTATAGGAGGACCATATCCCATAGACTACTTGTCACAAGAGAGGGTCCCTGTTTTGCTGTCTGATACACTGCTTTTTCTGCTGTACCACATCTAAGCACTCTATTACTACAGCTTTGTACACCACCATACATTTTGATTTTTCCACCACAACTTTAATGTGTGTGTGTGAAGAGTTAAACTTACATTAACACATTTCGATCTATTGCCTCTCACAGAAAGCTGGACATCACGTGGTGTAGCTTAAGCTTCTCCCACAACACACAGGGTGGTGGAAATAAAAGGCAGAGGCGGTGTTTCTCATTGACGAAAATATGGAGCAATTTGCAACATATGGAAACTGGAAGAGTTTGCCACTTTATGGAGTATCTCCAAACAACTCTCCAAAGGTGATGACCTCCATATTTAAACTCATGTTCCACAATGATGGGGTAACAGACGTCTCGGTGCTCCCCTTACAAAGAGACCATGAGCATTGAATCCTCATACTAGCAGGGCATATCACACTCATATATATGATCACACATAATTACAAACTATGTAGGAAAGCTAATCCAATGGCAATAGAGAATTTTTTAAACCTCGTTAAGGAACATGAGTGGCAGGATGATTGTAGTGTCAGTAACATAGATGTCAAATATAATGCTTTCCTTAACACATCTCTCATGCTCTTTGAGAGTTGCTTTCCATTAGAACATCTTAAATTGGGTACTATCAGTAAACGGCAGCCTGGGTTGCTGATTAGTGGGTTACGGATATCATGTAGAACAAAGTGGGAATTATATTAGAATGTTAGAAATACTTACAATCAAGCTACAGTTGTTCATTACAAACAATACTGTAAGGTGCTTAAAAATGTTACTGGGAAGACAAAGTGTATGTGGTACGCAAATAGAACAGCTATTTCACAAGATAAAATTAAAACAATATGATCAGAGTTGAAGGAAGCGACTAGTCAGCAGCACCAGTTCAACAAAATAAGTCAGTTCGTAGTAAAAATATTTCTGTTACTAATAAGTCAGATATGAGTACAGCATATAACAATCATTTTTGAGCATTCCTGGTGAATTAAATAAAAACGTGCCTTCTACAGGGAATCATATAACTCCCTTGGAAAATGCCTTTCCCAGACTGATGTCTGAAATACTCCTCTGTGATACTGACAAGGGCGAAATTGGATCAATAATTAAATCACTGAAGACTAAGGATTCTCATGGATATTATGCAGTGCCTAGCAGAATATTAAAGTACTGTGCTGAACATGTTAGCCCTGTACTTAGACATATTTGTAATTCCTTTAAGAAAGTTCAGTTTCCTGAACGACTAAAGTACTCATTAGTAAAGCAACTTTATAAAAAGGTAGAAAGGGATTATGTAGACAATTTTAGACCTATTTCTATGCCATCAGTGCTTGCTAAAGTTATTGAAAAGGCTGTGTATGTAAGGATAATTGATCATTTTATGTCATATAATTTGCTGTCAAATGTACAGTTCGGCTTTAGATGTCGTTTAACAATTGAATGTTCTATATTCTCTTTTCTCTGTCAGGTACTAGATGGATTAAACAAAAGTTTTCGAATGCTAGGCATATTTTTTGATTCATCTAAGACATTTGATTGAGTTGATTACAAAATATTGCTCCAGAAGTTGGACTGTTTCGGAATACAGGGAGTAGTTCACAACTGGTTCACCTCTTACTTTAACAACAGACAGCAAACCATCATTATTCACAATGTTAAGACTGGCTGTGATGTGGGGTCTGAGTTGGGTATGGTCAATTGGGGGGGGGGGGGGGGGTACCCAGGGATCAGTATTGAGGTCACTGTTGTTCCTTGTTTATATAAATGATATACCCTCTAATATTATGGGTAATTCTAAAAGCCGCGCGGGATTGGCCGAGCGGTGTAAGGCGCTGCAGTCATGGACTGTGCGGCTGGTCCCGGCAGAGGTTCGAGTCCTCCCTCGGGTATGGGTGTGCGTTTGCCCTTAGGGACTGATGACCTTAGGGACTGATGACCTTAGCAGTTAAGTCCCATAAGATTTCACACTCATTTTTGAACAGTTCTAAAATATTTGTGTTTGCTGATGACACTAGCTTGGTAGAGAAGGATGTTGTGTGCAACATTGGCTCTGTTTGAAATCTACTGAATTCCTGATATTCACGGTATGTTAGTGAAATGGTCTTACGGGAAAATCCCCACTTCATCCCTACCTCGGAGAATGCTGTGTCCCATCGTTCGTGCGCCGACTATAACACCACGTTCAAACTCACTAAATCTTGATAACTTGCCATTGTACAGTAACCGATCTAACAATTGCGCCAGACACTTGTTGTCTTATATAGGCTTTGCCTTCTGTGTTTGAATACGCATTTCTATACCAGTTTCCTTGGTGCTTCAGTATAACAGCTGAAAGTATTCAGAAGCTAGTAACTGACCTTGTCCACAACAGAACAACTTACACCTCGAGAATATTCTGGCAGTCCTTAAATCTAGATTTTCTCCGAACTATGAAGTACAATGCATGTTTTATACTGGTTTGCGCGGACATATCGTAGTTTTCAATGGTTCAACCCCTCGTCAGTGCACCAATAATGTTAAAAGAAGAAAAACGATAGTGACCAAAAGAGAGCAATTCCGACTTGGTAATATCACTAGAAGTATAATAATAGATTTCTTATCTTGGAATCCGAATGCTGACACGGCCTCCCTATCACGACGGTTTGTGGCAAAAATATTTAGCTTATTTTTCAAGTGTGAAATTGGCTGGCCACGTCCGCTGTGTGAACCACGCAAGAAGATGTAGAAATAAGGAAACACGCAATGAATCGCTTTTTCCGGCACACTTTCCGTATCATAGCACGCAAACTGTTGGTAGCTATTATCTCTAGAACAAAGCCTTTGTTTGCAGTGGCACATGTGTTAAGTTCACCAAGTGGTCGCGAAAATCTCGCCGTGACGCAGGTATCTGTGCTGCTAATCAAAACAGCCGGGGGTCGCGTGTCGTGGCACACGACCACAGCTGCCAGTGACCGCGCCGGATCGATATTCACGTGCACTCTCTGGCGTTAGTAACTTGCTTATTCTGTATAAGAAATATTAATAAATAATAATAGTGGTGCTGTCACTGTTTGTTGGTAATATTTACTGACAAAATGCAACCTAACGCTGGATTGCGTATTTACGGCTGTCCTGTGTGGCCGTTTTTCAGTACGACTTACAAATAGTGAGAGATTATCACCGAAGAACCGGTTCTCGATTGTGTTCAGGAGACGCACGGATCGACTACGCGAAGGGGTTTTCTTAATTGATCTTTTGAGCTGGATTGTCTTCACGCAATCAGAATCTTCGATGAAAATACCTAAGCGAACTATTTGAATATAAAAATGGAAATGAAAGCAAATTAGTGGTATTTCGTAAGAGAAAGATTAACAGATCAGAAGTCGAACACATTAGTGGTCTCCCAAATACAATCGAGACACCGCTATAAAGAGCGAACCTGTAATAAAGCTCATACACAATTTGAACATCATTTTTGTTTAGGGAAAGAAAAGAATAAGAAGAAAATTACTGCATAGTAAAATATTAATATATTTTGAACAAATTGACTCTAAACTTCTAGACATTGACAAATACGCGATAAATACATGACTTACATCTGATATTTCTTTTGTACGTGGCGCAGCCCAATAATCACTGCTTTGTCAGTCGGTTCCTTCTTAAAAATTAAATGTCCTTGCGTGCGCAAAAGTACGTTATATCCTCACCCGAGTTACCGAAACGTTTGTTCGTCGTTTCACATAGTTTTTATACAAAATAAAAATACAGCTTGTGGCAATGCTATGTAGTACGTCTTAACATGTCGGCGACCAAAAGTACGAGGGATAACGAAGTCTCTAGAACATTTCTTAACGAAAGATAGATTGTTCTTTCATCTGTTTCGCAGCTTCTTTCTATCAAGCGCTGCGGCAATGATTTTAGATATCTGCCCCCAACGGGTCAAAGTGTTTATTTAGAGTATTTTAAACGCTAGACGCTCTTCTTGGTATAGGAGCACATAAAAAAAAATATTTCGTCTCTTTACTCTCGCGCTGTGATGCTTAGCATCTTTGCGAACTACGGCTCGTTAGCTGTCCTTTTCTTTTGTGAAAAATGTCTCATTTGCAAAGTAACTGAAATCCAATAATATTACAACCCCACACCGTCGCGCCCTTTCCCTTTCAGCTCTCTGTGACAGAGGTTTGATCATCACGCGAGTGTTACGGAAATGCTTCAGGAAGTCGGGTGGGAGTCTCTAGAGGAAAGGAGGCATTCTTTTCGTGAATCGCTACTGAGGAAATTTAGAGAACCAGCATTTGAGGCTGATTGCAGTACAATTTTACTGCCGCCAACTTTCATTTCGCGGGAAGACCACAAAGATAAGATAAGAGAGATTAGGGCTCGTACAGAGGCATATAGGCAGTCATTTTTCCCTCGTTCTGTTTGGGAGTGGAACAGGGAGAGAAGATGCTAGTTGTGGTGCGAGGTACCCTCCACCATGCACCGTATGGTGGATTGGGGAGTATGTATGTAGATGTAGATGTAGAAATTTGGAAACAGATGTATCTGGAATCTCACCTAAAGAAAAATGTGAATTCTTTTTCCTCGCCGAACAGAGCTCTTTATCAGCAGTAGTGGCGGTATTATAGGCCACTGGCGTGGTGTCTTCTGGGAGTGAATAATTCATTGTCTAGCGTACTTATTTTTATCGTAAGGCATATTTGTTGCATGCCTTCCTTTTTGATAACATAAAAACATGGATTGTGGGAAAACCGGCACAGAAGAGAAATGAAGCATTTGAGATGTGGTGTTACAGACGAATGTTGACAATTAGGTGCACTCGTAAGGTAAGGAATGAGGAGATTCTGCGCAGAGGAAAGGAATATGTGGAATACACTGACAAGGAGAAGGGACAGGATGATAGGACGTATGTTAAGACATCAAGGAATGACTTCCATAGTAAAAACTGTAGAGGAAAACGGAGGGTGAAATATATCCAGAAAATAATTGAAGATGTTACTTGGAAGTGCTACATTGAGACGAATAGGTTGGCACAGAAGAGGAGTTCGTGGTGGGCCACATCAGACCAGTCAGAAGATGACGACTCATGGGATACCTTCTAATATCGTTTGGCCTGCTTTTGCCCTGTGTAGTGCAACTCGGTGTGAACTCAACAAGTCGTTGGAAGTCCCTTGCAGAAATATTAAGCCATGCATGTTGCCATCCATAATTGCGAAAGGGTTGCCGGTGCAGAACTTTGTGCAGGAAATGACCTGACGTTTACGGCCCATAAATGTTGGGCTGGATTCATGTCGGGCGACCTGGGTGGTCAAATCATTCGGTCGAAATGTCCAGAATATTCTTAATATCAACTGCAAACAACTGTGGCCCGGTGATAAAACATCGTTGTTTGGGAGAATGAAGTCCATGAATGGCTGCAAATGGTCTCCAAGTAGCCGAAGATAACCATTTCCAGTCAACGATCTGTTGAGTTGAACCAGAGGACACAGTCCATTCCATGCAAACACAGCCCACACCATTATGGAGCCACCACAAGCTTCTGCAGTGCATTGATGACACCTTGGGTCCATGGCTTCGTAGAACCTGCGCCACACTCGAGCCCTACTATCAGCTGTTACCAACTGAAATTGGAACTCGTTTGGCCAGGCCACTTTTTCCACTCGTCCATGGTTCAACCCATAATGGTCACAAGCCGAGGAGAGGCGCTGTAGTTGATGTCGTACTGAGGCAAAGGCTCTCGCGTCGGTCGTTTGTTGCCACAGTCCATTATCGCCAAATTTCTTAGCACTGTCCTAACGCATATGTCCCGCATTGATTTCTGCAGTTATTTCATGCAGTACTGCTTGTCTGTTAGCATTGACAACTCTACGCAAATGCCGCTGCCCTTGGTCGTGAAGTGAATGGTGTCGGCAACTACGTTGTTCGTAGTGAGAGGTAATGAGTGAAATTTGGTATTCTCGCCACACTCGCCGCGCTGCTGCTACGGTCGCAGGTTCGAATCCTACCTCGGGCATGGATCTGTGTGATGTCCTTAGGTTAGTTAGGTTTAAGTAGTTGTAAGTCTAGGGGACTGATGAAAATGTGTGTGAAATCTTATGGGGCTTAACTGCTAAGGTCATCAGTCCCTAAGCTTACACACTACTTAATCTAAATTACCCTAATGACAAACACACACACCCATGCCCGAGGGAGGACTCGAATCTCCACCGGGACCAACCACACAGTCCATGACTGCAGCGCCTGAGACCGCTCGGCTAATCCCGCGCGGCGGGACTGATGACCTCAGATGTTAAGTCCCATAGTGCTCAGAGCCATTTGAACAATTTTCGCCACACTCATGACACTGTGGATCTCGGAATAATGGATTCCCTAGCGACTTCAGAATGAAATGTCCCGTGTGTCTACCTCCAACTACTATTTCGCGTTTGAAGTCTGTTAATACCCCTCGCGCGGCCATAATCACGTCGGAAGTCTTTCCACATGAACCACCTGAGTACAAATGACAGTCCCACCAACGCACTGCCTTTTTATATCTTGTGTACGTGATACTGCCATGTACACGGGAGACGGACGGTTTTCAACTGCGTAGTACTGAGGGCGCGGTGGTGGTGGGAGGTGGTCGTGGTGGGGATAGTTCTGATCCACACAAGACGCCATTTCATTTACTCAGTCACTATGGAGTAGTGGGACTTGCAACGTCGAGTGTTTGTCTACGACAGTTTCGTGAAAAGTGACGAGTCTATTATTGCTACCCAGCGATTGTTCCGCGGGCGGTTTAATGTCGGTCCACATGGAGCTGTTCCGAGCCGGAACACAATCCTCAGATGGCTGGAAAACTTCAGATCAACTGGAAACATACTGGATAGGAAGCATCCTGGCCTGAGACGCAGAGTAACGACACCAGGAAATCTTGAAAGGGTCAGGCAAGCGGCAGTCAGAAGCCCAGGACGGTCAGCTAGACGTCATGCTAGTGAGTTACGAATCAATCGTGAATCGGTTAGACGAATTTTGCTTAAAGAATTAAAATTACATCCGTGCAAAATGTTCATTGTCCAACAACTTAAGGAAACTGATTTTGCTGTACGAGAAGACTTCGCTTACAGAATGCAAGTGATTTTGGGATCGAATGAAAATGAAATATTATTGATGAGCAATGAAGCTCATTTTCATTTAAACGAGACCGTGAATAAGCCAAACCTATGTTACTGGGCTCCAGAGCATCCACACCTTATCCACCAGTGTCCTCTACACTTAGAAAAAGTAAAACTCTTGGCTCTGTTGGCATTATTGGAATTAATTTTTTTTTTTATGAGAACGGGGTCACAGTTACTGTTAATTCGGTTCGTTACATTCGTATGCTTGAAACAATCTTGAAACCAGAACTAAGAAGACGACGAAAACGCGTTTGGTTCCAGTAGGATTGGCCAACATCGCACACCGCAAACACTTCAATCACAGACGCACGTTTCCTAGCCGGATTATCTCACTTTTGGCAATGTTCCTTGGGCTCCCGGATCTCCCGACTTGTCAGTATGCGACTTTTTTTCTGTGGGGGTACCTTAAGAACTGTGTCTATAACCACAAACCACCAAATTTGGACGAGTTGAAGAATGCAATCATTCTAGAAATTGCTGTCATCCCTGCAGAGATTTTAGTCCGTGTGATGGAAGATTTTGAGAAGAGACTTGAGACCTGCATTCAAAATAATGCACATCACCTTGACGACATTAGTTTTCACAAATAACTTTGTTAACTAAAATGGCAAATAATGAGCTTTGATTTTGTGTAAATAAACATGCATTAATTTTAAAGTTGGCTCAGTATTATTTCGTTAAAAACCGTCCGACTCCCGTGTGTCACCCTGTATACGTGCATATCACTATCCCATGACCTTTGTCACCTCACTTTGTAAATTACGTACCTGAAAAAGTTTTTGTATCGATTGACCTTCAGCTATACCTGTGGCAAGTTACATAGCTCAGTAATTCCTGTTTTATGGGAGCACACCTGAGTTCATGGCACAATGGGCCTCACGCAGCAAAACTTGAGTTTAATAGTAACTGTATTTCGCAGTGCGTCTGATTTAAATAACCCGGTCGATTTCTGAACGTTCACCACTTTAGTGTGCAGAAGCAGTTCCTAGTTGTGTAAAGCAATGCTGTTTACATGTTTTAGCTTTGTATATTGACTGGCGCTAATCTCACCACGCCTAAAATACGATCGAAACTGTCATCAAAACTGAACAAATATATCGCCGCTTTTCCGAATGCATTCAGCAGTGGTAGAAGAATGCTACTCTGACAGAAAGGAATCGCAACGTCGAAAGTAATTAATGTAAGTTAGTGAAATTTCGATAACAAATTGTCTAGGTAACATATTTAAGTGGTTAACACAGCAAGATCACAGGTTAATGTAAGATTGAGATAAGTCACTGCAAATAAAAAATGCTGATACAATAGTAACAGGTGTAACCACCAAAATAGTGAATGCAAACATGCAAACGTGCGTGCGTTTTGTTGTACAGGAGCCGGATGTCAGTTTGGGGGATGGAGTTCCATACCTGTTGCACTTAGTCAATACAGGGACGGTTAATGCTAGTCGAAGATGACGCTGGAGTTGTCTTCCGATGATGTCCCGTATGTGCTCGATTGGAGACAGATCTGGTGGTCGAACAGGGCAAGGCAACATTTCGACAATCTGTAGAGCATGTTGGGTTATAACGGCAGTTTGCGGACGAGCGTTATCCAGCTGGAAAACACCCCTGGATTGTTGTTCAAGAATGGCAGCTCAACAGGTCGAATCACCAGATTGACGCACAAAATTTCAGTCAGGCAACATGGGTTAAGCACGAGAGTGATCTTGCTGTAACACGAAATAGCATACCAGATCATAACGCCAGGTGTAGATCTAATGTTTCTACCACAGGGTAATCGCAGGCCCTAACTGGCCTCTTTCTAACCAACATAAGGCCATAACTGACAACTAGGCACAACCAGCTTTCATCAAAAACAGGCCTTCATCCCCCCCCCCTTGCTTGATACTACAGAAGTCGCAAATGGCGGAGGTTTGTGGTCAGTGTAATGCACGCTACAGGGCGTCCAGCTCGGATCTGTTTTGATTCATAACAGTTCGTTGTGTCAGTGCGGCGCCAACTGCTGCTCAAATTGCTGCTGTAGATGCAGTACGCTGCGACAGAGCCATACGCCGAACACGATGGTCTACCCTCTCGGTAATGTCATGTGGCCGTCGAAAGCCCAGTCATTTTTCGACTGTGCGTTCTCATGACCACCGCTGCCAACGATCATGTACTGTGGCTGTATTCCTGCCACGTCTTTATGCAAATATCGCAGAAGGAACATTCGGCTTCTCATAGTCGTATTACACTACCTCCTTGAAACACAGTGGAGTGTTCATAACGGCGTCTTTGTTGCCTTAAAGCCGGCCGGAGTGGCCGAGCGGTTAAAGGCGCTACAGTCTGGAACCGCACGACCGCTGCGGTCGCAGGTTCGAATCCTGCCTCGGGCATGGATGTGTGTGATGTCCCTAGGTTGGTTAGGTTTAAGTAGTTCTAAGTTCTAGGGGACTTATGACCACAGCAGTTGAGTCCCATAGTGCTCAGAGCCATTTGAACCATTTTTTGTTGCCTTAAAGGCATTCTTGATTAACATCAAATCACCACGTCCAGTCACAAACTACCACGCGTACCAACTTTCGTTTATGTCGCGCAACTCCTTCTTGGTGTTGCGATTTTTTTCCGTCGGTGTATTCATCAATGGTGGAAGAAAATTGTTTGATAATCTATGTGAGGAATAGGTGGTCTTCAAGCAAAGTTCGCAAGTGACTCCGCCGCTAGAAGTCCAAAAGCATCAGCAGCCACAGATGCTGTCAAATCTGCGGTAACAGCATTTTGCTGCAGCAACTGCTGGCACATAACGAGTTGTAGTTTATGGTTGGCTCTGAGCACTATGGGACTTAACATCTGTGGTCATCAGTCCCCTAGAACTTAGAACTACTTAAACCTAACTAACCTAAGGACATCACACAACACCCAGCCATCACGAGGCAGAGAAAATCCCTGACCCCGCCGGGAATCGAACCCGGGAACCCGGGCGTGGGAAGCGAGAACGCTACCGCACGACCACGAGATGCGGGCGTAGTTTATGGATCTATGCTTTAATTGTAGCTCAAGACGCGCAGCTATATGCAGTACAATACAATGGACTTGCATGCTCTACTAATTAACATGGTTCAAAGAAATTATAAACGGAACATACGAAAATACCGTAGTGCAGTTATTTGGGGGGGGGGGGGGGGGGTATTGAAGAAAATATGTATGGGAATGGATATACGCCATAATCGTCTTCTCTCTCCTGTGTCTCTATCTCTCTCCTCCTCTCCCCTCCATTGGTTCATTTCATCTCTGCCCATCACTCACCCCTCCCTCCATGTCCATCTCTTACCCCACAATTTCTGTATCCATTTCCTCCTCCTTCATCTCTCTATCCATATCCTACTTCCCCTTCTTTATATCTATTTCCTCCCCCCTTCTCTACTCGCTTCCTATCCCCCTCTCTCTTGCCTTATTTATGCTTATTGCAAACGGAACCTTGATTGGGAATAGAAGTCAAAATGAATGAGTAAATCGGTTGGAATGAGTAGCACACGTGGTATGAGAGAGAAGTTTCCAGTTGCTGTACCTGTGAGGATAGTACTTTAATGATAACATCTCGCATGGCTTTTTTATCTACGAACAGGTAGGATTATAAAGTTAGCCATAAAAACAATTTTGCAATTTTCTGTTAAAATTGTCTGCGAAAAGGGAAAGAAAACAACATATTTTCACAGCACAGATTAGTATGTTCTACCTGGCAACTGATTTAACAGAAAGTTTTTATTGTGTAATTGTTATTCGATTTGTCTCCAAAGGCTGTCTTCGCTCTTCGTCAGTCTCATCGACTCGATGGTCGTGTAGTTGGATTGCGTTGCGCGTACGCCATCCGGTATCTCGAAGCCCCACAAAGAAATAAACCACGAACTGAAATCAGCTGAATGTTCGCGCACCAAATTACCGCGAACTGACATCAGTCGGTGCAACACACTAATGGTAAGATTACCAACGATAACAAACTGAAATTATCACGGTAAATGACAACAGCCAAACAGTTGCAGAATAAAAATTTATTTTAATTGTAACTACTGACAATGCCTTTGGCACGATTGTTTTATGCATCTCCACTGCAGGACGTGATTTTAGTGTATTTTTGCCTCTGATGAAGGTATATTTAGGTATACCGAAACCGTGGTCAAGGATTTCAATAAATCTTTATTCTGCAACTGATTGGCTGTTATCATTTACCGTGAAGATTTTCAACAGTTGCTGTTTCAGTCATCTTTAAAATTTTGAAACTGAAATTACGCTTTACTTGTATTCTTTTTCGCAAAAATATCAATATTCAATGCGGATTTTGATGTTAAGAAAACATGCGACAGCAGAACTCTCCAACTGAACGCCACATTTCTTAATGAAAACATGTGACAGTAGAACTGTCAAGCCAATCGTCACATTTCTTTCATTGAAATTTTCATACAAAAATAACATCCAAATTTGCCGGTGGATTTCCCAAACATTTCCTTTGATACAAACCATCGAGCGTGGTGGCGCAATGGCCAGCACACTGGACTCGCATACGGAGTATGACGGTTCAAACCTGCGTCCGTCCATCCTGATTTAGGTTTTCCGTGATTTCCCTAAATCGCTTCAGGCAAATTCCGAGATGCTTCCTGTGAAAGGGCACGGCCGATTTCCTCCCCCTCCTTCCCTAATCCAAGCTTGTGCTCCGTCTCTAATGACCTCGTTGTCGACGGGGCATTAAACACTAATCTCCTCCTAATCTCCTCCTTCATACAAACCTTGTCCTGACAATTACGAACACAACAAACAAAACATCACCCAAATCGGCCGGACCGTTCTCAAGCGATTATCTTTCATACGCGCGACAATTGATTTTTGTTTATATAGACTATTTTCTGCTCATAGGGGTGGAAATACATAAATATCGGTATTTACGTAATAAGTTGTTATAACATAAAAGCTTCGTGTCACTGTTGTGTCTAGACAAGACAGCCTAGACACAATGAGAGGAAGCTGACAGGCACGCGCTAAGCCAAAGAGGGTGCGTGAGGTCTGAAACAGGATACGTAATGATTGCTATAAAGAAAAGTACGTAGCTTCTGTAATACTTAACTTGTGGTACATCTGGAGATTGTGGCGATACAAGTGAGACTCTTTAGATACATGCAATGTTACTAATGGCGCCTTGCTAGGTCGTAGCCATTGACTTAGCTGAAGGCTATTCTAACTATCTGCTCAGCAAATGAGCGAGGCTTCGTCAGTGTAGTCGCTAGCTACGTCGTCCGTACAACTGGGGCGAGTGCTAGTCCGTATCTCGAGACCTGCCTTGTGGTGGCGCTCGGTCTGCGATCCCTGACAGTGGCGACACCCGGGTCCGACATGTACTAATGGACCGCGGCCGATTTAAAGCTACCACCTAGCAAGTGTGGTGTCTGGCGGTGACACCACAGTCACTACAGTCAACGGACTGGCACTGATGAACACGTATGTAGTACTGAAAACGTTCCCACTCACATGTGTCTACGTTTCTGCTGCCTTGGGGCCACACGCGTCCTGTCTCCTTAGCAACAGTGCGGCGGCCTTCAGCATACGGGTGCTAAACACGTCGCCACAAACACGTGCGTCCCCGCACCCACAAGCGGCTTTCTCCGGAAGGCAGCTGCGTAGGTGTACACTAGGGTGTCCATTTCATTTTCATTGAAAAAGGGACATTTAAAATAAATTAGAGAAAAACCTGGGACAATGAAGAAAAAAAAACGGGACATAGATATTGTATTCACTAAATTTAATACACACACAAGTTTACCTCTACAACGTGCACTCAGATGATCCCAGATAACTTTTTACAATTATTCTGCCACACTATCACCGTACTTTTCACTTTTATGTACTTTATCAAGAAGTGCATTTTTGTTTGAAATTGTATCACAGAAGTCCGTACACGATACACCATTAAAGTGTGTTTTGACAATGAGGAATTGCCAGACAAAACTCCACCAAAAGAATCATGTTTCTCACGTTAATGTTTTTACTTTTGAAATAAGCAAATATTTTACACCACGTTGCACCAAAACTTTCTGTCTCCTTCTTCACTTTTTATGAAGTTCTGTGCACATGAAAATTCATCAAACAGTTCGTCTTCATCAACAGAAAAATTTGGTACAATACTTTTAACAAAAACACAACAGTCCTGAATATCCTTCCATTGTAGCTGCTCCTTTTCAGTATTAACCCAGTCAAATGCTTTAAAAGGTATGACAAATGGTAAACACCATTCTTCAATACACTCAATGCAAGAGTCATAGAATATGTCAGCATAAATATGAAATTGTTCTACAGTAATTTCACCCCCTTCTTCCAGCTTTCTAAGAGTCTCATGTACAAAGGATGTGAGAAATCTTTCAGATTTTCTACATTGTAATTTGCCCAATAATTTGTTTATTTCTTGATAAACTTCCACTATTTTGATTTCTTGTTTCTCAACGCATTTAATTGTTGTGGAGAAACGCTTTAGCCGGCTAACAAGAAAATGTAGAAGAACAATAGACACAGGGGTTATCAAATAATTGTTTAAGGATAACAGGACACTTGTCAAGGGAAATGAAATATGATTTCAAAGCAGGAAATATCTCTACAATTCCTTCCAATGCTGGTAGCAGAGATAGCCACCTTGTCTTGCTGTGCCCAAGTACAGTTTTGTATTCAGTTTCGGTAAACTTACAGAATGACTTTAGAGATTCAACCCTTACTGTATATATGTGGAAATGCTGGTAGATTTTGTTTACAATTAATTGGCAGTCTATGGGTAGGCAATCTGAGCCAGTTTGTAAGGAATTGTGCACCACATGTGCTGGAAAGCCAACACCTACTATATTACTCACTGTGTTCTGTTGCAGTTTATAGAACAAATTGTTTTTTCCTTTCCTCTGCTTACCACCAAAATTGGTGTTTGTGTTGTCAGCAGAAACTGCAATCACCTTTCCTTCAAGATCATATTTCTTTAAAACCTCCAGCACATAATTCTGAAGTAAATCTGAAGTTTCTCCAGCTAAATTAACCAATTCGAGCACTTTTACCGTGATGCCATTTTCAGGGTGAAAATACCGGATAAGGAGAGGAACCAACTTCAAATCCAGATGATTCGATGTATCAATCATTACAGAAATGAATCGAGCACTTTCCAGTTCATTTAAAACCTGCTGAGCTGCATACGGTGCAATAATATTTGAAATGATTGCATTACATTTTGTGTATCCGCATGCGAATTTAGGACTGAAAAGTTTTTTAACAACTACTGTAGTACAGTCCATTGACTTAAAGCTATAGTTATGCATTGCACTGTGGTATACAAACGTAGCTTCTTGTGCTGCCAACTGCCTATCCATTTCTGTTACTGATTTTAAGTTTACACTCACGCATTTATTTGCTCTTTTCGCTTGATAACTCATGCGATGTTTCTTCGTCTTAATGTGATTCACAGTGTCAGACCTTCCACCATGACCAATAGCAAATTTTGATCTGCACAACGTAAATTCTACAGTTTCTCCACTACCAGTGATAAAAGGAAACTCGCTTTTTATATTGCTGTTAAAATTACACTTTCGCTTTGGTATAATGAAGCAGTGATTGCACAGTGCAAAACATTAACAGTGTGGTGACGATAGACAGAGAGCAAGTATCAGTTGTGTATAGTATTTTTGGACCGAAAGGACGGATTCAGTGGATCGATTTAGAAGAGAAGAATCTTCGTTGTTATTCGTAACCTATAGTGCGTTTAAAATTACTTGCGATTTTTGACAGTTCGGTACATGTTTGGGGTATGCTGAAAGTCATCACACGCTTCCTAGCGCAAATAATTGCGCAGTTAATAGCAAGTCAAACAACCAGCAGCGTAAAATTCTCTAGCCATGCGGAATCATAAAAAAACGGAACATTTGAGCGTCCCCAAAAAACCTTTCGGGACAGCGGGACATGTTGGTAAAAAACGGGACTGTCCCGGGAAAAACGGGACGAATGAACACCCTAGTGTACACTCGCTATTTGAAGCAAAATCGCTTTAACATCAGAAAATGCAATACCTACATCAGCTTGCGTAGCTGAGAGACCAGTTTCCGCAGTTTTTAATACCCATGCACTGCTTCTTTTATGGAAGACGAGCAGTAGTACTGCCCTAAAGCCCATGACGAAATTACTTTCAGTGAACTGTAAACACTGCCTATATCGGTCATTATGCTGGCCGTTGCGGCCGAGCGGTTCTAGGCGCTTCAGTCCGGAACCGCGCTACTGCTACGGTCTCAGTTTCGAATCCTGCCTCGGGCATGGATGTGTGTGATGTCGTTAGGTTAGTTAGGCTTAAGTAGTTCTAAGTTCTAGGGGACTGATGACCTCAGATGTTAAGTCCCATAGTCCTTAGAGCCATTTGAACCATTTTTTTTCGGTCATGTGTTAGATCAGTATTGCTTCCATTGTTCGACAAATTAAGCAATGTGTCGATGTACAAACATGTTCTCAAGTTGAAAGTGCGGAAACTTGACGTTTGTCGCGTGTACAGTGTGTTTGACCATTGTAGGTAGAGACGGAAGGAGTGAGTAGAAGAGAATGAAATAAGCAAATAATCCTGATAAACACATGTCCGGAAACCGACAGTTTCTCCGATACGACGTATTACGCATGATTACATGAAAACATTATAACAGAGTGCTTTGGGATCCAAACTGCAGACACATTCTTGAAGAAAAACGCAATACGACAAGTGTTCCACGTGGCCACAGTTCGTGTGGAGGTATGCCTCAGCATCACTTCTTCGACCCCCGTACCCGTTCAAAAGTGTACCGAGCGAGATGGTGCGGTGGTCAGCAAACTGCACTCTCATTCCGGAGGAAGACGGTTCAAACTCGCGGCCAGGCATCCCGATGTAGATCTTCCGTAATTTCTCTAAACCGCTTCAGGCGAACGGCGGGACGGTCCCTTCGAAAGGGCACGGCCGCTTTCCTTCTCCAACCTTCCCTAATCCGAGCATGTGCTTTTTCTCTAATGACCTCCTCTTCGTTCAAAAATCAGAGGCATGTTCCGAAAATAATTGACAGCCATCCACATAGCGTTCCTGGAGTTCACTGACACCACCAACATTTTAGGAATACTCCAGAGCTTTTAAATTTCTCGACACCAAAAAGTCCAACAGATTCAAGTCGGAGGACCTAGGAGATCATGGTACTGGCGAGTCATGACCGGTACACTAGTCGAAGATTGGTGCTGTGTATTCCCGAGCAATCACATGAAAGTGTGCCGGTACGCCATCTTAACGCATCGTTTCACATAAGGAACATCATCCATATAGTCGCTCAGCTTGTGTTGCATAAAACGTAGGTACACACGACCAATATCGGTTAGGCAGCGTCAAACGATCACCAACGACAGCTGTCCAAACGTTAACGAAGTCTCTGTTAATGTGCCGTTACACTCGTAGCACGTCTAACATACTCTCTCTACCAGGTTCTAGCTATAAATGTTCGAGTAATATACTCGTAGATTACGAATCTGTGTTATGTTAAGTGAAATGTTTGGAGCGTGTACTTACCTTGTTACTTTCGTTGACTTTTCTCCACCAATCCAGTGTTAATTGAGATGCACATCATTAATTGATTCACTTCAGGAATCCCAGGAGGCAATGTGAAAAGCCGATAATATTAAATAACACATTTTGCATCTCATGTTAATATTTATATTGTTCCGGAATATTCTTACACTGCACAGCTCGAAGAAACTGACTTTACAGATCATGTACTTCAACCTTCAGAAAACAATTGCCACTCTACTACCATTGCCAAGCTTTTAGGTTCAGTGCTTATACAGTTTCTTAGCAAGTTTTTGAAAGTATTGTTGAACAAAGTCACATTAATTGAGTTACAATCAAATTCGGCTGCTTCACGAAACATTACAATTACAATTTTGAAGATAATAAGTGACTGGTTGCAAAAAATGTGATTCCTGAAATTACTTTTCAAATGTAATGTCGAAATTCTGCTTGAGAAGTGTGACTAACAATACTTCATACAAAATAATTAATATCTCATTAATTACAACGGGAAGTTCGATGCCAACGTATTTTGGAGTACTTTATGCGGAAATCGAATGCGGAAATCTAATTTTGCTGTTCAAAGTTTACATAATAGTCTCGTTTTGACCAAATGATCGAAATAATAGTTTGTTTACGACAGAAAGTCGTAATTACAGAATTAATTACAATGAGTCTGATTTGCGTTTTTATAGAAACATAATCTCTTCACAGTGAACGTAGCTTTCAGTGCATCAGTTAGCCATAAATGTACACAAAACATTAAGTCTCACGTTTTATAACTGAATTTTGACAATTAATTTCCATTTTAATAACTGAACTGGTTATTTAACACCGTCCTTTCTACGTGATTATTGTGTGATAGTTACTGAAGTGAAATAATTAGTTTTTCTGTAAATTTCGTAAAACTGATGATCACAATGAGATACTTGTCCAGTAATTAAAGATTCATGCTAACTGTATTTAAATGAGCTGTAGTTGACTAAATGGCTGTGTTACGTTTAATATAGCTCGTGTAAAATGTGACTTGATACGATAGAGAGCACCAAAAGTTGTATTTTAACGTTTGCTGTACTGTGAAATGTGCATTGTATAATGCGCAAAGGCGTGGTACTGAATACTTCAAATAAGGGGCCCCATAGTACGTCCTATCACACACAGGAGCTATCTGAAGTCCACGCGCGTGTGTTGCGCATGTTCGTAACACTGTCTTGGGTGAATTAAGCATCATGTGTGAGTAGCACGAGCACAAGGAACTGTGCATCATTTACACATTGTGTAAGGCTCTGCTGACAGAAGGCAGCTCGGGCTGGAAAGTCAGGTGCAGCCAGGGTTTGCATACTTTGTACGTGTTGTGAGTACAACTGTCCCTCATGTAAAGCTCTCCATATGGTGGAGAGTGAAGCGCCTGCTGCCGCAGCAATCCATGTGGCACACATGCACCACATTACACTCACTTGTCATAATACAACCTCCTGCATTCGTGGTGTCCATGCCGTTTTTGGCCTACGTGCATATTGCATGTTGGATTTGAAGTATTATTTTTTGTAAAGTGATATTTAAAAAGCTACCCTATCGGTAAAATAAGGACGGTTAATTATTATGTATATTCTGTAGAATATTCCTTTTATTTTAGAAGGAGAACAACGAACTCTTTTCTTGCACTCACAGATAGCATTTAATTGGTAAGGTACCCCCTACTGCTTCAGTTTAACACTACGCGCAACGGATTTATTTGCGGGACCTTTGCATAAATACACTAACTTGAAAGTTATGTCAATTCTGCTTGGTCCAATGATTGACATTCAAACATTTAGTAAAATTATTAAATAAATTTTTTTTTAACTTTCTTAGAGAAAGAATGTTCCGACTCAAATTTGAATTTTTATAGAACAAATTGGTTTATCATTAATCATTTCATGTAACGTTAACGCATCTGACTTTTTACTAAAACTATGGTCTCCTAAAGAATGGTATCTCTTATTACCACAAGTGTCCACTTTTGGATCAGAAGAAGAGGATATTCCACAACTGTATCCATTAATCAACATGCACACACATTTATTGCACCAACATATGCACAGGAGAAACGTAAGGATCGAGCCGTTACCAGTAACTATCTCTACTCAAAATTATCCCACCGAAAACCAAAATTATTACATATAATAACCAATTTGATCATTCGCTTTAATAGGCACTATTGTACTGGTGCCTACTCCCGACACAAATTCACCCACTGAAATTTGAAAACCCTTCCAAAATTACACATACAAAATACACACACTCAAGATGAACTACTTACTTTGTTGCAGCCAAAATTCATGGCTTATCAGTTTACTAATGTCTTCCCCCGCTTTGCAATTTTAATTATTTAGAAAATCTCCCCACGTGACTCTACATTCCAATTAACATGAATAAGCATGCATTATCTTCACTTGGTTTGCTACAATTCGACACACGCTTTCACGTGTCCTTAATAAAGGATCCACATTACTAAATCTTTCAAGATTGCAGATATGTAAGAAAATTGAAAATTTATAACAGTACTTAATTTCACACGCAAATTTCATGTAACAGCACACTTGCTACTTACATGCTATAGGTCCCTAGCACTCGTGCATCCACTAGTTATTCTTGATCAGCCTCACGTGATATGTGCCAAGTGAAAAACTAAATAAATTGCCACACGCACTTTAATATTTCATTTTTCCTAAGTAACTTGCTTGCTCAAACAAATTGGATTAAATTATTCACCGCGAAATTGTTATAAATCCCCAAAGTTGCAAATTACTATCACACAGGAAACAAACAATTTTACATCACCTACTATTGTACATTGCCTACCTAAGTAAATTTCGTTCCCCCAAAATATTAATATTACTTTACATCTAGCTGCAAAAAAAAGTTTGTTCACCTAATGTGAAACCGTTAATCATAAATACAGCACATTTCCCACACTCAAATCGAGCATGGCTCGACCCATCTCTCTCGTCCAAGTCTTCAGCAGCAGTCCCGACTCGCACCCACACTACGGTTCTGCTCGTCTGACCGCTCATGGTGGGGGCGGCTCCCAACCAATCATCAGCTCAGAAATTCCCCGGTTTAAAGTTGCCGGTCAAACCTCCCTTCTACGTAATGGGAAAGATCCCGCGCTTTGCTTCCCAAAGACTGAAACGTAAGTTTTACAGACTATCCAACCTTCCTACACCTCGCTACAGCCAAAGGCTGAACTTCCAGAGCTTCCATAATCGCTGCCTGTCGACTAGTTGTTCTCTATCGTACACCAACAATCGCTAAATATCGTTCGATCCTTATTCTCTCCCCAAACATTCTTCCTGCAGTTATTTTCCTACATTCATTTCTTTCTCCCTTCTGCTGTGGACTCAATAGGATAAGGAAATAGTGGGCATTCTTAGCTTATTCAATCAATAAAAACTTTTCCATTCCTCTGGTCATTCTTTTATAACTTGGTGTTGGTTTGCAGACACCGACACTAAGTCTGTGCAAAGTAAATTAAATGATATTATTTCTATCAAACTCGTGTTCTCAGAAGAGCACGGCGATCAATTGCATTAAATATTGTTGCATTATTAGAAATATAAGTGAGAGTTCACAACGGAGCTTCTGGAATTCTGTTAAACGCTTATTTTATATCGCAGTGAACATATGAAGATACTGATCATCTGCCTTATTTGTACATTTTTACCTTTCAGCATGTGTGCTCTTCGAGATGGGATGTAAGTTGCGTAACCCATAAATTTTTGGGTAATAATTACGTTATTAATTGCCTATAGTTGTATTAATTATTTTCTGAATGTACACCTTGCTCATCTCCTTGCCACGAAAGTGATTTTTGTAGCGTTTTAAGCACTTTTCAGAGACTGAGTGAGAGGCACTGTAGACAGAATGCTCGATGATAAAACGACCGAACACTATTCGTGTCCTTTCTTAATTCTTGGTTAACAGAGGATAGAATATACATGATTTTTGATTGACCGATAATTTCTTTTACCTTACGTAATTTCATGCGTAAGAATTGTTCTCGACTGATCGGCCACGCATCATCGAACAATGATGTCAACCTATATTCTCACTGTTTTGAAACAGTCCCAGAAAGGATTATTTTAGATGATGGCGGTTCCAAGGTAGATGAAAATCTAAATTCCAGATTAGTCAAGTGTTCTGCACTACTCAGTGCTTTTAAAAGAAATTTTACGCCGTCGTCATTGGAACGTGCTTTCTCGTCGCAACTTTTAAATTGCTCGAAGCTCTGTATTCTTCGCTGTGTTTATTGAGAAAACTTCATTTGAATATCACAATGCACGTGCGAAGAAATCGTTTCAGGTAAATGAACCAGTTTCCTGCAAGCGCTGACGGGACCTGGTGAACAAACTTCCGTCTGGTCGTCTTCCCTGAGGGTAAGCATCGTGATACAATCGTGCAGCCTCCCAATGAAGTGGACGTGTGCCACTTTTTCATTTAAAAATGTTATGTCGAGCCACGGTAGTCGCTTCAAACGATATAGTGTACACTGCGTTCGCTGTTGACTGTGGGATCTGGTACCTAGGGCATACAGGGCGTGCACAAAAATATTGAAACACTTATAACAAAACCGCGCACACTTCCATGACTGCTCTTGTGCGTAGGTTGCATCCGGGAAAGCGATGGTTTCCGAACCGAAGTCTATAGGGATTATTTGCTTGTTTCATTGTCCTTTATTCTTCCCCTTGTTTGTACCTAGAAAAGTCAAATGCCTTCTATAATCCGCAGGTCACATCACAGTGCCTAATGGTTTTCTGCACTATTCCAGTGGAGTACTGACGAGGGGAAATGCCAGTCTATGAAGCTTTGTGCACGCGCCCTAATCCCACTTATCGCATTCTCGAAATCCCTAAGCGACATATCTCACACTGTCAACACGACTGTCTCACCGTCTTCCCCGAATACCATTTCACACAATTTACCCAACAGTATTTCGCAGGAAGACTGTCGTCTTGCTTCCAAATCATCTCTGTTACACTTTCATATGGGCTGTATCGAACAGTTGGGTTTGCGAATACGTTCAGTGTGCGTCATCGTGCCTAATCGACAAGAACTCCAAACATTGAAGGAGTGGTCTAAACTTGCTTACATTAGCCCCTTGCGTACGATTTCGTTTGCAAATGTGCGGCACTTCACCAAAACCTCCCCAACAATTCTGTCTTCTATTAACTTTCTCTGCCACAGCCTTAGTGTATTCATCGTTTTTCACATCGTGTCTTACAGGGAACCATCACCAACGTCATCTCATATTTTATGGTGACAGAAGCGTACCTGCAAGATAACAGTCCCAAAAATCCATCCCGCATGAAAATTTGGACCATAATTTTTCCAGCGCGCATTTATGACCTTCTGAACGTACAGCTTTTAAACTCCGGGACGCAGCGGTTGTTTGTCATCCACTGTAGCCGCCTATAGCCCGAGCGCCAAATACTGTGCAGCGGAATGACAAACAGAGCCCTGGGGAAGAGGAGGCACTGACGTCTGACGAACGCTTTTGGAACTTTTGTTCGTCAACATACGTTACTGTGCATGAAAAGCGGGTAACTATTTGAATATGTAATATGCCGACCTCACGCACATAGACATCAATATTATACTGAAGAGCCAAAGAAACTAGTACACCTGCCTAATCTAATGTAAGGCCCTCGCGAGCACGCAGAAATGCCGCAACATGACGTGGCATGGACTCCACTAATATCTGAAGTACTGCTGGAGGAAACTGACACCATAAATCCTGCAGGGCCGTCCATAAATCCGTAAGAGTGCGAGGAGGTGAGATCTCTTCTGAACAGAATGTTGTAAGGCATCCCAGATATGCTCAATAATGTTCATGTGTGGGAAAATTGCTGACCAGTGGAAGTGTTTAAACTCAGAAGAGTTTCCTGGAGCCACTCTGTAACAATTCCGGACGTGTGGGGTGTCGCATTGTCCTGCTAGAAGTGCCCAAGTCCGTCGGAATGCACAATGGACATGAATGGATGCAGGTGATCAGGCAGGATACTTACGTACGTGGCACCTGTCAGAGTCATGTCTAGATGTATCAGGGGTTCCATATCACTCACACTGCACACCCCCTACAGAGCCTCCACCAGCTTGAACAGTCCCATTGTAACCTCCCCACAAAAATTAAGGAATGAAAATTGACCATGAACCACACAATAATATTAATTAAATAATGAACCATGAACCAAATGTAACCTCCCAACAGAAATTATAATATCTGGTAAATTTTATAAGGACAGCAGCGCTGACCTTCGGCCCTGTATTCTAAGTAAAAAAAAAAAGCAAAAATTCTTACCTCAATAAAAACTGCAATTATATCTGTTCTTAATTATACATTCTTCGACACAGCTTCGTGCAATGCTGACGTATATTTTTTTTTTTTTTTTTTTTTTTTTTGATTCTTCGAAGCAATGATAATGCATTGGAAATTGAAATGAATGCTTTTCTTTAAAAGAGTTACTTTATATTATAAAAATTATTATTGGGGCATTTTTTCTGAACAAATTAAATTACAATTAACATACATTACTAAATATGCGCAAGGCTGCTTCTTTACCTTCTACAACAGTACTCACCCTCCAGAGTCCTGACCAGAGTCGCGACCAGAGCACACAGCCGACGCATGCCGACTCCCGCAGACTACTACTGTCCACTCGCTACTAAAGCCGACCGACTACTACTGTCGACTCGCGCAGACAAGCGCAGACTCGCGACAAGCAACAACTAACAATAAACTACTCTCTGGTCAGAGATTCTGTCATGCCTCGCCCATCGCCGGCAAAGCATACGTGTTACACCATGCTGACAAGCAGAGTCCATGGATTCATGAGGTTGTCTCCATACGCTCGACACAATTTTAAACGAGACCCGTTCGACCAGGCGACATGTTTCCAGTCATCAACAGTCCAATGTCGGTGTTGGCGGGCCCATGCGAGGCGTAAAGGTTTGTATCGTGCAGTCATCAGGGGTACACGAGTGAGCATTGGGCTACGAAAGCCCATATCGATGAATTGTTCATACGCTGACACTTGTTGATGGTCCAGCATTGAAATCGGCAGCAATTTGCGGAAGGGTTGCACTTCTGTCACATTCTACGACTCTCTTCAGTCGTCGTTCGTCCCGTTCTTACAGGATCTTTCTCCGGCCGCAGTGATGTCGGAGAATTGATGTTTTACCGTACTCCTGATATTCCCATCACCACTTTCAAACTCACTTACTCCTTGATAACCTGTCATTGTAGTAGCAGTAAACGATCTAAAACTGCGCCAGACACTTGTTGTCTTGTATAGGCGTTGTCGACCCCAGAGCCGTATTCTGCCTGTTTGCATATCTCTGTATTTGAATACGCTTGTCTATACCAGTTTCTTTGGCGCTTGAGTATATTTTTACAATATTTTCGTAGGCTGTTCTGTTGTGGTCTTCAGTCCAGAGACTGGTTTGATGCAGCTCTCCATGCTACTCTATCCTGCGCAAGCTTCTTCATCTCCCAGTACCTACTGCAACCTACATCCTTCTGAATCTGCTTAGTGTATTCATCTCTTGGTCTCCCTCTATGATTTTTACCCTCCGCGCTGCCCTCCAATACTAAATTGGTGATCCCTTGATGCCTCAGAATATGTCCTACCAACCGATCCCTTCTTCTAGTCAAGTTGTGCCACAAATTTCTCTTCTCTCCAATTCTATTCAATACCTCCTCGTTAGTTATGTGATCTATCCATGTAATCTTCAGCATTCTTCTGTAGCACCACATTTCGAAAGCTTCTATTCTCTTCTTGTATAACTATTTATCGTCCACGTTTCACATCCATACATGGCCACACTCCATACAAATACTTTCAGAAATGACTTCCTGACACTTAAATCTATACTCGATGTTAACAAATTTCTCTTCTTCAGAAACGACTTCCTTGCCACTGTCATATCCTCTCTACTTCGACCATCATCAGTTATTTTGCTCCACAAATAGCAAAACTCATTTACTACTTTAAGCGTCTCATTTCCCAATCTAATACCCTCAGCATCACCAGACTTAATTCGACTACATTCCATTATCCTCGATTTGCTTTTGTTGATGTTCATCTTATATCCTCCTTTCAAGACACTGTCCATTCCATTCAGCTGCTCTTCCAGGTCCTTTGCTGTCTCTGACAGAATTACAATGTCACTGGCGAACCTCAAAGTTTTAATTTCTTCTCCATGGATTTTAATTCCTACTCCAAATTTTTCTTTTGTTTCCTTTACTGCTTGCTAAATATACAGATTGAATAATATCGGAGATAGGCTACACCCTGTCTCACTCCCATCCCAAGCACTGCTTCCCTTTCATGCCCCTCGGCTCTTATAACTTCTATCTGGTTTCTGCACAAATTGTAAATAGGCTTTCGCTCCCTGTATTTTACCCATGCCACCTTCAGAATTTGAAAGAGAGTATTCTAGTCAACATTGTAAAAAGCTTTCTCTAAGTCTACAAATGCTAGAAACGTGGGTTTGCCTTTCCTTAATCTATTTTCTAAGATAAGTCGTAGTGTCAATATTGCCTCACGTGTTCCAACATTTCTACCGAATCCAAACTGATCTTCCCCAAGGTCGGCTTCTACCAATTTTTCCATTCGTGTGCAAAGAATTTGTGTTAGTATTTTGCAGCTGTGGCTTATTAAACTGATAGTTCGGTAATTTTCACATATGTCAACATCTGCTTTCTTTGGGATTGGAATTATTATATTCTTCTTGAAGCCTGAGGGTATTTCGCCTGTCTCATACACCTTGCTCACCAGATGGTAGAGTTTTGTCAGGGCTGGCTCTCCCAAGGCCATCAGTAGTTCTAATCGAATGTTGTCTTCGTTACTCGAACTACTGCAATACAGCGAGCGTCAATACTGCCAGCTAAATAAAAGATTCTAACTACTGAAGGCACTAACTACTGATAGGCATAGTTAGCAAATGAAAGATTTTGATAGAGAACAAACAATGTATTTACCTTAATAATGTTCAAAAGTCAACATATATATATATATATATATATGTTCATGATATCCAATATTACAAATTTACTCTTTCCGATGGAAACACGTCCAGATCGTCCGCTCTCAGAATTTTGCTATCTTTCTCCCCACATCCACCACTGCTGGCGGCTCACCTCCAACTGCGCAACGCTACGCGCTGTTCACATCCAACTGCCCAACACTACAATAGCAAATATTCCAACAATGCAAACCAGCCGCAGACTTCACACAGCACAGTCAGTGATTTTCATATAGAGCGCTACGTGGCGTTACCAACATAAAAACCTAAACAGCTTACTTACAACGATTTCAGCGTCTAGCTGCGACTACCACTCCGCGTTCAAAGCCTGTTAATTTCCGTCGTGCGCCTATAATCACGTCGGAGACCTTTTCACATGACTCACCTGATTACAAATGACAGCTGCATCAATGCACTGCCCTTTTATATCTCGTGTACGTGTTACTACGGCCATCTGTCTATATGCATATCGCTATCCCATGACTTCTGTCACCTCAGTACAATTCGCGCTCGGGTTTTAAGCGGCTGCAGACGGACGGAACGAGCGACAACCGGTGCGCTTGCAAGTTTAAATGCTATGGTCGCTACTGAGTACTGTCATAGTTATGGCCTAAATCTTTCACGTGGGACAGATTGCGCTTTTTTCTCTGTCAAATATGAAGTCAAGTTGGTGACTCTGCATAGTCACCAACCGAGCACAGGCAGGGTGACGACTCCAGCGAGTGACCAAGTGGTGTAAATTGCCCTGAAGATGACCCCATCGCGTGTTGAAACCGGTTGCCAGCAAAATAAATAATGCGATTGTGACTGTCATTTGAATAATTGATTACAAGTAAATCGCTATTCACACAAATATGTTGTCTAAAAATTTAAACACTCTGATAGACCATCAAAAAACATTGTACAGGAGTTGGGTTTGGAAGTCATTGCACACCCACTTTTTGGGTGCCCAGATTTTCACCTTTTCCATTCTTTGTCGAATAACTTTGAAGGAACTTCCTTTCCAGATGAATATACGCTCCAAACATGGCTTGACGAGTTCCTCGCCTCAAAACCACGCCATTCCTACAGTTGCAGAATTGAAGAGTTATCCCAGCGTTGGCAGACTGTTGTGAATTGTGAAAGAGAATGTATTATTGATGACTAATGTCTTTGTTATATGTATCCGTTGTGTTTATTGTTTATTAAACTTCTGGAGAGACGCTACGAACTTACTCACCAGGCCAGTGTTATGAGTATTATCTTCCATTAATCGACTTCTTTTTCTCCTTATTCTGAAACGTCATGGGCTCGCTCTTACACCGTCTGCCATTGATGTTTCCGTATCTTCTGCCATGTTGGGCACCCACAGAAATTTATCCAGGAAGGGGGAGGAGACAAGACTCTAAAATTGGCATTTTTTCAATGTAAGTGAGTTAATTTCGAGGCGTGTCATTCCACGGAACTAAATTTTGCAGGTAGCACGAATAGCTTATAATATCCGAGGAAACTGAAGTGTATGAGTATTCTGTAATGAGCACTAAATCTGCACTCCAGATGTCTGGGGAGGGAAGGGGTAAATGCCCCGCCAGCCCCCCCCCCCTCCACCCACCCCCCACCCCCTTGTGAAAGACTATGTCAGATTTAATATGATCCTGTCTCGGTTCCTCTTCGCTGTCTTCAGCCCTCTATCATAGTTTCGATCAGAGTTCTCAACTGACATGAATGACGAAGCAGGTAGTTAAGGTAGTTATTCCTCCTACGACTTTCTTCTCAGGGCCGCCGGATTAGCCGAGCGGTCTCAGGCGCTGCAGTCATGCACTGTCCGGCTGGTCCCGGCGGAGGTTCGAGTCCTCCCTCGGGCATGGGTGTGTGTGTTTGTCCTTATGATAATTTAGGTTAAGTAGTGTGTAAGCTTAGGGACTGATGTCCTTAGCAGTTAAGTCCCATAAGATTTCACACACATTTGAACTTTCTTCTCAGCACTTGTTTCTTTCAGATTGTCCGATCTATGGTATCGCCAACATTCTACCCCAGCAGAGCACCTCAAAAGCTACCTGTATTTCCTTTTTTGCCTTCCTCAGCGTCCTTTTCTTTTCGAACGCACAAGCCTATGTTTCAAAAGTAGTGTGACGTTTATGCAACATCACTGTCCACTTCTATTACATTTTTGTTGCTATCTTAATGCACAGTATAGGAAGATTTTGTTACGGGGAGCTAGTGAGTAGGTAGGATCACAAGGCATTCTGATCGAAGGATGCACGAGATGATCAAGTAGCGTGAGAACGTGTGGGCGGGCAAGAGCAGTACCTTACTGGAGTAGACAGACAGTGGGGATTCACCTACCACGCTGGGCGCAACCACCAGATCTGTTATTTATTTACACTACTGGCCATTAAAATTGCTACACCACGAATATGACGTGCTACAGACGTGAAATTTAACCGACAGGAAGAAGATGCTGTGATATGCAAATGATTAGCTTTTCAGAGCATTCACACAAGGTTGGCGCCGGTCGCGACACCTACAACGTGCTGACATGAGGAAAGTTTCCAACCGATTTCTCATACACAAACAGCAGTTGACCGGCGTTGCCTGGTGTAACATTGTTGTGATGTCTCGCGTAAGGAGGAGAAATGCGTACCATCACTTTTCCGACTTTGATAAAGGTCGGATTGTAGCATATCGCGATTGCGGTTTATCGTATCGCGACATTTCTGCTCGCGTTGGTCGAGATCCAATGACTGTTAGCAGAATATGGAATCCGTGGGTTCAAGAGGGTAATACGGAATGCCGTGCTGGATCCCAACGGCCTCGTATCCCTAGCAGTCGAGATAACAGGCATCTTATTCGCATGGATCGTGCAGCCACATCTCGATCCCTGAGTCAACAGATGGGGACGTTTGCAAGACAACAACCATCTGCACCAACAGTTCGACGACGTTTGCAACAGCGTGGACTATCAGCTCGGAGACCATGGCTGCGGTTACCCTTGACGCTCCATCACAGACAGGAGCACCTGCGATGGTGTACTCAACGACGAACCTCGGCGCACGAATGGCAAAACGTCATTTTTTCGGATGAATCCAGGTTCTGTTCACAGCATCATGATGGTCGCATCCGTGTTTGGCGACATCGCGGTGAACATACATTGGAAGCGTGTATTCGTCTTCGGCATACTGGCATATCATCCGGCGTGGTTGTATGGGATACTATTGGTTACATGTCTCGGTCAGCTTTTATTCGCATTGACGGAACTTTGAACAGTGGACGTTACATTTCAGATGTGTTACGACCCGTGGCTCTACCCTTCATTCGATCCCTGCGAAACCCTACATTTCAGCAGGATAATGCATTACCGCATGTTGCAGGTCCTGTACGGGCCTTTCTGGATACAGAAAATTTCGACTCTTACCCTGGCCAGCACATTCTCCAGATCTCTCACCAATTGAAAACGTCTGGTCAATGGTGACCGAGCAACTGGCTCGTCACAATACGGCAGTCGCTACTCTTGATGACCTGTGGTATCGTGTTGAAGCTGCATGGGCAGCTGTACCTGTACACGCCATCCAAGCACTGTTTGACTTAATGCGCATGCGTATCAAGGCCGTTATTACGACCAGAGGTGGTTGTTCTGGGTACTGATTTCTCAGGATCTATGCACCCAAATTGCGTGCAAATGTAATCACATGTCGGTTCTAGTATAATATATTTGTCCAATGAATACCCGTTTATCATCTGCGTTTCTTCTTGGTGTAGCAATTTTAATGTCCAGTAGTTTATATTCACTGTTTAAATATTAATATACAGCTCCAAACGTGCTGATGACGTTACTTGCACTGAGAACTCATCATCATCATCATCATCATTTAAGACTGATTATGCCTTTCAGCGTTCAGTCTGGAGCATAGCCCCCCTTATAAAATTCCTCCATGACCCCCTATTCACTGTTAACATTGGTGCCTCTTCTGATGTTAAGCCTATTACTTCAAAATCATTCTTAACCGAATCCAGGTACCTTCTCCTTGGTCTGCCCCGACTCCTCCTACCCTCTACTGCTGAACCCATGAGTCTCTTGGGTAACCTTGCTTCTCCCATGCGTGTAACATGACCCCAGCATCTAAGCCTGTTCGCCCTGACTGCTACATCTATAGAGTTCATTCCCAGTTTTTCTTTGATTTCCTCATTGTGGACACCCTCCTGCCATTGTTCCCATCTACTAGTACCTGCAATCAACCTAGCTACTTTCATATCCGTAACCTCAACCTTGTTGATAAGGTAACCTGAATCCACCCAGCTTTCGCTCCCATACAACAAAGTTGGTCGAAAGATTGAACGGTGCACAGATAACTTAGTTTTGGTACTGACTTCCTTCTTGCAGAAGAGAGTAGATCGTAGCTGAGCGCTCACTGCATTAGCTTTGCTACACCTCGCTTCCAGTTCTTTCACTATGTTGCCATCCTGTGAGAATATGCATCCTAAGTACTTGAAACCGTCCACCTGTTCTAACTTTGTTCCTCCTATTTGACACTCAACCGGTTTATATTTCTTTCCCACTGACATTACTTTCGTTCTGGAGATGCTAATCTTCATACCATAGTCCTTACATTTCTGATCTAGCTCTGAAATATTACTTTGCAAACTTTCAATCGAATCTGCCATCACAACTAAGTCATCCGCATATGCAAGACTGCTTATTTTGTGTTCACATATCTTTAGCTCACCCAGCCAGTCTATTGTTTTCAACATATGATCCATATATAATATGAACAACAGTGGAGACAGGTTGCAGCCTTGTCTTACCCCTGAAACTACTCTGAACCATGAAAATTTACCGTCAACTCTAACTGCTGCCTGACTATCCATGTAAAGACCTTTAATTGCTTGCAAACGTTTGCCTCCTATTCCATAATCTCGTAGAACAGACAATAACTTCCTCCTAGGAAACCGGGCAAATGCCTTTTCTAGATCTACAAAGCATAGATACAATTCCCTGTTCCACTCATAACACTTCTCCATTATTTGCCGTAAGCTAAAGATCTGGTCCTGACAACCTCTAAGAGGCCTAAACCCACACTGATTTTCATCCAATTGGTCCTCAACTAATACTCGCACTTTCCTTTCAACAATACCTGAGAAGATTTTACCCACAATGCTGATTAAAGAGATACCTCTGTAGTTGTTACAATCTTTTCTGTTTCCATGTTTAAAGACTGGTGTGATTACTGCTTTTGTCCAGTCTGATGGAACCTGTCCCAACCCCCATGCCATTTCAATTATACAGTGTAGCCACTTAATACCTGACATTCCACTGTATTTGATGAGTTCCGACTTAATTTCATCCACCCCAGCTGCTTTATTGCACTGCAATCTATTGACCACTTTCTCCACTTCCTCAAATGTGATCCTATTTCCATCATCATTCCTATCCCATTCTACCTCGAAATCTGAAACATTACTGATTGCATTTTCACCTACATTGAGCAACTCTTCAAAATATTCCCTCCATCTGCCCAAGGCATCCACAGTATTCACCAGCAGTTTTCCTGACCTGTCCAAAGACTTGTCATTTCCTTCTTACCTCCCTTTCGAAGACTGCTAATTACACTCCAGAATGGTTTTCCAGCAGCTTGACCCATAGTCTCCAACCTGTTTCCAAAGTCTTCCCGAGATTTCTTCTTGGACGCTGCAATTATCTGTTTGGCTTTGTTTCTTTCTTCAACATAACTTTCTCTGTCTACCTGAGTTCTAGTATGTAGCCATTTTTGATACGCCTTCTTTTTCCTTTTACAGGCTGCCTTGACTGTGTCATTCCACGAAGCTGTTTGCTTCATCCTACTTTTACACACTACTGTTCCAAGACATTCTTTAGCCACTTCTAGTACTGTGTCCCTGTACCTTGTCCATTCCTTTTCCAATGACTGTAATTGACTACATTCAACTAACTGGTACCTTTCTGAGATCGCTGTTATGTACTTGTGCCTGATTTCCTTACCTGAAGTTTCTCCACTCTTATCCTCCTACATATGGACCTGACCTCCTGCACTTTCGGCCTCACAATCCCAATTTCACTGCAGATTAAATAATGATCAGTGTCATCAAAGAATCCCCTGAATACACGTGTGTCCGTCACAGCCTTCCTGAATTCCTGATCTGTTATTATATAGTCAATGACAGATCTGGTTCCCCTGCCTTCCCAAGTATACCGGTGCACTGAGAACTTAATAACAATAATTTCAGTATCACTCAGATCATCAGAAAATGCTAATGACAAATTTAAGTTACTGTCAGTGCTTATTGATGGAATGGGTGGACCAATGGAAAGCGCCCCCTAAGACGCCAGGCACCAAACTGCTGAGATATTTCACTACTAGTCTACGATTGGTTTCCGAGGAGGTAATACATGAATTCGTGGCTTATTTCAATAGTGGCACAAGTCCATTACATCTACTTTTCTGATTATAGTGCTTCTGACATTAATGATCCAAACAAACAGAAAGAAAGGTTCAGCTCTAGCAAGAAGCCATATGCTTGAATATTTCTGGTATCTCAACAGCAGATTTTTCAGCGCTCATTTAACTTTAGGACTCTGTATCTTAAAATGAACAAAAACGTACTTGTACCACTATTGAAATAAGCCCTTCATATCTAATCTCATGTAAACATGGGAACTGGTTGTTGATATATTGCCTTGGATTGTTGTATTAATTCAAGTCAGTCTGCAAATGTTCAGATGTGTGTGAAATCTTATGGGACTTAACAGCTGAGGTCATCAGTCCCTAGCCTACAACTGGTTGCCGAGATGGCATCACGCGGACTAGTGTGTGAAGTGCAACTCCACAAAAAAACGGAAGTAATTATAAAATTTGCCTCGGAAAACATATTTGTGCGATCTCATGTTGCTCCTAAGATCGCACTTTTGGGGTCCTCGTGAACCAACCATTAATGACCGGGTATCTTGTTATAAATGTTAACGACAGACTGTCTCTATAAATCATTGTACTAATTTGGCGATTAGTAAATAAAAGAAAATTATTCAGCATCTTAACATTTTGCGATTCTTATTATGCTTAGCATATAAACCTACCCACTTGTCACATTATTATGCACTGTTTATCGCGTAAGCGTTGAATCACGCGGTCGACAGAGAAGAAACCAATTCGGACAATGTCTACGAGACGCGAGGTAAGCAAGTTGGCTGCAATTCAAAAATTGGTTCAAATGGTTCTGAGCACTATGGGACTTAACGGCTGAGGTCATCAGTCCACTAGACCATAGAACTACGAGGGCAGTTCAATAAGTAATGCAACACATTTTTTTTCTGAAACAGGGGTTGTTTTATTCGGCATTGAAATACACCAGGTTATTCCCTAATCTTTTAGCTACACAACACTATTTTTCAACGTAATCTCCATTCAATGCTACGGCCTTACGCCACCTTGAAATGAGGGCCTGTATGCCTGCACGGTACCATTCCACTGGTCGATGTCGGAGCCAACGTCGTACTGCATCAATAACTTCTTCATCATCCGCGTAGTGCCTCCCACGGATTGCGTCCTTCATTGGGCCAAACATATGGAAATCCGACGGTGCGAGATCGGGGCTGTAGGATGCATGTGAAGAACAGTCCACTGAAGTTTTGTGAGCTCCTCTCGGGTGCGAAGACTTGTGTGAGGTCTTGCATTGTCATGAAGAAGGAGAAGTTCGTTCAGATTTTTGTGCCTACGAACACGCTGAAGTCGTTTCTTCAATTTCTGAAGAGTAGCACAATACACTTCAGAGTTGATCGTTTGACCATGGGGAAGGATATCGAACAGAATAACCCCTTCAGCGTTCCAGAAGACTGTAACCATGACTTTACCGGCTGAGGGTATGGCTTTAAACTTTTTCTTGGTAGGGGAGTGGGTGTGGCGCCACTCCATTGATTGCCGTTTTGTTTCAGGTTCGAAGTGATGAACCCATGTTTCATCGCCTGTAACAATCTTTGACAAGAAATTGTCACCCTCAGCCACATGACGAGCAAGCAATTCCGCACAGAAGGTTCTCCTTTGCTCTTTATGGTGTTCGGTTAGACAACAAGGGACCCAGCGGGAACAAACCTTTGAATATCCCAACTGGTGAACAATTGTGACAGCACTACCAACAGAGATGTCAAGTTGAGCACTGAGTTGTTTGATGGTGATCCGTCGATCATCTCGAACGAGTGTGTTCGCGCGCTCCGCCATTGCAGGAGTCACAGCTGTGCACGGCCGGCCCGCACGCGGGAGATCAGACAGTCTTGCTTGACCTTGCGGCGATGATGACACACGCTTTGCCCAACGACTCACCGTGCTTTTGTCCACTGCCAGATCACCGTAGACATTCTGCAAGCGCCTATGAATATCTGAGATGCCCTGGTTTTCCGCCAAAAGAAACTCGATCACTGCCCGTTGTATGCAACGCACATCCGTTACAGACGCCATTTTAACAGCTCCGTACAGCGCTGCCACCCGTCGGAAGTCAATGAAACTATACGAGACGAAGCGGGAATGTTTGAAAATATTCCATAAGAAATTTCCGGTTTTTTCAACCAAAATTGGCCGAGAAAAAAAATGTGTTCCATTACTTATTGAACTGCCCTCGTATTTAAACCTAACTAACCTAAGGACATCACACACATCCATGCCCAAGGCAGGATTCGAACCTGTGACCGTAGTGGCCGCGCGGTTCCAGACTGTAGCGCCTAGAACTGCTCGGCTACAATTCAGTTACGATAAGTAGGGGGCGGACGCACTAAAATTTCAGCTGTAAATAAGACGTAGCGGTCCCCATGTTTGTATTGGCCCAGACGACAGTTCCGACATTCATTCCCCTGTCTGCTGTGATAGTGTTAAGGTACATCTCGAAGAATCGTTTTCTGGCTGCGAAGTAGACACTGTTTGATGTCAGTGCGTTCTTTTCAGGTAATTTCATCCAGGTTTTTTTACATCGTCCAACAATGCCACTTTTCAGTAGACAACAATGTAGTCAGTGAATAATCCGACAGTGTTGCTGAACCTACCTGATTAACAGTTTACGTATACTGACAACGCTAGTGACCCTATTACACTTCCCATCATGTTCCCTTGGGGCACACCCATTCTTACTCTTATTTCTGTCGAACATTCACCGCCTAGTACAGTCTACTGTGCTCTAATCTCAAAGCAAAAGCTGAAATATTTAACTTCCTTTTCAAATGTTCCTTTACAACGGAAAACCCAGGAGAATTACTCCAATTTAATCCTCATACCACTGAAAATATGAATGAGATAAGTATTAATGTCAGTGGTGTTGAGAAACAGCTGAAACCATAGAAATTGAACAAAGCTCCAGGCCCCAATGGAATCCTTGCCAGATTCTATACTGAATTTGCGGCTAAGTTAGCCCCTCTTCTAACTATAACCTATCAGAGATCCCTCGAACAAAAAACCGTGCCTAATTTTTGGAAAATGGCACAGGTCACAACGGTCTACGAGAAGGGTAGTACCAGTGATCCACAAAACTACCGTCCAGTATCCTTGACATTGACTTGTTGTAGAATCTTAGAACTTATTATGAGCTCAAACATAATCAGGTATTTTGAACAGAATGACGTTCTTAGTGCCAACCAATATGGATTTCGAAAACATTGATCATGAGAAAAACCAACTTGCACCTTTCTCACATAACATGCTGAAAGCTTTGGATCAAGGCAACCAGATAGATCTAGCATTTCTTGATTTCCGAAAAGCATGTGACTCAGTACCACACTTACACTTATTGTCAAAACTACGATCATATGGGGTATGAAATGAAATTTGTAGCTGGATCGAGGACTTTCAGATAGGGGTTGGGGTTGGGTTGTTTGGGGAAGGAGACCAGACAGCGAGGTCATCGGTCTCATCGGATTAGGGAAGGATGGGGAAGGAAGTCGGCCGCGTCCTTTCAAAGGAACCATCCTGGCATTTGCCTGGAGCGATTTAGGGAAATCACGGTAAACCTAAATCAGGATGGCCGGACGCGGGATTGAACCGTCGTCCTCCCGAATGCGAGTTCAGTGTCTAACCACTGCGCCACCTCGCTCGGTTTTCAGATAGGGAGGACACAAAATTTTGTCTTGGATGGAGAGTCATCGTCAGATGTAGAACTAACTTCGGGTGTGTCCCAGGGAGGTGTGTTGGGACCCTTGCTGTTCATGTTGTATATTAATGACCTTGAAGACAATATTAATAGTCAGATCAGGCTTTTTGCAAATAATGCAGTTATCTACAATGAAGTACTTCTGAAAAAAACTGCAAAAATATTCCGTCAGATCTTGATAAGATTTTAATGTGGTGCAGAGATAGGCAACTGCTCTGAATATTCAGAAATGTAAAATTATGCACTTCAAAAAACGAATAAATGTAGTATCCTATGACTATAATATTAATGAGTCACTGTTGGAATCGGTCAACTCATACAAATACCTGGGTGTAACACTTTGTAGGGATTTGAAATGAAATGATCACATAGGTTCAGCCGTAGGTAAAGCAGGTGGTAGACTTCTGTTTATTGGTAGAATACTGGGGAAGTGCAATCAGTCTACAAAGGAGATTGCTTAAAAAACACTCGTGTGTCCGGTTCTAGAATACTGGTCAAGTGTGTGGGACCCGCACCAAAGAGGACTGACAGGGGATATTGAACGTATACAGAGAAGGGCAGCACGAATGGTCACAGGTGTGTTTAATCCGCGGGAGAGTGTCACAGAGATACTGAAGGAACTGAACTGGAAGACTCTTGAAGATGGACGGAAACTATGCCGAGAAAGTCTATTAAGTTTCAAGAACTGGCTTTAAATGATTAGAATATACTACAACCTCCTAAGTATCAATCACATAGGGATCGTGGGGTTAAGGTTAGAATAATTACTGCACTCACAGAGGCATCCAAACAACCATTCTTCGCGCACTACATACCTGAATGGTTCAAATGGCTCTGAGCACTATGGGACTTAACATCTGTGGTCATCAGTCCCCTAGAACTTAGAACTACTTAAACCTAACTAATCTAAAGACATCACACACATCCATGCCCGAGGCAGGATTCGAACCTGCGACCGTAGCGGTCACGCGGTTCCAGACTGAAGCGCCTAGAACCGCACGGCCACACGGCCGGCTACCTGAATGGAACAGGAAGCAACCGTAATACAACGTAACTGGTACAGTGGGACATACGCTCTGTCATGCACCTCACAGTGGTTTGCAGAGTATAAACGTAGATGTAGATCCGTGACAATCCTCCTAGTCATTATTCCGGGACACGACAGAAACGACCAAAAGGAAAAGTCCAGTAAACATGGGCTCCATAGTGCATACCTCAAGAGCTATGAGGAGTACTTCATCTACGATACTCTGAAAGAAATGTCCTGTACTGCAAAATACACTACTGGCCATTAAAATTGCTACACCAAGAAGAAATGCAGATGATAAACGGGTATTCATTGGACAAATATATTACACTAGAACTGACACGTGATTGCATTATCAACAATTTGGGTGCATAGATCCTGAGAAATCAGTACGCCCAACAACCACCTCTGGCCGTAATAACGGCCTTGATACGCCTGGGCATTGAGTCAAACACAGCTTGGATGGCGTGTACAAGTACAGCTGCCCATGCAGCTTCAACACGATACCACAAGTCATGAAGAGTAATGACTGGCGTATTGTGACGAGTCAGTTGCTCGGCCACCAGTTGCTCTGACCAGACGTTTTCAATTGGTGAGAGATCTGGAGAATGTGCTGGCCAGGGCAGCAGTCGAACATTTTCTGTATCCAGAAAGGCCCGTACAGGACCTGCAATATGCGGTCGTGCATTTTCCTGCTGAAATGTAGGGTTTCGCAGGGATCGACCGAAGGGTAGAGCCACGGGTCGTACCACATATGAAATGTAACGTCCACTATTCAAAGTGCCGTCAATGCGAACAAGAGGTGACCGAGACGTGTAACCAGTGGCACCCCATACCATCACGTCGAGTGATACGCCAGTACGGTGATGACGAATACACGCTTCCAATGTGCGTTCACCGCGATATCGCCAAACACGGATGCGACCATCATGATGCTGTAAACAGAACCTGGATTCATCCGAAAAAATGACGTCTTGCCATTAGTACACCCAGGTTCGTCGTCGAGTACACCATCGCAGGCTCTCCTGTCTAATGCAGCGTCAAGGGTAACCGCAGCGCCGGCCTCTGGTGGCCGAGAGGTTCTAGGCGCTTCAGTCTGGAACCGCGCGACCGCTACGGTCGCAGGTTCGAATCCTGCCTCGGGCATGGATGTGTGTGATGTCCTTAGGTTAGTTAGGTTTAAGCAGTTCTAAGTTCTAGGGGACTGATGACCTCAGATGTTAAGTCCCATAGCGCTCAGAGCCTAACGACATCCCCTTAACTTTAGAAAGAAACGCGCCTGCAACTGTCTCCGCAACTTTCATCCTGCCTTCACCTGGGCAGTGTGAACTTACCGTAATTCTCCATCACGAGAAGTTGTACGGCAACTGCTGCCAGGGGAATGAACGCCAAAGCCAGAGCGAAGATGGCCTCCCATCTCCACGTTTCCAAAGCTACTCTGAGGTGACAAAAGTCACAGGATACCTTCTAATATCGTGTCGGACCTCCTTTTTTTTTTTAAACCGCAGCCGTGGTCTCCGAGCTGATAGTCCATGCTGCTGCAAACGTGATGGTACGCATTTCTCCTCCTTACACGAGGCATCACAACAACGTTTCACCAGACAACGCCGGTCAACTGCTGTGTGTGTATGAGAAATCGGTTGGAAACTTTCCTCGTGTCAGCACCGGCGCCAACCTTGTGTGAATGCTCTGAAAAGGTAATCATTTGCATATCACAGCATCTTTTTCGTGTCGGTTAAATTTCACGTCTGTAGCACGTCATCTTCGTGGTGTAGCAATTTTAATGGTCAGTAGTGTAGGTTTAAAGACGTCCGTTTCTTTTTCCTATTATATTAAGTTCAATGTTGTGTCTCCGTGAATAGATGCCACGTTTTTGACCAGATGTAGGGGAGAAGAAGTTTAATGCCGAATGAAAAATGCAGCGTGCTGTTTAAGATAAGCATACTGCTGTTCATAGTTGGAGGAAAGACAATCATGTTGTACCCGTTACAGCTAACAGCATCTGTTTGATGCCATTTTTTTATGTTGTTTCTGCTCATAAAATTATTCGGAGTCGTCGAGGTGTACAGGACAGTACTCGTAAACAACGAGAAGGATGTTACAGCTCATACTGAAACTGGTACTCACGATGTGATCCTGATCTTCTATATGCGGCGACTGTCACATGCGCCGAACATGTGTCGCAGGCCACACCTGCCCGGTGGCCACGTGTGTGACAAAGCAGAAATACCACCGCTGACGTGGCCTGCAGCTGCGCTTCAGACCTCCTGCCAGCCGCTGTCGTCACTTTGTTTTAGAACGCGGAGCCAAACCGCGACAGGGAATCTGTTGTCCAACACGCAGGCTTAGTCCAACACGAAAATTTCAAAGTGCACTTACAGATTCAGTTCTTCGCTTCGTTTCATTTTCGCTACATATATTGAAATGGAGCATGTTGCAAATAAATAAACAAGAAAATAAAACTCGGATGCAGAAATGGTGGAGAAATCTGATACACGTTATACCAGGTAAGTGACTTAGACCGTAAGCTCATCAGACAAATTGTTATTAAAATCAGCAAACTGATCATTTTGGACAGACGTAGACAGTGAAAAACTGGTACCAGGCGGTCATGCCACCCTCCATTGCTGACGTGTGCTATCGTAGTCGTAGTGAAGTGAGCATGAAAGCGCAGTAAGATAGTGAAACGCCTGATCAAATCCGCAGGACGGAACAGGTAGTTGGAATTGCGGAAAGGGGCCAAAAATGAGCGGCTGTCAGCTACACCCGAACAGATATAACTTTATTTAGTTACATAAGCATTACAGCGCATATTTACGAGCTTAACTATCGACTGAATATGTCACACTCTCTTATAGCTTAAGGGCACAACCTCTTTAATTTTTAAAATGGCTGGAGGCCCATAATTTAAAACACAACTACAATAAAGTTTCAAAAGGCAGAAAGCGCAAGGTTTTATCCGTAAATAATATTTCAAACGAGGCTGAAGGCCCAAACAATCTAAGACTTGTCAAGTAAGG
This sequence comes from Schistocerca piceifrons, assembly GCF_021461385.2. Taxonomy (NCBI): domain Eukaryota; kingdom Metazoa; phylum Arthropoda; class Insecta; order Orthoptera; family Acrididae; genus Schistocerca; species Schistocerca piceifrons. Next base: position 96,380,723 of record NC_060140.1, read on the forward strand.
AATTTTAATTTTAAAACGGCTGAAGGCCCATGATTTAAAACACAACTACAATAAATTTTTACAAGGCAGAAAGCCCAAAGATTTATCCGTAAATAATTTTTTTTTAATTAGGCTGAAGGCCCAAACAATCCAAGATTTAACAAATAAAGAATTTAAATTTTTAGACGACTGCGGACCCATGATTGAAAAACACAACTACAATAAATTTTCAAAAGGCAGAAGGCCCAAAACTTTGTCCAAAATATTTTAAATGAGGCTGAAGGCCCAAACAATCTAAGACTTAACAAGTAAGTAATTGTAATTTTGAGACGACTGAAAGCCCATGATTAAGAAAGACAACTACAATGAACTTTCAAAAGGCCAAAGGCCCAAAGCTTTATACAAAAAAAATATTTTAAATGAGGCTGAAGGCCCAAACAATGCAAGACTTGACAAGTAAGTAACTTTCAATTTTAAAGCGACAGAAGGCCCATCATTTAAAACCCAACTAAAAGTATACAAATTCAAACCATCGGCTATGAGCCATTGAAATACATAGTCAAACAGCTATAAGAAAAGGCAGTACAGCCAGCGGCGCTCAGAAGATTCCGGGGTCGGTCTGCACTTGAAATATTAATGTTTGCTTAGGGGAGACAGGTTGTCGGCCCAACTATATCCGATCTGCCGGCAACCCAACCGAGAGCCAGTCAACAGACCCACCGACAAGACGACTTGCTTTCCATCCGACCAGTATACAAGGAACTCGAAAGCCAAAACGTAAAAGACGTAGCCGCCCAAAACCAAGTATGCATAAGCTGTGAAAACTACACACACGTTTTGGACTGCGACAACACGGTGAGGAAAGGACACTGCCTGAAGTTTTCGTCGGCGGCCAGGGCAGGCCACAAGGCAGAAAATTCCGATGGTGCACTTGGACTTCAAATAACCAAAATACAGTTAAACTCCACCGGATGGTGGGCAAACGTTCGCCAACTCGAACACTCGTTGTTGCTCACGGGAATACCCCCAACTGCCAACCATGAAAACAAACGGCACAATGTGAACAGACTGGCTTCGGTATTTAAATCACCACTCAACTTTGATGTCCTGGGTCGGTGAGCCACGAACCTCGTAGCAATCAGAACAGCTCCCAGATACTCCGACACTGCGTAGAGACCCGGCCCACTGCGCCGCGCGGAGATTTCCTGGCTGATCCACACCAACCGACCGACTCCGTACACCTACTAGCCGGAAACTATAAGCACCAGACCAAAGATAGTACAAGGTGCGAATATCGACACACACTGCTGCTGCCACACGTAGAAAGAGGACGAACCACGGCATAACCGCAGTAACCACGGGAAGCCAAACACAGAGCCCGCATCTCGTGGTCGTGCGGTAGCGTTCTCGCTTCCCACGCCCGGGTTCCCGGGGTCGATTCCCGGCGGGGTCAGGGATTTTCTCTGCCTCGTGATGGCTGGGTGTTGTGTGCTGTCCTTAGGTCAGTTAGGTTTAAGTAGTTCTAAGTTCTAGGGGACTGATGACCATAGATGTTAAGTCCCATAGTGCTCAGAGCCATTTGAACCAAACACAGAGTAACAGTCAAGCTTTAAACCAACACATAAGCCGAGGCCAGCACGGCTCGGACAGGTCGACGAAGAAACGCGACAGCATGATAGAAAGAAGTTATCACGTTTGGACGTTTTCACATTTGGACGTTTTCATGACCACAGCGGGAATGAAGTTCGCAGATTTGTTGCTATATCAACACAGATTGTACGATACACCTACAAGGCATGATGCACCGACAGCCCATGAGGCATACCGAGCGAGGTGGCGCAGTGGTTAGCACACTGGACTCGCATTCGGGAGGACGACGGTTCAATCCCGCCTCCGGCCATCCTGATTTAGGTTTTCCGTGATTTCCCTAAATCGTTTCAGGCAAATGCCGGGATTGTTCCATTGAAAGGGCAAGGCCGATTTCCTTCCCAATCCTTTCCTACCCCGAGCTTGCGCTCCGTCTCCAATGACCTCGTTGTCGACGGGACGTTAAACACTAACCACCACCACCACCCATGAGGCATTTAACGTACGGTGTGTGGTCAGTGTAGTTCAGGCCGGAGGTGGTTCCGTAGAGCTTTGGGGTGTCTTTCGTACCATGACTTGGACCCAACCATTAAGATTACCGTGCACGTGAACCATGATGTCTATTTCAGTGTTCTCAATAGCAAATGGGTTCCCTTTCTTCAACATCTTCATAATGTGTATGCTGTGCACTCTAGGGTCTTCCAGATTAACAACACCCGTTTCAACACAGCTGCCCGCATACGTTCCTGGTTTGACGGACGTCCAGGCACCCTATCGCGCCTCGCCATACACCAGTGTTTTCCAACCTTTTTGAATACGCGACCCCTGCCGGTCGGGGTGGCCGAGCGGTTCTAGGCGCTTCAGTCTGGAACCGCGCGACTGCTACGGTCGCAGGTTCGTCTAATCCTGCCTCGGGCATGGATGTGTGTGATGTCCTTAGGTTAGTTAGGTTTAAGTAGTTCTAAGTTCTAGGGGACTGATGACCTCAGATGTTGAGTCATTTGAATACGCGACCCCTTTCCAAGTAAAAATATTCTGGCGACCCCCAGACCCATAACAAAAGTATTGTCAGCGATTTCAAAGAAAACGTATTTAATTTTCTTTCTATTGATACTATACTGATCGAGAAATCAAGTGCAATGTGAAAAGATCTCGTATGGCTCTGCGGGCAGAGATATAATTATATTCCTAGCCGATGTAGAGGCGTGGGGAGTGAGAAGGGCTGGCCGGGGTACAGTCGCGCGTTTTTAGTCACTACAATCAGTTGTCCGAGAACGGCAGAAAGTACGGACGTGATTATTGTCTTCGCGCTTCGCTCTGACCGAGAACAAAATGGACAAGTTTCTTAAAAGGTCTGTGCAGCACTCCACGACTGGTACAATTGGCAGTGGCGCAAGCGAATCATAATCGAAAAAAATAGACTTTATGACGACAGTTATCTGAAGTATGGTTTTATTGTTATGAACAATAAACCTCAATGTGTGATTTGCGGCGAAGTATTGTCACGTGAGAGTATGAAAACTGAAAACACTTACCCAGCAGCAAAAAATGGTTCAGATGGCTCTGAGCACTATAGGACTTAACATCTGAGGTCATCAGTCCCCTAGAACTACTTAAACCTAACTAACCGAAGGACAACACACACATCAATGCCCGAGGCAGGATTCGAACCTGCGACCGTAGCAGTCGCGCGGTTCCAGACTGAAGCGAGTAGAACCGCTCGGCCATATCGGCCGGCCCTAACCAGCAGCACACTACTATGATTCAGGTAATAAAATAGTAATGTTATTTGTTGATTTAAAATAGTATTCGTGTTTCTGATTTTTTTAATTCGTTTTTCTGATTTAAAAATATTTTTATCTGCCGGCCGGTTCTAGGCGCTACAGTGTTGAACCGATCGACCGCTACGGTCGCAGGTTCGAATCCTGCCTCGGGCATGGGTGTGTCTGATGTCCTTAGGTTAGTTACGTTTTTATTTATTTATTTTTTTGGTCATCAGTCTGCTGACTGGTTTGATGCGGCCCGCCACGAATTCCTTTCCTGTGCTAACCTCTTCATCTCAGAGCAGCACTTGCAACCTACGTCCTCAATTATTTGCTTGACGTATTCCAATCTCTGTCTTCCTCTATAGTTTTTGCCCTCTACAGCTTCCTCTAGTACCATGGAAGTCATTCCCTCATGTCTTAGCAGATGTCCTATCATCATGTCTGTGGTGTCACCGCCAGACACCACACTTGCTAGGTGGTAGCCTTTAAATCGGCCGCGGTCCATTAGTATACGCCGGACCCGCGTGTCGTCACCGTCAGTGATAGCAGACCGAGCGCCACCATACGGCAGGTCTAGAGAGACTTACTAGCACTCGCCCCAGTTGTACAGCCGACTTTGCTAGCGAAGCTACACTGACGGATACGCTCTCATTTGCCGAGACGATAGTTAGCATAGCCTTCAGCTACGTCATTTGCTACGACCTAGCAAGGCGCCATAGCAGTTGATAATTAATATTATGAAGCATGTACCGTAACGAGAGATGTTCTACAATTGTGGATTAAAGTTAAGTATTACATCATCTACGTACTTTATTTGCAATTCTCAAAATATTGTTCTGTTCCAGACCTCACGCCAGTCAGCGTGTAATTAAACGCGTGCATTTCGGCCTCCTCTAGAAACACAGTGTTGGCTCTTCTGCTAACACTACAATGTCCCTTCTCCTTATCAGTGTTTTCCACATATTCCTTTCCTCTCTGATTCTGCGTAGAACCTCCTCATTTCTTACCTTATCAGTCCACTTAATTTTCAACATTCGTCTATAGCACCACATCTCAAATGCTTCGATTCTCTTCTGTACCGGTTTTCCCACAGTCCATGTCTCACTACCATACAATGCTGTGCTCCAGACGTACATCCTCAGAAATTTCTTCCTCAAATTAAGGCCGGTATTTGATATTAGTAGACTTCTCTTGGCCAGAAATGCCTTTTTTGCCATAGCGAGTCTGCTATTGATGTCCTCCTTGCTCCGTCCGTCATTGGTTATTTTACTGCCTAGGTAGCAGAATTCCTTAACTTCATTGACTTCGTGACCATCAATCCTGATGTTAAGTTTCTCGCTGTTCTCATTTCTACTACTTCTCATTACCTTCGTCTTTCTCCGATTTACTCTCAAACCATACTGTGTACTCATTAAACTGTTCATTCCGTTCAGCAGATCATTTAATTCTTCTTCACTTTCACTCAGGATAGCAATGTCATCAGCGAATCGTATCATTGATATCCTTTCACCTTGTATTTTAATTCCACTCCTGAACCTTTCTTTTATTTCCATCATTGCTTCCTCGATGTACAGATTGAAGAGTAGGGGCGAAAGGCTACAGCCTTGTCTTACACCCTTCTTAATACGAGCACTTCGTTCTTGATCGTCCACTCTTATTATTCCCTCTTGGTTGTTGTACATATTGTATATGACCCGTCTCTCCCTGTAGCTTACCCCTACTTTTTTCAGAATCTCGAACAGCTTGCACCATTTTATATTGTCGAACGCTTTTTCCAGGTCGACAAATCCTATGAAAGTGTCTTGATTTTTCTTTAGTCTTGCTTCCATTATTAGCCGTAACGTCAGAATTGCCTCTCTCGTCCCTTTACTTTTCCTAGAGCAAAACTGTTCGTCACCTAGCGCATTCTCAATTTTCTTTTCCATTCTTCTGTATATTATTCTTTTAAGCAGCTTCGATGCATGAGCTCTTAAGCTGATTGTGCGATAGTTCTCGCACTTGTCAGCTCTTGCCGTCTTCGGAATTGCGTGGATGATGCTTTTCCGAAAGTCAGATGGTATATCGCCAGACTCATATATTCTACACACCAACGTGAATAGTCGTTTTGTTGCCACTTCCCCCAAATGATTTTAGAAATTCTGATGGAATGTTATCTATCCCTTCTGCCTTATTTGACCGTAAGTCCTCCAAAGCTCTTTTAAATTCCGATTCTAATACTGGATCCCCTATCTCTTCTAGATCGACTCCTGTTTCTTCTTCTATCACATCCGCCAAATCTTCACCCTCATAGAGGCTTTCAATGTATTCTTTCCATCTATCTGCTCTTTCCTCTGCATTTAACTGTGGAATTCCCGTTGCACTCTTAATGTTACCACCGTTGCTTTTAATGTCACCAACGGTTGTTTTGACTTTCCTGTATGCTGAGTTTGTCCTTCCGACAATCATATATTTTTCGATGTCTTCACATTTTTCCTGCAGCCATTTCGTCTTAGCTTCCCTGCGCTTCCTATTTATTTCATTCCTCAGCGACTTGTATTTCTGTATTCTTGATTTTCCCGGAACATGTTTGTACTCCCTCCTTTCATCAATCTACTGAAGTATTTCTTCTGTTACCCACGGTTTCTTCGCAGCTACCTTCTTTGTACCCATGTTTTCCTTCCCAACTTCTGTGATGGCCCTTTTTAGAGATGTCCATTCCTCTTCAACTGTACTGCCTACTGCACTATTCCTTATTGCTGTATCTATAGCGTTAGAGAACTTCAAATGTATCTCGTCATTCCTTAGTACTTCCGTATCCCACTTCTTTGCGTATTGATTCTTCCTGGCTAATGTCTTGAACTTCAGCCTACTCTTCATCACTACTGTATTGTGATCTGAGTCTACATCTGCTCCTGGGTACGCCTTACAATCCAGTATCTGATTTCGGAATCTCTGTTTGACCATGATGTAATCTAATTGAAATCTTCCCGTATCTCCCGGCCTTTTCCAAGTATACCTCCTCCTCTTGTGATTCTTGAATAGGGTATTCGCTATTACTAGCTGAAACTTGTTATAGAACTCAATTAGTCTTTCTCCTCTTTCATTCCTTGTCCCAAGCCCATATTCTCCTGTAACCTTTCCTTCTACTCCTTCCCCTACAACTGCATTCCAGTCGCCCATGACTATTAGATTTCCGTCCCCCTTTACATACTGCATTACCCTTTCAATATCCTCATACACTTTCTCTATCTGTTCATCTTCAGCTTGCGACGTCGGCATGTATACCTGAACTATCGTTGTCGGTATTGGTCTGCTGTCGATTCTGATTAGAACAACCCGGTCACTGAATTGTTCACAGTAACACACCCTCTGCCCTACCTTCCTATTCATAATGAATCCTACACCTGTTACACCATTTTCTGCTGCTGTTGATATTACCCGATACTCATCTGACCAGAAATCCTTGTCTTCCTTCCACTTCACTTCACTGACCCCTACTATATCTAGATTGAGCCTTTGCATTTCCCTTTTCAGATTTTCTAGTTTCCCTACCACGTTCAAGCTTCTGACATTCCACGACCCGACTCGTAGAACGTTATCCTTTCGTTGATTATTCAATCTTTTTCTCATGGTAACCTCCCCCTTGGCAGTCCCCTCCCGGAGATCCGAATGGGGGACTATTCCGGAATATTTTGCCAATGGAGAGATCATCATGACACTTCTTCAATTACAGGCCACATGTCCTGTGGATACACGTTACGTGTCTTTAATGCAGTGGTTTCCATTGCCTTCTGCATCCTCATGTCGTTGATCAATGCTGATTCTTCCGCCTTTAGGGGCAATTTCCCACCCCTAGGACAAGAGATTGCCCTGAACCTCTATCCGCTCCTCCGTCCTCTTTGACAAGGCCGTTGGTAGAATGAGGCTGACTTCTTATGCCGGAAGTCTTCGGCCGCCAATGCTGATTATTTATCAAAATTTAGGCAGTGGCGGGGATCGAACCCGGGACCGAAGACGTTTTCATTATGAATCAAAGACGCTACCCCTAGTTAGGTTTAAGTAGTTCTAAGTTCTAGGGGACTTATGACCTCAGAAGTTAAGTCCCATAGTGCTCAGAGCCATTTGAACCATTTTTTTTAATTTTTATCTGATTTTAGGTATCCGGTGTCTACGAGAAAGAGTTACTATCTAGCTACCGAGTCGCATTCCGAGTCGCTAAAGCAGGGAAGCCGAATACAGATGCAGAGGATCTTATTTTGCCAGCAGCCCTGGATGAAATTATGTTAGGTAAGCAAGAGGCAAACAAGCTAAAAAGCATACCACTTTCTGGTAATGCAATTGAACGCAGAATAAACGATATGGCCGGTGACATCTGAGAACAGCTGTTCGAAAAATTGAAGAAGAATCCACATTTTGCTTTGCAGTTTGATGAATCTACTGATGTTTCAGATTGTGCTCAATTTATAGTATTTGTGCGCTTTGAAGCAGATGAAAGTATCATGGAAGACATTTTATTTTGCAAAGCACTCCCTGCGAGCACTACTTGCCAGTGTTTGTATGACATGTTTTTAGAAAGCACTCGCAACTACGAGATTGATTGGACAAAATGTTTCGCCATTTGTAGTGATGGTGCTAATGCTATGACTGGCAGAGAAATTGAGCTCGTCGCGAAATTAAAACCAATAATGCCAAATTTTTCGTGCACACACTACTTTCGTCATCGACAAGCTCTGGCAGTCTCGATTTTAACTTCCAATTTAAATTATGTGCTTAAAGAGGTGATCTAAGTTGTAAAGAAAAATATGTTACGCATAACGAGTGTTTCACAATGCAGGTAAGACTCAGAAGTGAATTATTCTCGTTAAACGAGGTCCCATTGTATAGTCAATTAGTAAAGAAGAAGATCTTTTTCCGAATTTCTCTCAGTTACTTATTGGATCTTCTTCATTTGCTTATCGATCAGTTCCTGAAAACAGTTTTCCAGTTTTTCGTTTATTTATCGTTAACACGGTGTCTTTATTATGAAACAATCTACATTAAGCTCAATTCAGAATTAATGTTAAACAAGGAATTACATAATTTTAGTATAAAATAAATACCATTTTCCATACGCATATGTTTTTTTATTACATAAGCCCTAGTTTCGAGACATGTAGCAGGATTGTTATTTCATTTACTTTCATTCAGTTTCAAAAGAAAACAACATTTCTTTTCAATTAATTGCGAGAATATTTAGTATATATTTTTACAAATGATGGTACTAGTTTTTTATAAGATATTTTTCAATTCTTTCATAAAACACTATAAAAAAATAATGATCCACTTCACGGCAATCACCACAATCAACTACACGAAAGAAATGATAAATTAACCAGGTGACCAGCAAAGACGATTTTGTGTGAATCCTGGTGAAGCCACAGAACTAGGAAAATAGAAATAACGCCAGCATGCAGTGTGCGAATTAAAGTCTGAATTGAGCCCAGGCATCCTAGATCCGCTCGGTAGAAATTGCTGTACTTCGTGCCTTGTCTCACGGCTGCCAGTCCTAGCGATCTACTGTTTGGTTCGAAGCTTGTTACTGAAATGCATTCTAGTAACCGTGGCGCCAAATCTTGCACGTGAGCTGGGTGCGTGTTGTTGCAGCCATTTTGTATCACACTTCAACGTGGGCATTTTTTAAATGCGCTTTCGTAAATTGGTCTCGTTCCGTGTGATATGGTCATCACAGCAGATGATAGGAGCATCAACTAAGTTGTCAGTAATACACAAGACGCTGCCACTGCACCGCCGTTCCAGCCTGGAAGTTGGTGTTATCCTTTTCCTCTTCCCGCAAACCTCTCAGAGGTAAATACTATCTACAGAAGACTTCGTGACTCTCGCCGCCCTAGTTCCATCGCACAGAAGTGGGAAGAGATCGATAAACATCATGTTGCTTCACACTGCTGCAAGTGTTTGCGTATTTGAACTCTTCAACAGGTTTAAATTAAATTCGTATTCATTGTTATAAATAAGTACCAGATCTGAACGTGAGAGAAGTTGCAAGGTGCTTTCACAAAACCTTGTCTCTTCCATGTGATATTTATACCATAGCAGATGATCGTCATGAAACACACGTTACCAGCCACACAGAAACTGCTTTCTCCTGCGACCATGACCCCCTGAGCAAAGCTTTATGACCCCCACCCCCCCAAGGGGTCGCGACCCACAGGTTGAAAAACACCGCCACAGAAAATATCTGTGTTATCTGAACTAGCGAGTGACACGTAGCAGTCAGTATTCCCACAATCTGACAGCTCTGCAGGACCTAATCATCAATGACTGGCTTAAGCCAGAGAGGCCATACATGAAGAAATTTGTGAGCTCCCTTTCTTGCTGAACTGACATCATTGCCAATGCTAGAGGCGGAGTTCTTCAGTGGCAAAATGATTTCTCCTGGAGCTATTTTTGCTATGTGTTTGTTTTATTAGAGCTATTATTGTCTTGATGAAGAACTGTACAAGTAAGCTGGGAAAGGAAAAGCACTCCTTCATGAGGCCACATGTGACCCACCGGGACCAACCGACCGCCGTATCATTCTCAGATGAGGATGCGGATAGGAGGGGCGTGTGGTCAGCACATCGCTCTCCCGGTCGTTGTGATGGTTTTCTTTGACCGGAGCCGCTACTATTCGGTCGAATAGCTCCTCAATTGGCATCACGAGGCTGAGTGCACCCCGAAAAATGGCAACAGCGCATGGTGGCCTGGATGGTCACCCATCCAAGTGCTGGCCACGCCGAGCAGCGCTTAACTTCGGTGATTTGATGGGAACCGGTGTATTCACTGCGCCAAGGCCGTTACCACAAGCTAGCAAAGGAAATGAAGAGCATTAGGTACAGTGTGTCCATTGTTTCTATAGATCACAGAAACTGACCGAGGATGTATCAGTGGTCAATATTCTACGAGTAGATTCTGTTCGGGAGGAGTGGGGTCACATCACCACCTGGAATATCCTGTGTAGGTTTCCCGTTATTTTCTTAAATCATGACTAAAGAAGTCCGTCACTGATCTCTCGATAATGCCACGCCCCGCCCCCCCCCCCCCCCCCCCCGTCCATGTTTGTTCGGCTGAATGCGTTTCCTCGATAGCCTACATGTATACTGCAGGCTACCTTTGACAGATTGTGACGAACAGATTTCGCAAATATTTTCTAAGTTTTTTGCTGCATTAATGGACGTCTTGTCTTAGTCTTTTGCAGAATAGATGCAATTCCTTAACGCTTCGTTCCCAAAGCATGGTATCGTTGTTGGAGGAGAACCTTTCTGAAATCTGGGTACGTTTAATATTTCGCCTCGTATGGAACAAGTATGGAATATTAGGATATAGATGTGGAATACTAGTACTGTATTCCACATTAGTGAGACAGCCATCTTGAAATTCAGAAAATCAGGTACAGTCGAAAATTAAATTTAAATAGTAGTTAAATGTCTGTTTACAAAATATATTAATAATTTGTGTATTATCACAAGAATAAAACTGAAAACCACCAATCTGCAACAACTATTCCTCCTAGTGAATTCGTTAAAACAGCTTCACTCACTTGCAGTGGTTGTCAACTTCATATGAATGTCTCTCAAAGCAGCTACAGTTGGTGAACGCAGTTTTCAAGCAGCTCACGAAAGTACAGCACTTACAAGGCGAGAAACCATAGCACTCCATATTACTCCTCCTATTCCACATTTGTTTCTCTTCCTCTACATTATGTACCTCGTACTGCACCATATACCAAAGTTCCACGTTGCTTATTTGATACCTTTGTTACCGCTAATCAATCGATTAGATGGCAAATAGCGCCAATGCACCAAACGTATTAGGTCAATCCAGTTATTAGTTTTAACATGAGCAAAGACCCTAATGACGGACACGAATAGTGAATCACCTACAGTTACGATACTGCCTGATAACTTTCGTTCTAGTTGTTTAAAAAAGTCCAAATAATGTTGTAAGCGAAGTAATTATTGCACTTCATAGAATATTAAGATAACGGTAGTTGTATCTAAATAGTAGACATTTGTAGAAATTATCGACTATTCGTTCAATGGAAGTTATTTTTTACATTGTAGTATCTGATTCCATTTCTATAGCTTAGTACTCCCAGACTGCACCACGCTTTTTAACCGCGAAGGAAATTACATTTTCATCGGTGAAACGAGGATATAAAGCAGTTTTCTGAGCAACAACTATATAGCACAGGTCGTGAACATGATATTACTATGTCACTAACTGTTTTCATTATTTCGTGTCTCTGTCCTGCAGCGGAGAACAGTTGCCGCGAGTCGTTTAATTTTAATAGGGAGGGAAGCCCTCGTCGCCATGTTGGTTCAACGGTCGGGGGACGCCTCGGCTATTTCCGTCGCCGCACGTGCCATGCGACAGCCGGTCTCGCCGATCGATATTCAATTCCGGACGCCTTCTCGCCTCGCCAACGCATTTCCCGGCAGAGTAAATAAACGGTAATGAAATTGTTCCCCTTTATTTAAGCGTGTTAGTTTCATCGGAGTGTGCAGTAAGCAATACACTATTTGGTTAGAACGTTTCAACATCGTTCTCACACCATGATTTTCTCTTCGTGATCTAACATTCTCTTTATAAAGAAAAAAAAGAAAAATTTCATTAAATTTCATCGATGTTTTGCACTAATGAACATGAATGGACTGAATATTTAGAAAGTGCACTTAAACGACGACTTCGGTCAGCATCATTTTGTGTTTTATTACGTTACACTAAGTTTTGACGTCCTATGGGCCCATTCTCACGTTGCATTTTCCTTGCTCCCGAGCGAGATGCTTCAGCACAGTGCGTTCTAGACGGCTGAGTAAAACATTTCTGGATGTTATGTTGCTGTTTATGCTGATACTTGTGTATTATTATACCACATCACTTCGCTCGAGGCGCATGTGTTAATCTCTAGACATAAATATGATGTGCCCCCGCAAATTCTCGGAAGCAGTTAGGAGCGAGACTGTCTTCTGCAGACTCACGTGGTGAGTCCTCGAGAAAGATATTTACCTCTCGGCTCCACAGACGTAAACAGATGCAGAGCTAGAAGCAGAACATGCTGCCTCGCGTTTACTTAGTTTAAACTCGGAGCTTTGTTTCATTGACTTTCCTCTCCTGATAAGCGACACTCATTATTTCGATGAAGCTGATAACTGTCTCCGTAGCCGAGGCCGCTAACAAACGCTAATGTCGATGCGGTGGTGCCAAAGAAGCCAACTTAGGGTCCAGTGGTGAAAAATGTTACTTCGCTGAGATTTAGCTATTAGCGGAAAGGAGTCAGTGATATACAGTTACTGATGACGAGACTATACTGCACTGTATTTCATGACTGCAGTCGAAACAGTGTACTGGAGATGATTTAACTCTACGAAAAAATCATTCGAAAACCTTTTCTTCGCGGAGTGAGAAGGAATGGGGGACGGGAGCAGTAATACCAATTGTTTTCTTTCTTTCTTTTTTATGTTTGAGCATTAAGCATTAATATGTATCTGGCTCTTATTCCACAAACTGAATGGAAACAGACGGAATATCACAGCACACGTATATGCTGTTTCTCTCTTTTTCAAATATCTGCCAGCCGGCAGCTGTGGTCGAGCGGTTCTAGGCGCTTCAGTCCGGAATCGCGCTGCTGCTACGGTCGCAGGTTCGAATCCTGCCTCGGGCATGGGTGTGTGTGATGTCCTCAGATGCTAAGTCCCATAGTGCTGAGAGCCATCTGAACCATTTTGAAACATCTGCCTTTACAATTAAACAAACGCATGGACTGCGCTTTTTGACAGTTAACGCTCACCGTACTCCACAGCTTTGGCACCCATGTAATTTCCTTTCTGTTCCTAACGCCAAACGAAGTTTCTTTTCCGAACTTGGGAGGCTGTATTTTTCAGCCAAGTAACTTCTCGAATGGCAATCTGGTCCAGCAGGGACAAATCCGTGGCAGTACTGGAAATTGAATGCATACCCTACACTTGTTAGGGTGACACGCTGACCACTCAGCTAATGATCATCTCCATCTACATTTATGTGCCTGGCGGAGGGTTCGTCGAACCACCGTCAGACTCCACTTTCGAGAAGAGGAGAGGAGGAGGAGATTGATGTTTAACGTCCCATGGACAACGAGGTCATTAGAGACGGAGCACAAGATCGGACTAGGGAAGGATGGGGAAGGAAATCGGTCGTGCCCTTTCTAAGGAACCATCCCGGCATTTGCCTGAAACGATTTAGGGAAATCACGGAAAACCTAAACCAGGATGGCCGGACCCGGGATTGAACCGTCGTCCTCCCGAATGCGAGTCCAGTGTGCTAACCACTGCGCCATTTCGAGAAGAGCGCGGGAAAATGAACACTTAAATCTTTCTGTGCAATATCTGAATTCCTTATTGTATTATGACAATCATTTCTCCCCATGTACATGGACGTCAACAAAATACACTCCTGGAAATGGAAAAAAGAGCACATTGACACCGGTGTGTCAGACCCACCATACTTGCTCCGGACACTGCGAGAGGGCTGTACAAGCAATGATACACGCACGGCACAGTGGACACACCAGGAACCGCGGTGTTGGCCGTCGAATGGCGCTAGCTGCGCAGCATTTGTGCACCGCCGCCGTCAGTGTCAGCCAGTTTGCCGTGGCATACGGAGCTCCATCGCAGTCTTTAACACTAGTAGCATGCCGCGACAGCGTGGACGTGAACCGTATGTGCAGTTGACGGACTTTGAGAGAGGGCGTATAGTGGGCATGCGGGAGGCCGGGTGGACGTACCGCCGAATTGCTCAACACGTGGGGCGTGAGGTCTCCACAGTACATCGATGTTGTCGCCAGTGGTCGGCGGAAGGTGCACGTGCCCGTCGACCTGGGACCGGACCGCAGCGACGCACGGATGCACGCCAAGACCGTAGGATCCTACGCAGTGCCGTAGGGGACCGCACCGCCACTTCCCAGCAAATTAGGGACACTGTTGCTACTGGGGTATCGGCGAGGACCATTCGCAACCGTCTCCATGAAGCTGGGCCACGGTCCCGCACACCGTTAGGCCGTCTTCCGCTCACGCCCCAACATCGTGCAGCCCGCCTCCAGTGGTGCCGCGACAGGCGTGAATGGAGGGACGAATGGAGACGTGTCGTCTTCAGCGATGAGAGTCGCTTCTGCCTTGCTGCCAATGATGGCCGTATGCGTGTTTGGCGCCGAGCAGGTGAGCGCCACAATCAGGACTGCATACGACCGAGGCACACAGGGGCAACACCCGGCATCATGGTGTGGGGAGCGATCTCCTACACTGGCCGTACACCACTGGTGATCGTCGAGGGGACACTGAATAGTGCACGGTACATCCAAACCGTCATCGAACCCATCGTTCTACCATTCCTAGACCGGCAAGGGAACTTGCTGTTCCAACAGGACAATGCACGTCCGCATGTATCCTGTGCCACCCAACGTGCTCTAGAAGGTGTAAGTCAACTACCCTGGCCAGCAAGATCTCCGGATCTGTCCCCCATTGAGCATGTTTGGGACTGGATGAAGCGTCGTCTCACGCGGTCTGCACGTCCAGCACGAACGCTGGTCCAACTGAGGCGCCAGGTGGAAATGGCATGGCAAGCCGTTCCACAGGACTACATCCAGCATCTCTACGATCGTCTCCATGGGAGAATAGCAGCCTGCATTGCTGCGAAAGGTGGATATACACTGTACTAGTGCCGACATTGTGCATGCTCTGTTGCCTGTGTCTATGTGCCTGTGGTTCTGTCAGTGTGATCATGTGATGTATCTGACCCCAGGAATGTGTCAATAAAGTTTCCCCTTCCTGGGACAATGAATTCACGGTGTTCTTATTTCAATTTCCAGGAGTGTATTTTCCCATTCGGAGGAGAAATTTGGCGACTGAAATATTATGAAAAATTCCTGACCTAACGAAACTCTACTTGATTTTAATGATTGCTACACTAACTAGTGTGTCATATCCGTAACAATGTCTCCTCCATTTCGTTCTAGTATAAAATGAGCTGCTCTTCTTTGAACTTTTTCGATGACCTCAGTCGACCCTGTTTGGTAAGTATCCCATACCGCGCAGCAGTACTGCAGGAGAAGAAGGACAAACGTAATGAGTGCAGTCTCTTTAGTAGATCTGTAGCATCTTTTGAACGCAGTCTTTTGTTCACCTTTCCCCGCAACATTTGCTATGTGATCGTTCCAATTTAAGTTCTTGTTACTGTTATCCTTAGGTATTTAGTTGAACTGACAGCCTTTAGATATTTGTAATTTATCTCGTAATCGAAACTTAACGAATTCTTTTTCGTACTCATGTAGATGACCTAGTAGATAGTGTCGGAAGTTCCAACGGCTTTTCGCGGATGATGCTGTAGTATACAGAGAAGTTGCAGCATTAGAAAATTGTAGCGAAATGCAGGAAGATCTGCAGCGGATAGGCACTTGGTGCAGGGAGTGGCAACTGTCCCTTAACATAGACAAATTTAATGTATTGCGAATACATAGAAATAAGGATCCTTTATTGTATGATTATATGATAGCGGAACAAACACTGGTAGCAGTTACTTCTGTAAAATATCTGGGAGTATGCGTGCGGAACGATTTGAAGTGGAATGATCATATAAAATCAATTGTTGGTAAGGCGGGTACCAGGTTGAGATTCATTGGGAGAGTGCTTAGAAAATGTAGTCCATCAACAAAGGAGGTGGCTTACAAAACACTCGTTCGACCTATACTTGAGTATTGCTCATCAGTGTGGGATCCGTACCAGATCGGTTTGACGGAGGAGATAGAGAAGATCCAAAGAAGAGCGGCGCGTTTCGTCACAGGGTTATTTGCTAACCGTGATAGCGTTACGGAGATGTTTAATAAACTCAAGTGGCAGACTCTGCAAGAGAGGCGCTCTGCATCGCGGTGTAGATTGCTCGCCAGGTTTCGAGAGGGTGCGTTTCTGGATGAGGTATCGAATGTATTGCTTCCCCCTACTTATACCTCCCGAGGAGATCACGAATGTAAAATTAGAGAGATTAGAGCGCGCACGGAGGCTTTCAGACAGTCGTTCTTCCCGCGAACCATACGCGACTGGAACAGGAAAGGGAGGTAATGACAGTGGCACGTAAAGTGCCCTCCGCCACACACCGTTGGGTGGCTTGCGGAGTATAAATGTAGATGTAGATGTAGACCTCACTATTCATAAGTTAGATTGAGTCAATTGCCACTTTTCTCACCACACAGATATGTCCCCCCACATCGTTTATATAATTAAGAAAAGCAGAGGGCCTATAACACTTCCATGGGGAACACAAAATATCATTTCTGTTTTACTCGATGACTTTCCGTCAATTACTAGTAACTGTGACCTCTCCGACAGGAAACCACGAATCCAACCGCACAACTGAGACGATACTCCATAGGCGCACAACGTCATTGGAAGTTGGTTGTTAGGAACGGTGTCAAAAGACTTCTAGAAATCTAGGAACGCAGAATCAGTTTGCGATTCATGTCGAAAGCACTCATTACTTCGTATGAATAAATATCTGTTTCACAAGAACGATATTTTCTGAATCCGCGCTGACTATGTATCAATAGATCGTTTTCTTCGAGGTAATTCGTAATGTTCGATCGCAGTATAAGTTCGATAATCCAACTGCAAATCGACGTCATTGTGATGGGTCTTTAATTTAATGGATTACTCCTATTTGATTTCTTGAGTACTGGTGTGACGTCTGTAACTTGCCAGTTTTTAGGTACGGATATTTCGTCGTGCGAGCGGTTGTATGTGATTGCTAAGTATCGATCTATTATATCAGAGTATTCTGAAAGGAACCTGGTTGGTGCACAATCCGGACCGGAAGACTTTAATCAGCTTCGCTACTTCGAGGATAGCTACTGCTAACTATGAAAACTCCATTTAGGAATATCCGCAGTGTAGGAAAAGACATATTGTTACTTATCGTAAAGAAGACACGTCAAGTTGCAGAGAGGCACAGTTAAAGCACACTCCTTATAGCTATCGGCCACAGCCTTCGTCAGTAGAAGAGAGACATACACACACACACACACACACACACACACACACACACACACACACACACACGCAAGCAAGCACACCTCACGCACACACCCTGTGTGTGTGTGCGTGTGTGTGTGTGTGTGTGTGTGTGTGTGTGCGTGCGTGCGTGCGTGTATATGAATGGTGCTCGTTCGTGTCTCTTTAATGGACGAAGACTCTGGCCGAAAGCTATATGTGAGTGTCTTTTAATTGTGCCTGTCTGCAACTTCACATATCTACTTGTAAGTTTGTCATGTTGGCAGCTGTTCTTGATTCGAACTCTGGAATATTCACTTCGTCTTCTCTGTTGAATGAATTTCGGAAAGCCGTCTTTAGTAACTCCACTTCAGTGGCACTCATCGGTAACATTGCAGTTGCTGTCACACAATGAACGCAATGATTGTGTCTTGCCGCTGGTGTACTTTACATACAATCAGAGCCTGTTTGGATTTTCTACCAGACCTCGAGACAATGTTTCGTTGTGAAAACTATGGAAAAAGGAAGAGAACAATCGGGAGTAGCGTGGTTCATATTCCTATCGATCCTGCCTCTCCTAGGTTCCTTGAAGTTCCCTAGATCGCATTAACTGACTGTACCGTCTGTTCTTGATAGCGTATGTTATACATTATGAATCAAAACACACGCAACACTGGTGTAATATTCGGCAATATTTACTATTTATTTCACAAACCGGTTTTCGGCTGTTACGCCATCATCAGTTACAAAGATAAACATGTGGCACAGTGAAATTTTGTTGGATCAAAGATTTTAAACTAGTGCAGCTACAGAGCGTCTTCATTTCCAGAAATGAAAAATTGTAATGCTACACTTAGGAATAAAACAAGAGGGATTATTTCAGTGGAAATGCGATGTAAGGTTATGTAACTGAGACAAAATGTGTGACACATTAATTAATGAACTATATACGAATTACAACAGTTCGTCATAGAAGAAAACAAACCGAATAATAAATTTCGGTGACATCTTCGAAAGATGTGGCTGAAAAAAAACTATTGCCTTTAATAGGTCCTAAATTACCAACAGGTAAAATATATTAGTGACATTAAGCAAGTAAGGGAAGCAGCTGTGATTATGCTCCGTAAAATTTTTTAACGCAACAACAGACATTATAGTAACTGAAATGAAGGAAAAGGGAGCGTATAAGAAAGAGGATAATTTACAATATGGTCTGGATGGGAATATGAGTAGTATCTGCAGTTAGAAGTGGTGAGTAAGGGAGCTGTGTCTGCTCATTCAGTACCAAGCTTAGGCTGATAGTTCATCTTCCTTTCTTTATCGATATGGAGTAATATTTCATATTTCACCTTGTAACTATGGCCTTCTTTAAGCAGGTGGTCTGCAGAGCAGGTATTCACTTCCCATGGGACGCCAGTGTTCGGCGGAACACTGTTTGGGAAACCGGAGTGGCCGAGCGATTCTAGGCGCTACAGTCTGGAACCTCGCGACCGCTACGGTCGCAGGTTCGAATCCTGCCTCGGGCATGGATGTGTGTGATGTCCTTAGGTTCGTTAGGTTTAAGTAGTTCTAAGAAATGAGAACAGCGAGAAACATAACATCAGGATTGATGGTCACGAAGTCAATGAAGTTAAGGAATTCTGCTACCCAGGCAGTGAAATAACCAATGACGGACGGAGCAAGGAGGACATCAAAAGCAGACTCGCTATGGCAAAAAAGGCATTTCTGGCCAAGAGTAGTCTACTAATATCAAATACCGGCCTTAATATGAGGAAGAAATTTCTGAGGATGTACGTCTGGAGTACAGCATTGTATGGTAGTGAAACATGGACTGTGGGAAAACCGCAACAGAAGAGAATCGAAGCATTTGAGATGTGGTGCTATAGACGAATATTGAAAATTAAGTGGACTGATAAGGTAAGAAATGAGGAGGTTCTACGCAGAATCGGAGAGGAAAGGAATATGTGGAAAACACTGATACGGAGAAGGGACAGGATGATAGGACATCTGCTTAGACATGAGGGAATGACTTCCATGGTACTAGAGGGAGCTGTAGAGGGCAAAAACTGTACAGAAAGACAGAGATTGGAATACGTCAAGCAAATAATTGAGGACGTAGGTTGCAAGTGCTACTCTGAAATGTTTTTGTGTGTAAAGTTTGGGATGTGTATCATTGCTTAACACAAGAAAAATAATGATTAATATACCACGCCTTATTACGGATCTCCACCAATAAAATAGCACATATCTTGTGTAAGCCGGGGTACTGCTTCTTAATGCTGCCGTAAGATCATCTTGATGTTACTGCATCGCCACACGGGAATGTTGCAGTGGCAGAAATAAGTTTCAGTACTTCTTGTTCACAGAGAATTTTATTTCGCACGCTAGATGTTCGGCGGCGAATGTACAAAGTCTGACTACATGCTGTTGGAACAAAATTCGGTCCAAGAGTCACTTAAGATTGACGTAAGACTGACCTCAGATTGACCTAAGACTGATCTATGGTGACGTACAAATCGCCTCTATTTATATGGTTTTAAACAATTCCTGTCATTGTTACATACTAAATTTTGGATTTATACAATGAATGTTTCTACATGCATCTTCCCAAGTTACATAGAAATTTACATGAAATAAAAGTGAATAATTTCATACAAAGATAGGAAAGATTCTGTTTCTGTTGTTGTTGTAGTCTTCAGTCCTGAGACTGGTTTGATGCAGCTCTCCATGCTACTCTA
Organism: Schistocerca piceifrons; assembly: GCF_021461385.2. NCBI lineage: Eukaryota > Metazoa > Arthropoda > Insecta > Orthoptera > Acrididae > Schistocerca > Schistocerca piceifrons. The sequence goes on from NC_060140.1 coordinate 96,400,820, forward strand.
TCCTGTGCAAGTTTCTTCAACTCCCAGTACCTAATGCAGCCTACATCCTTCTGAATCTGCTTAGTGTATTCATCTCTTGGTCTCCCTCGACGATTTTTACCCTCCACGCTGCCCTCCAATACTAAATTGGTGATCCCTTGATGCCTCAGAACATGTCCTACCAACCGATCCCTTCTTCTAGTTAAGTTGTGCCACAAACTCCTCTTCTCCCCAATTCTATTCAATACCTCCTCATTAGTTATGTGATCTACTCATCTAATATTCAGCATTCTTCTCTAGCACCACACTTCGAAAGCTTCTGTTCTCTTGTTGTCTAAGCTATTTATCGTCCACGTTTCACTTCCATACATGGGTACACTCCACACAAATACTTTCAGAAAGGACTTCCTCACACTTAAATCAATACTCGATTTTAACAAATTTCTCTTCTTCAGAAACGCTTTCCTTGCCATTGCCAGTCTACATTTTATATCCTCTCTACTTCGACCATCATCAGTTATTTTGCTCCCCAAATAGCAGAACTCCTTTACTACTTTAAGTGTCTCATTTCATAATGTAATTCCCTCAGCATCACCCGACTTAATTGTTAAGACTATAAATTATATGTTTTATCATTGCAATAATATATTTCGTTAATTTGCACATATTATTTTACTGACTTAAAGGAATGTTATCCTATCATTTTCAGGTGACCAGAGCAATTAGTTTTACTGAATAAAAGGCCTAGATTCAGTTACTTAAATTTTGTGCGAGTAAAATTTTACATTTCTATATAGTCGTAATTACAGTTCTGCTAACTAACACCAATTAAAACACAAGTATGCTTAATTCTGACTGGAAAATCATCGTGTCATATTTCTATTAGGGATACAAATACTTTTTTGATTTATCAAATCATAAAAATAGCTGTCTCTTGATGACTAGAAATATCGGAATTTCAATCGTTAATTACTCCATACTTACAATAGCAATTTCATTCCTACCATGTGCCTGTAGTTTGTATTAGGCTGCGTTCACACTGCCGGCCGGGCCGGGCCGGGCTGACGCGTACTGGCTCGGCTCGTGCCTAGCCAGCTCAGGCCGACGGGTCGGCGAAATGGGGGAAAATCCACTTCTCCGATTTTCATGTTTTAAAAATTCTTAGCGGTATATAAGACTTCGCCACATCGTTTTATGAACTTATTTTTTCCTTAAAAGCGTTACTTACGTCGTGAAAAAAGAAAAATTCTACTTTTCGTTTCGCGTGATTTCTTAGTTTCGTAACGCTTCCCAACCGATTTTGAAGAAAGTATGCGGCTAAAGAATCTGATTTTTGTACATGTGGTAGTGCAACATCTTAGCTTCGTATTGAATCATTTATCTTTCCATATTTCTTAACAGTCGTTGTGAAATGATGCTATTTGTCAACGTTGTGCACTTGATTTACAAATCTTGTAGTGAAAAAGTTATGTAGCGGTTAGCTTACTGTTAGATCCGTTTTAGACCATACATTGTTGGGAATGAAATGTAGCTAAAAGTACCAAAAAGTTTTTGAAATGATAATGATACTGATATCTGTCTCTGGTCTCAAGTAATGCGAGCTATTCAGTGGCGTCAGTGCCGCGTCCGCAAGCCACGGAGTTCGCGCGGTTACGGCTTGGTTTAGTGTAGTCATATAATGCAGGACAGAAAAAAACTAATTACTAGTGATCAGCGCAGACCTAGTGCCGGTCCCTCTTATTATTTTAATGGTCTCATTCTCTAGATAAATCGAAATGTATAAGAATTTTTCCCTCGGCTACTGGACAATTCATCTGCTATGCTTTTATAATTGGCCACACGTTGCATCACAAAAGACAAACAATTATTTGTCATCAACATCCTACAATTAGTATGATGTACATTTCGTATTTCGAACTAAAAGATAACTGAAGCGCAATTCTGTAGTCTCGTTGTCTACTTTGACAGAAAAAATAATGGAGAGTTAATGAAACTACTGTAGATCGGCACAGATGTGCGTTTCATTGTTCTTCATTGTTTTTTTTTTCTTCCCTGGTGGGCTGCGCTGCACTGTCAAGGTAATCCCCACTCTTTGGCTAAATGGCTGTTAGCTACCGGAGGCCAAATAAATAAATTTAAAAAGATCTGCACCCTTCGACAGCTGACAAGCAAGTCAGTAGAAAACGCAGCCGCAGTCAACAGTTGCTCGCCTTTAGCTAGTCTGTGCTGTCGTGTAGAACAATGTCTTCACTCTTTTATTGGCATTGTTTTGATTCTGCAGTAACTCGTCGAGTTTTGAAGTACAGAAGAACTAGGAGGTTATGGATTCATCCCATAAATAGCGACAGACATTTAGGAGAGTTTTTTTCTTTATATGAAGAACTTAAAAACTATCCTGAAAAATTTTATTCAAATTACAGAATGAATCATAATACATTTCAGTATGTGCTGCAGAACATTCGAGACAAAATTTCTAAACAGAACACAAATTTTCGCAGAAGAATAACAGCAGAAGAAAAATTGTGTATAACGATAAGGTGAGATTCGTTAGTACACACTTTTTGGTTTGCAGTAGAACTTTGTACAGCATTCGCTACCTCCAGTTAATTGTAGTCATGCTTTTGTATTTTAAATTTCACAAACGCTAACCTCTGAGGGGAAGAGAGTTTATGGGACTCCTGAGAATCATTAGGAAGTAATTAGCTTCGTCATTTTGGGTAATGTCTTGCTGTGCCTTCAACGAAGAATCGCAGAAATACTCCTTCAGAATTTTCCAACTTTTTTCTTCTTTTTCTTCATGATGCAGCGCTTGGCAGTGGTGATGGTTCATCATGTGGAGCCACTGATGACCTCACAGAATTCTTTTCATTACCTTTGACTCAGTGGTTCTATCTCCACTGATAAGGAACTGCCACAGCATGACTTTACAATGCATTATCATCTGGTAGGGACACATTTCCGTCCCTCAGTGACACTCATATCTGTCTCCGTTTACAAGTAAATGCGAACTATTCAGTGGCGGCAATGCCGCGATCGCTGGGAAGCCTTTGACTCAGTGGTTCTATCTCCACTGATAAGGAACTGCCACAGCATGACTTCACAATGCATTATCATCTGGTAGGGACACATTTCCGTCCCTCAGTGACACCCATATCTGTCTCCGTTTACAAGTAAATGCGAACTATTCAGTGGCGGCAATGCCGCGATCGCTGGGAAGCTATTGTTGTAAATGCATGCAAATACGGTAGATTAAATAAATGAAATAAAAGTAATTTCGCATGTATCATCATAATAAACGTAATTTTTCCTCACTGATTGTGAAATGTGAGGTAACATCTTAAAATAAAAGACGTGTGCAGTCACACTTGTGAAGAAAGCAGAAGGGAGACGTGTGATGCGTGTACTGCAGAAGCTGTAGTGCTGCTCCACAGGCTCGCGCCTGCGGTCGGCTCGCGCCGGCAATATTAAACACTCGGGATGTCGCCGGCTCGGCTCCGGGAGGCTCACGCCGTGTCGGCGCGGCCCGGCCGCCAGTGTGAACACCGCAATTCAAAACCATGTGTTTGATATCGAAGCGGGCGGCGGCCCGGCCAGGCTCGGCTCGGCCCGGCCGGCAGTGTGAACGCAGCCTTATGTGTAAATTGTGATGGTACATTGGCATTAATTCGACATGTTTCCTTCATTCTACATACTGGTGAGGCCCAACGTAAACAGTGTCAAAACAATAGCGTAATTAGCGCAAATTACTAATCTGCTGTACAACAAATCTTCGGTGTATTCGAATCCAGATAACCAGAAAACACAAAGCAGTTTAAATTGTTGTAAATTACTGATATTACATATATGCCCTCTTCGGGAGAGAGGGGATGAGACGAAAAGCATACAGGATCCCACAAGGACTTGTGGTATTACAGGGCACACACGAATATACCCGCCGTTGTCCTCAGCGATTGTTACTCTTCGGACAGAAGCCTGCGCCTTTGTTGATATCCGCAATACTAACTACTTTATGGGTAACCGTAATACTGACACGCTATCGATAATTATCATTGTCTTAAATCACTATCACTATCAATGTAGAACAGAGGCGACTGTATTGGCTTGAATGCACACTGTACTCGAGAGAAGCGTTGTAGACGTCTGCAATGGTTGCAAATGGCAACATGCCCTTCTTGTTGGTTTTGCGCAACTTTTGCACGTGCAGCCTATTTTCATCGTACGAGCACCTGTCTTGTGTCTGAGTCATTCCTGTTTCGTTTGCAGTTGCAGTTCTCACTTATGCAATTGCTGAAAGGTGCCGCGAAGCTACATGAAAGCGCTGTTCTAAGACACTTCATTCATTTTCGTCTTCACTTCATGGTCTGACTCCTGTTTTTGTGTCACATACGACACAAAAATGTTGCGTACAAAATGAATGAATCTATCAAAGCCCTCTCAAAAGTACATTTACAGACACAAAATGTTCACTTACTACACTGAGAAGTGTAGCAGGTTACGACGAGTTAACGTACTTTCGATAAACGAACTATACTATCTATTTATTTAACATGTTCCATTATATTGTGATATTACATGTACCAAAGTTAACCTAAAATGTTACAGTGTAAGTAGGCTGTTTAGGTTTTCTTATTGGTAACGACCCACATAGCGCTCTGTATGAAAATCACTGGCTGTGCTGTGTGCAGTCTGTGTCTAGTTTGCATTGTTGTCTGCTATTGTAGTGTTGGGCAGCTGGATGTTAACAGCGCGTAGCGTTGCGCAGTTGGAGGTGAGCCGCCAGCAGTGGTGGATGTGAGGAGAGAGATGGCGGAGTTTTGAGAGCGGATGATCTGGACGTGTGTCCATTAGAGACAGTAAATTTATAAGACTGTATATCAAGAACTGATATATATATTATGACTTTTGAACACTATTAAGGTAAATACATTGTTTGTTCTCTATCAAAATCTTTCATTTGCTAACTATGCCTATCAGTAGTTAGTGCCTTCAGTAGCTTAAATCTTTTATTTAGCTGGCAGTATTGGCGCTCGCTGTATTGCAGTAGTTCGAGTAACGAAGATTTTTGTGAGGTAAGAATTCATGAAAGGTATAGGTTATTGTTAGTCAGGGCCATTCTTTTGTAGGGATTACTGGAAGTCAGACTGCGTTGCTCTAAAAATATTGTGTGTCACTTTAGTGAATGTCTGAGTACGTTCAGTTTTGCTCAGCTGTTTGAAAATCAAATAACATAAGATGTTTATCAGCACAGTAATTCATTAATTTTTCTAAGGGGACATTACAACAGGTAGAATTTTAAATTAACATAGGTGATACAACTTAACTTACAGCAACTTGCAAGACTCAGTTGGATTACAGTTAAGTGTAAACAGGGCCTCTGTGACCTGTAATGAATGAACCCTCTCGATATGCAAATCAACCCCCCCCCCTCCCCCTCCAACTCATATGTTAACCTACCCCTTAGATTTGACCGGCTTTGAATATGTTGTAGTGTAGAGCAAAATTAGAGAGACGTATTTTGTTATACGTGCCCATATGGCCGTTAATGTGGTGAAGCTCCCCTTTAAAATACTGAATTTAATATTTCTGAATGAATACCGTTGAAACGGTAACAGATACAAAAAAACTTCACATGATACTATGATTTTCAAAGTACGTTAGAATGGTGCACCCATATTTATCAAAAAATTCACCTTTCTTTCGAAATCCCTCCCCCACGCTATTTGTTTCTCATTTCTACATTCGACTAACAGTAAAACGTATAGCATCGGTAACATCAAATTCAGTCATACATGATGAAGTGCTATTCCAAAGAAGAATTTGCTAGAATTATTTCTATATCTCTGTATGCACACCCGATATGTGCCCACTGCAATGCCATTTGTCTGGTTGGGTTCTTTAATAAGTCTTTTCTAGATAAATATATTCTAAATTTTTGTTCTAGATATATTGTTCAATACATTTTCTTTTAATTTTATTAAATATCTTGTGTTGTAAAGTGTATTTTTGTTTTCAAGTTGTAAACTTTTCAGATTTAATTATATTAAATTTGAAATTGTTTGTATATTATTGTTGTAAAATTATTGTAAATCTATACAATAATGAGGAAGAGAAGACTGTACTTGTCAAAAAAATCCTGAAAGGGATGGGTTTCGAAAAAATGGCTCTTTCGACAAATATGGGTGCACCATTGTAACATACATTAAAAAGCGTAGGACTTTTATTTGAATTTTTTTATCTGTTATAATTTCAATGATATTTATTCAGAAATATTTAACTCAGTTTTTTTCAGTAGAATGTTTACGCACTTAACAGCTGTATGAGCATGTATATCAAAATCGAAGTGTGTCTCTTGGATACGTTTCCTTGTCAGATGTGAATTGGAAAACCGTGCACAGTGGAAACGTTTCCAAATCTACTCTGAGGTGACAAAAGTCACAGGATACTTCCTAATATCGTGTCGGACCTTCTTTTGCCCAGCGTAGACCAGTAACTCGACGTGGCGTGGACTCATAAAGTCGTTGGAAGTCCCCCGCAGAAATACTGAGCCATTTTGCCTCTATACCCGTCCATAAATGCGGTAGTGTTACCCGCGCAGGATTTTGTGCACTGAGTGGTCTCTCAACTATGTACCATAAATGCACGATGGGCAGCCAGATCATTAGCTTCAACTGTCCAAAATATTCTTCAAACCAGTCGCGAACAGTTGTTGTCCAGTGACTCGGCACATAAAGATTCCATTGTTGTTTGGAAACATGAAGTCCATGAATGGCTGCATATGGTCTCCAAGTAGCCGAACATAACGATTTTCACTCAATAATCGATTCAGTTGGACCAGATGTCCCAGTCCATTCCATGCAAATACAGCAAACACCATTATGGAGCCACCACGAGCTTGAGTAATGCCGTGTTAACAACTTGGACCCATGGCTTCGTGGGGTCTGCGTGACAATCAAACCTCATCATCAGCTCTTATCAAATAAAATTAGGACTTACCTGACCAGGCCACTGTTTTCCAGTAGTCCGGGGACTGGTCACAGCCCCAGGAGAGGCGCTACACGCGAGGTCGTGATGTTAGCAAATGCACTCGCGTCTGTCGCCTCCTGCCATAGCCCATAATCCACATTTCGCCGCACTGTCCTAACGGAAACATTCGTCGTACTCCCCACATTTATTTCTGTGGTTGTTTCAAGCTGCGTTGCTTGTCTGTTAGCACTGACAACACTACGCTAACGCCGTTGCTCTCGGTCGTTAAGTGAAGGCCGTCAGGCACTGCGGTGTCCGTGGTGAGAGGTAATGCCTGAAATATGGCATTCTCGGCACACTCTTGACACTATGGATCTCGGAATATTAAATTCCCTAACGATTTCTGAAGTGGAATACGCCATGAGTGAAGCTCCAACTACCATTCCACGTTCAAAGTCTGTTAATTCCCGTCGGACGACCATAATCACGTCGGAAACCTTCAGTGTAAGTCAACTATCTCTTCCTGAGTCCAAGAGCTACGAACAAGTGTCTGCAAAGCGACGCTTCTCCGAGTTCTCCCTGGAGAAGCCAGCAAAAGAACACCTGTTTGCTGATCTGATCAGAGCGTTGGACGCATTTCCAATGGCATGGTGTGCCCTCTCTCCTGTGAAAAGTTTATTTTACCCGCTAGCCAATCTCTTATTTATTCAAGTGAAACAAAATCCTAAGAACTTAGTATGAAACTCCTGCTCTCGAGAAAAGCTGCGGCTCAGACCATTGCAAACAACAAACGCTTGTTCTTCTCGGAAAACGGCGTCCCATCTGTCTTCCTCTTTTAGACTCTATCCAGTCATCGTGAGGCATCTCCAGTAATCATGTCAACAACATCCGAGGCCTGCCGACAGAAAGTCAAGTCAGTTTTTTTTTTCAAAGCGGGCCTAACATTCCACAAGCTCTCCATTCCCAAGGCCCTGGCAAGATGTTCGTCGTTCCAGTCGCCTGTACTCTGTTCCTTTATAACCAGTTATAAGTAGGCTGTTTAGGTTTTTATGTTGGTAACGCCACGTAGCGCTCTGTATGAAAATCACTGACTGTGCTGTGTGCAGTCTGTGACTGGTTTGCATTGTTGGAATTTTTGCTATTGTAGTGTTGGGCAGTTGGATGTGAACAGCACGTAGCGTTGCGCAGTTGGATGTGGGGATGTGGTGGATGTGGGGAGAGAGATGGCAGAATTTTGAGAGCGGACGATCTGGACATGTGTCCATCAGAAAGAGTAAATTTGTAATACTGTATATCATGAACTGATATATATATATATATATATATATATATATATATATATATATATATATATATATATATATATCAGTTCATGATATACAGTATTACAAATTTACTCTTTCTGATGGAAGTTATCATATATATATGATAACTTCTGAATATTATTAAGGTAAATACATTGTTTATTCTGTATCGTCCGCCCCCGGTAGCTGAGTGCTGGCGACACAGTAGCTCAGCGTGTTCGGTCAGAGAGCCGGTTGGCCTCTGTAATAAAAAACTGAGTGGCAGGATCAACCACCGAACTTGAACAGGATGTCTTACGACGTCCGCAACGACCAAACACAACGATCAATAACGAAAAAAAAAGAAAAAAAAGTGGTCAGCGCGACAGACTGTCAATCCTAAGGGCCCGCGTTCGATTCCCGGCTGGGTCGGAGATTTTCTCCGCTCAGGGACCGGCTGTTGTGCTGTCCTCATCATCATCATTTCATCCCCATCGACGCGCAGGTCGCCGAAGTGGCGTCAAATCGGAAGACTTGCAACAAAATCATTCATTTGCTAACTATGCCTATCAGTAGTTAGTGCCTTCAGTAGTTAGAATCTTTTATTTAGCTGGCAGTATTGGCTCTCGCTGTATTGCAGTAGTTCGAGTAACGAAGATTTTTGTGAGGTAAGTGATTCATGAAAGGTATAGGTTATTGTTAGTCAGGGCCATTCTTTTGTAGGGATTATTGAAAGTCAGATTGCGTTGCGCTAAAAATATTGTGTGTCAGTTTAGTGTTGATCAGAATATGTAGAGAGTGAGATGTCTGAGTACGTTCAGTTCTGCTCAGCTGTTTGAAAATCAAATAACGTAAGAGGTTTATCAAGCGGGCCTAACATTCCACAAGCTCTCCATTCCCAAGGCCCTGGCAAGATATTGTTCGTCGTTCCAGTCGCCTGTACTCTGTTCCTTTACAACCAGTGTCTGACCTGCGGCTAACATGCTCTGCAGGGTGCAGTTCGGTTCAATAGGGCACTGCATGAAAAAAGCAGAAGGCTCCCACAATTGCAGCAAATATTTTTATTCATGTTGCTAAGAGCCATTTGGGTGCCCCTAAGCCAAACTCCTGGCCAGTTTCTCCAAAAGAAGTCTTCCAGCTGCACCACGGCTGCCTACGCTACACAGCGGTCAGCGACGACCGACCTCCGGGCCAGAAATCAGAATGGCATGGAGGCATGGAGGAGACGTTCTTGCCACGCAGCACGACTCTTAGAACTCGAGTTCAGACTGTCCTTTGAGAGATTGCTCCCTCTGATTGGCATGACACCCGTGCTACCATGGCTCGCTAAGATTCGGCTAAAAGACCTGCCTAGTACCACATGCAGACAAAATACTCAGTTAATCGGGTTTATATAGTTATAGGGCTGTCTAATCAGTACAGAAAACGAATTCAGAGAAAATGAAAGAAACGCGAAAGTAATGAAAGTAGTAGAAATGAGAACAGCGAGAAACTCAACATTATTGGTGATCACGATGTAGATGAAGTTAAGGAATTCTGCTAGTTAGGCAGCAAAATAATCCATGACGGATGGGGAATGGAGGACATAAAAATCAGACTAGCCCTAGCAGATAGGGTATTCCTGGTTAAGAAAAGTCTGCTAGTATCAGTTGAGCAGTGAAGTGCCTGATAGTGGTCCGTCGATTACATAAGTCACAACTTTGTGCGACCGGTCGACGTGAGGGGGATTGGTTAGGTTTGCGAGAGCTTCTTGGATGATGGCAGACGCTTCGCCCAACGACTCATCGTGCTTTTTTTCACTGCCAGATCTCCATAGATATTCTGCAAGCCCCTACGTACATCTGCGATGCTCTGGTCCTCCAATGCTTGCAGTGTACCCCATTAAATACGCATTTTGAAGGCTACGTATAGGGCCGACACCTATCAAAACTTCATGAAAGTACAGGGGCTGAAGCGGGAATATTCCACAGTGTCCCACAACAAATTCCGTATTTTTTCAACCGAAACGGCCCGAGAAAAAGCAGTGCTGCGCTACTTATGTACGTCCCTCGTAGTTTGAGCAGTTAACTTTGCTTAGTACAATTAGCTAAAAAGAAATCCAGGTGCATAGTTTTACGAGCTTGTTGAATACCATGCCTGAACGCCAGGCGTTGGACAGCGGAGTTGGTGCTAGGACGGCAAAGTCTGCTCGTATTGATTTCGAATCTCATCTTTTTTTCTGTTTTTAAGGATATACTTGTGCTGTGATAGCGTCTGATTTCCTACCTCTCTCTTGTTACAGGTAGCGTAATTCACGAGGCGTTTATGAAGGAGAAAACGCAATGTGTTTTGTGGTTTCATGAAAGAAGTTAGCCTCTGACGGTTCAGCTACAGTTCCAAACCGCTTGTGCTCAATATCTGCCAGACGTGAAGAGCATCAAAGGATGGTATGAAAAGTTTAGAGAGATTGGCAGTGTTGGTAACGAAGCAAGAAGCGGTAGACCTGGAGTGGGGCCAACGAGATATACGGGCCCTGCAACGAACTAGTGACGTCACACTATTAGGCTTGTCCGCCACACGTCAGGAATGCTCGACTGCGTGTAGAGCCCACAGGATATAAATGTTTAATTGAAAAGGTACCAACTAAAGGTCTTCATTTTCTTACGTGCTACCGACAACTTGCGTGCATTTAAACGTTCAGTCAATAATTCGTCGGACTAGTTACTCGCTCCACGCCAGAGACGGCTGCTGGCACTTGTTAATACCTGCAGTGTCACGTGATGTGACATGAGCACCATGGCCTGTCTATTTCGTGTGCCTCGCTGGAGCGAGTGACGTCACTGTTGATACCGTGCGTACATCATTTCATCGCACTCCGCGGATATCGGCCATTTGTGTTTCCAGAGAAATGAGCTTACCTACGAGGACTGTGGTGAAGATTTTACACAAGTGGCTGCATTTCCTTCCATACAAAGCGCGATTGCTGCAAGCTATGCGGCTACATGAGGGGCCCAAAAATTCTTATTTGGTAGGAACACGCTGAAACGAACTCATACTGACAGTGAATACCTTAACAGAGTGACCTTTCACATATGACGGAAAGCGAACAAGCATAACGTCTAGTCCTGGAAGTCGGATAAGCCACATATCGTGATATAATGGCACAATAGATAAGTGCGGCTTATGCGTGTAGACTTAGAGAAAGCTTTTGACAATGTTGACTGGAATACTCTCTTTCAAATTCTTTCAAATTCTGAAGGTGGCAGGGGTAAAATACAGAGAGCGAAAGGCTATTTACAATTTATACATAAACCAGATGACAGTTATAAGAGTCGTGTTGCATGAAATGGAAGCAGTGGCTGGGAAGGGAGTGAGACAGGGTTGTAGCCTATCCCCGATGTTATTCAATCTGTATATTGAGCAAGCAGTAAAGGAAACAAAAGAAAAATTCGGAGTAGGAATTAAAATCCATGGAGAAGAAGTAAAAACTTTGAGTTTCGCCGATGACATTGTAATTCTGTCAGAGACAGCAAAGGACTTGGAAGAGCAGTTGAACGGAATGGACAGTCTCTTGAAAGGAGGATATAAGATGAATATCAACAAAAACAAAACGAGGATAACGGAACGTAGTCGAATTAAATCGGGTGATGATAAGGATATTAGATTAGGAAATGAGACGCTTAAAGTAGTAAATGAGTTTTGCTATTTGGGGAGCAAAATAACTCATGATGGTCGAAGTAGGGAGGACATAAAATGTAGACTGGCAATGGCAAGGAAAGCGTTTCTGAAGAAGATAAATTTGTTAAGTGTCAGGAAGTCGTTTCTGAAAATATTTGTATGGAGTGTGGCCATGTACGGAAGTGAAACGTGGACGATAAATAGTTTAGACAAGAAGAGAATAGAAGCTTTCGAAATGTGGTGCTACAGAAGAATGCTGAAGATTAGATGCGTAAATCACATAACTAATGAGGAGGTATTTAATAGAATCAGGGAGAAGAGAAATTTGTGACACATGTTGACTAGAAGAAGGGATCGGTTGGTTGGACATGTTCTGAGGCATCAAGGGATCACCAATTTAGTATTGGAGGGCAGCGCGGAGGGTAAAAATCGTAGAGGGAGACCAAGAGATGAATACACTAAGCAGATTCAGAAGGATGTAGGTTGCAGTTGGTACTGGGAGATGAAGCTTGCACGGGATAGATTAGCATGGAGAGTTCCATCAAACCAGTTTCTGGACTGAAGACCACAACAACAACAACATGCATGTTGCAGTTGACTACGTTCTGTATTCTTTACATTGTTTCTACTTTACTATCACCCGTTTGTGCTGCTTTCTGGCGAAATAAACGCAATCTTGCAAAATTTCCGTTTGTTGCTTTAATTTTAGACATCAGTGTAACTACAAATTAACAATTTGCGGACTTTTCCCTTTACTTGTCCTATGAAAGCTTGCATCTTGTCAAATTTCATGATTCTACGAGAAGTACCCTGCAAGTTTTAATGAGTGAGTTTGCGACTGTTAACATGTTTGATATAAATGGCGGTCTCTTCTGACTGCATCGACTTAGAAGCTTCAGTTTTGCACATTGGCTAGGGACTGTAGACCTGAGTGCTTCTAGCCGTTCCTCAGAAAGAAGGGTTTCTAACAGTCGGACAGACATACAGACACACGGACAACAAATTGACCCTATAAGCGTTCGTTTTTACCAACTGGGGTACGGAACCATAAAAATTACAAAAATCCGTTGGCCATGTGGTCTCCTTGGGAGTATGTGCTACAGTCGTGCGAAAGAAGAGCTAAATCGGTTATCCGCTGGGTGTCTTCTAGCCTTTCGAGCAAGGGCAGCTAATTTAGCCCTCGCACATGGCAACGCAATGTCAGCAGCTGCGCGTAGGCGGGGTCACTAGCCTCCCTGCTGGAGTATCGATCTGCCCGCCCACAACCTGCTGCCCCGCACTGGACTCCAGCCTCCAGCTTCTAGCAGCCTCCAGAGCCCGCCGCGCCGTTCCGGCCTTCTCTCTCTCTTTGCTGCCACGCCCCATGTGCTCTAGCACGTCTCCTCCACCGTCTGATTGTTGCCAGACAGAAAACTGGATAGCTCCGAAACTTTTTCCTTTGGTGCTGCAATTGCAGAAATAGCACAGCGTTGGCATCTCTATGGTACTGAATGGTTCAAATGGCTCTGAGCACTATGGGACTCAACTGCTGAGGTCATTAGTCCCCTAGAACTTAGAACTAGTTAAACCTAACTTAACCTAAGGACATCACAAACATCCATGCCCGAGGCAGGATTCGAACCTGCGACCGTAGCGGTCTTGCGGTGCCAGACTGCAGCGCCTTTAACCGCACGGCCACTTCGGCCGGCCCTCTATGGTACTGACTTTCCTTTGGTAAACGTATAGATACTCCTATGACTCAGTACTTCAAGCGCTAATTTAGTAAATATGTTGTCTGCAGTATCCTTGTCACCACTGTAGAGTATTGTACTGTAAGAAGCAAGGGAGAGAATGTTATTATGGGTGGCCGGTACTCTCTTTCTACGACACAAAAGCCCATGTGAATTAACATGGTTCTTTATTTACAAGAACAGCAAGCTACTTGCCTTGACTAGAGTTCATGTGTGGTACAAGCTCAGTAACAATAGTCATCTTGTAGAGAACAGCGGTTGCAGTAATGCGATGTGAACTGACAGTCACCAACTGGAATGTCAGTGCGTTAGTCTGAGTGACTGGCAGTGACTGAGACCCTTCGGTCAGCGGCGGCGGCCTAACTACTTGCGGTCGAGAGGGCGTTGGCGGCGTGTTGCTTGCGAGTATGACCCTGGCCCCTCTTGTGATAGACATGCTTGACCGACCGCCTACGATCGATCTTCGGGCTACATCTTTGCCGACCGGTGTGCTGGCGACAGCTTACGCCAGCACATTACGCATTCGTAAAGCTACGTCTACACCTATGCTCCGCAAGCCGCCTTTGTTGTGTGGCGTAGGGTACTTTGTACACTGGTGTCACTCCCTCCTTTGCTGTTCCAGTGGCGAATTGTGTGCGGGAAGAACGACAGTTGGTAATCCTTCGAATCTCTCTGATTTCACCTGCACACTCTTTTCGCTAGGTGCATGTGGGAGGAAGCAACATACTGGTTTTCTCTGCCAGGAAAGCACACTCCCGAAATTACAATAGTAAAACACACCGTTATGCACCACACCTCTCTTGCAGTGTCTGCCACTGGAGTCAGATAAGCATCGCCGTAACGCTTTCGCATTTACTAAATGAATGTGTAGCGAAACGCGCGGCCCTTCTTTGGAACTTTTCTGGGCCACGCGGGATTAGCTGAGCGGTCTGAGGCGCTGCAGTCATGGACTGTGCGGCTGGTCCCAGCGGAGGTTCGAGTCCTCCCTGGGGCATGGGTGTGTGTTTTTGTCCTTAGGATGATTTAGGTTAAGTAGTGTGTAAGCTTAGGGACTGATGACCTCAGCAGTTAAGTCCCATAAGATTTCACACACATTTCAACATTTTTGAACTTTTCTGGTATGGATCCCATACTAACGAGAAACGGTTGGACTACACTTCTTGAGAAATCTTCTTAACAATTACGGCCTGCTGTCTGCCTTCCCTACGATTTATTTTATGTGGCCGTTCCACTTTCAATCGATCCACACGCGTATTCTCAGACATGTAAAGGATGTGACTATTTCGAGTGATTATTAGGAAATCGCGTGCACATACAACAGCGGGCATCCACATCTATTTACTCGATATAAGTTACATTTACTTACACTAGTGGCCATTAAAATTGCTACACCAAGAAGAAACGCAGATGATAAACGGGTATTCATTGGACAAATATATTATGCTAGAACTGACATGTGATTACATTTTGACACAATTTGGTGCATAGATCCCGAGAAATCAGTACCCAGAACAACCACCTCTGGCCGTAATAACAGTCTTGATACGCCTGGGCATTGAGTCAAACAGAGCTTGGATGGCGTGTACAGGTACAGCATCTCATGCAGCTTCAACACGATACCACAGTTCATCAAGAGAGAAGTCACTGGCGTATTGCGACGAGCCAGTTGCTCGGCCACCATTGACCAGAAGTTTTCAATTGGTGAGAGATCTGGAGAATGTGCTGGCCAGGGCAACAGTCGAGCATTTTCTGTATCCAGAAAGGCCCGTACAGGACCTCCCCCCCCCCCCCCCCCCCCATGCAGTCGTGCATTATACTGCTGAACTGTATGGTTTCGCAGGGATCGAATGAAGGGTAGAGCGACGGGTTGTAACACATCTGAAATGTAACGTCCACTGTTCAAAGTGCCGGCATGCGAACAAGAGGTGACCGAGACGTGTAACCAATGCCACCCCATACCACCACGCCGGGTGATATGCCAGTATGGCGATGACGAATACACGCTTCCAATGTGCGTTCACCACGATGTCGCCAAACACGGATGCGACCATAATGATGCTGTAAACAGAACCTGGATTCATCCGAAAAAATGACGTTTTGCCATTCGTGCACCCAGGTTCGTCGTTGAGTACACCATCGCAGGCGCTCCTGTCTGTGATGCAGCGTCAAGGGTAGCCGCACCCATGGTCTCCGAGTTGATAGTCCATGCTGCTGCAAACGTCGTCGAACTGCTCGTGCAGAAGGTTTTTGTTTTGCAAACGTCCTCATATGTTGACTCAGGGATCGAGACGTGGCTGCACGATCCGTTACAGCCATGCGGATAAGATGCCTGTCATCTCGACTGCTAGTGACACGAGGCCGCTGGGATCCAGTACGGTATTCCGTATTACCCTCCTGAACCCACCGATTCCATGTTCTGCTAACAGTCATTGGATCTCGACCAAAGCGAGCAGAAATGTAGCGATACGATAAATCGCAATCGCGATAGGCTACAATCCGACGTCGGAACGTGATGGTACGCATTTCTCCTCCTTACACGAGGTATCACAGCAACGTTTCACCAGGCAACGCCGGTCAACTGCTGTTTGTGCATGAGAAATCGGTTGGAAACTTTCCTCATGTCACCACGTATTAGGTGCCGCCACCGGCGCCAACCTTGTGTGAATGCTCTGAAAAGCTAATCATTTGCATATCACAGCATCTTCTTCCTGTCGGTTAAATTTCGCGTCTGTAGCACGTCATCTTCGTGGTGTAGCAATTTTAATGGCCAGTAGTGTATGTTGAGAGCCAACTGAAAACCAACCGTTAATCCTCTGCAGGTCTTCCTGCTTTTCGCTACAGTTTTTCTAGCGTTGCGATTTCCCTGTATACAACAGCATCATCAGCGAAAAGCCTCATTGAACGTTCGACGTTATTTGCTATGTCATTTACATACGGAGTGTGGAAAAAACAAGTTGACTAAAAGTGTTGCCTAGAAAAATAGCATAAAAAAAGGAATTTGAGTATAAAAGGAAAAGTAATTCACAGAAAATATATGCATAAATAAAATGTTTGGACTAGCTAATCATCAACGGTGAGAACTTAAAGCATCACATACATGTACTTAGCTCACCTACCACATAGCACTTCTTTAGAAATGGAAACAACCATATGCTCATGTTTCACGTTACAACATCTCTTAAAAATGTCAGAGTAAATAAAAATGAGTCTGCCCTTGTACACAAACTTACCATCACTTAACTAACGTGAGTATGTCGCAGCAAAAGTCCTAACTGACCACCGTTTTCACACTGGCACAGAAGATAGCGGCGATGCAGTGACTGGTGTGTTCTCGGAAATACACCAGGAGTACTCTGAATCTCTTCTGCTGCTGCCATAATGCAAGCCACCAAGTCCTGTTCGTCATCTACTGGTGTTGCATACACGCTGTCTCTCATCGTACCCCACAGGTAAAAATGCAGCGGTCTTAAGTCTGGCGAATGTGCGTGCGGCGCTCTGTTCCACTGTGTCCGACCCACCTGTCAGCAAATGTTCTGTGTAGGTGATCTAGGACAGTACGTGCAAGATATGGAGTTGCGCTGTCATGTTGGAAACAAAGGTTCTGCCTAATTTCAGGAGTGTAGGAATGCTTGTTGCAGAAACACAAGGTACGTGTGAGCATTCAACCTTTGAGGTAAAATGTAGGGGCCAATCAGCGAGTCAATCACAACTCCAGCCCGTATGTATACAGTGCGATTTTTTCCACTGTGTACAAACTCGAGAGATTGATCGATGAGAGAATACGGAACAAAAATGGTCTAATGAACTTATGTCTGGAAATGCATGGTTTCCATGGTAGAGACCATTTAATGAGCCATACATTGTTCCAACATACCTCACTGTCAGTGGTGATCACACACCCTATTAAACAGCACTGCTCGCCTTTTTTAACGTCCAGGGGACCATGTTTAAACGCGGTGACTTAAGTGTAATTATTATCTTTGAATAAATGTGTCATTTCGGCTCATCTCATTGCTCCTTTCCGTTTTGGTTCATCTCATTGCCCCTTTCTTTTAGTTACGTTCTACATTATACAGTGAAGTGCCTAGAACTAGTACACCTACCTAATATCGTGTCGACCCCTCGCGAGCACGCAGAAGTGCCGCAACACGACGTGGCATGGACTCGACTAATGTCTGAAGTAGTGTTGGAGGGAACTGACACCATGAATCCGACAGGGCTGTCCATAAATCCGTAAGAGTACGAGGGGTGGAGACCTCTTCTGAATAGCGCGTTGCAAGGCATCCCAGATACGCTCCATAATGTCTGCAGAGTTAGGTGGCCAGCGGAAGTGTTTTAACTGAGAAGCGTGTTCCTGGAGTCACTCTGTAGAAATTCTGGACGTGAGGGTCCTGCTGGAATTGTCCAAGTCCGTCGGAATGCACAATGGCAATGAATGGATGCACGTGATCAGACAGGATGCTTACGTACGTGTCACCTGTCAGAGTCGTATCTAGGCGTATCAGGGGTCCCATATCACTCCAACTGCACACGCTCCACACCATTACAGAGCCTCCGCCAGCTTGACCAGTCCTCTGCTAACATGCAGGGTCCATGGAAACATGACATTGTCTCCATACCCGTATACGTCCATTCGCACGATACAATTTGAAACGAGACTCGTTTAACCAGGCAAAGTGTTTCCTGTCGTCAACAGTCCAATGTCGGAGTCGACGATCCCAGGCGAAGCTTTGTGTCGTGCAGTCGTCAAGAGAACACGAGTAGGCCTTCGACTCCGAAAGCCCATACCGATGAAGTTTCTTTGAATGGTTCACTTGTTGATGGCGCAGCACCGAAATCTGCAGCAATCTCAGCAAGGGTTGCACTTCTGTCACTTTGAACGATTCTCTTCAGCCGTCGTTGGTTCCGTTGTTGCAGGATATTTTTCCGGCCGCAACGATGTCGGAGATTTAATGTTTTACCGGATTCCTGATATTCACAGTACATTCGTGAAGTGATCGTACGGGAAAATCCCCACTCAATCGCTACCTCGGAGATGCAGTGTCCAAACGCTTGTGCGCCGACTTTAATACATCTACATCTACATCTACATCCATACTCCGCAAGCCACCTGACGGTGTGTGGCGGAGGGTACCCTGAGTACCTCTATCGGTTCTCCCTTCTATTCCAGTCTCGTATTGTTCGTGGAAAGAAGGATTGTCTGTATGCTTCTGCGTGGGCTCTAATCTCTCTGATTTTATCCTCATGGTCTCTTCGCGTGATATACGTAGGAGGGAGCAATATACTGCTGGACTCTTCGGTGAAGGTATGTTCTCGAAACTTTAACAAAAGCGCGTACCGAGCTACTGAGCGTCTCTCCTGCAGAGTCTTCCACTGGAATTTATCTATCATCTCCGTAACGCTTGGATGTTCTCTATCTCTTCTATCAACCCTATCTGGTACGGATCCCACACTGCTGAGCAGTATTCAAGCAGTGGGCGAACAAGCGTACTGTAACCTACTTCCTTTGTTTTCGGATTGCATTTCCTTAGGATTCTTCCAATGAATCTCAGTCTGGCATCTACTTTACCGACGATCAACTTTATATGATCATTCCATTTTAAATCACTCCTAATGCGTACTCCTAGATAATTTATGGAATTAACTGCTTCCAATTGCTGACCTGCTATTTTGTAGCTAAATGATACGGGATCTATCTTTCTATGTATTCGCAGCACATTACACTTGTCTACATTGAGATTCAATTGCCATTCCCTGCACCATGCGTCAATTCGCTGCAGATCCTCCAGCATTTGAGTTCAATTTTCCATTGTTACAACCTCTCGATACACCACAGCATCATCTGCAAAAAGCCTCAGTGAACTTCCGATGTCATCCACCAGGTCATTTATGTATATTGTGAACAGCAACGGTCCCATGACACTCCCCTGTGGCACACCTGAAATCACTCTTACTTCGGAAGACTTCTCTCCATTGAGAATGACATGCTGCGTTCTGTTATCTAGGAACTCCACGTTCAAACCCACTGAAATCTTGATAATATGCCATTGTCGCAGCAGTAAGCCGCCTACAACTGCGCCAGATACTTATTGTCTTAGCCGGCCGCGGTTGTCTCGCGGTTCTAGGCGCGCAGTCCGGAACCGTGCGACTGCTACGGTCGCAGGTTGGAATCCTGCCTCGGGCATGGATGTGTGTGATGTCCTTAGGTTAGTTAGGTTTAAGTAGTTCTAAGTTCTAGGGGACTTGTGACCACAGCAGTTGAGTCCCATGGTGCTCAGAGCCATTTGAACCATTTGAACTTATTGTCTTACATAGGCGTTGCCGACCGCAACATATGTGAATACGCACGCCTACATCAGTTTCTTTGGCGCGTCAGTGCACTATGCACTCTGCATGGTCAAAGTTTCATCGAGCTGTATTACTTGGAACTATCAAGCGAAAGTTGCTTTCCTCCTTACGTTTCGCACAGGAATGTAGTATATTTATGCTGTTCTTAATACTTCAACAGCATGAGGAATGTGCAGATTCCGTCGGTGATTCTTCTCAACAGTAAAGTAGCGATATTGGCCGCTGTCTGCATACGCAAGTCACGTGTGTGTCTCAATTTCAAAAATGCGAGTCTTTTGTAATCAGTCACTGGAAAAAATGATTATCGAAGATTCTCTGTGTGAGATTTTCATCCTTTTACCTCCGAGTACGAGAATAATTAAACTATCGTCTGCTCAATTTACGGCAGGTGTATGCGTGAATAGGTATACCGTGTTGAAGAGATTGAACTTCACGTTTGTGCATGCAGTTTGGTTGTCAGCATTACGACAAAGCCTCGCCACACACCGCCGTGTGAGGATAGCTGGTGGAGACAAAGTGCACTTCGCATTTATTGATCAGCCTGCTGCACCGCGCTTCCGGCGTTCCTCGCACCGATGCAGGGCTAAACGCCGCGCTTCTGATTGAGAGTTCTGTGCTTTGAGTATCGCTCCAGTCACAACGGTATTTCATCCTAAGCCGTGGCGATACTAGGGTACTGGGAAAGTGGCGTAACACACTCTGTTACGTTACTTACGTTACTGGACACACCTGTTATTGCTATGTTCAGTGCCCGTATTGCGACAAAAATCTGTCTGATGGTTAGAAGAGATAACACAGGTGTGTTGCAGCTCACGTATATACACTGACGTGACAGAGTCATGCGATAGCGATATGCATCTACAGGGTGGCGCACGAAATGTGTTACCATTTTGTTTTTGAATATAAACTTTATTGTCAATACAATCTGAAAGGAACATGTACTACAATGAAGAGCCGTCCGTGGAATGCTCAATATGTCCAGCATTTCGTTTCTTAACTTCCTTCAAACGAACACTGAAGTTAAAAGATTACCCTACAGCACATGTCATCCGTAATTTCAGTGCAAGCTTGAAGAATAAGTCTTCTGAGCTCCATTAAATCACGTGGACGTTTAGGGAAAAATTTTTCCTTTAGGTACCCCAAAAGAAAAAAATCACATGGATTGAGGTCTGGACTATTGGGGGGGGGGGGGGGGGGGCAATTTTGTCCGTCATTGAAGCGACCTGGAAACCTGAGTGTAATGATCCGCATGTCGAAATGGTCGTGTAAAAACTTGAGCACAGTGTCTGCAGTATGTGGCCTTGCTCCATCTTGCATGAACCACTGCGTGTTGAAGGGCAAGGCAGTAGCAAGAAGCTGTGGAATGAAGCTCTTGCGAAGCATGCTCAAATAACGCTCGCTGTTCACAGTTTCTTCAAAGAAAAAGAGTCCAATAAGTCCATGACTGGAAATTGCTGCCCACGCTGTAATCCTCGGAGCATAATGTTGTCGTTCATGAAGCCCTTGTGGGTTTTCAGTGACCCAAAAGCATACATTTTGTTTGTTAACCACGCCGTCTAAATGAAAATGCGGCTCGTCTGAAAACCTAACGTTGTTGAGAGTTTCTTCCCTATCCTCCGCCCACTGAGCACACAGTAGTCTCTGCTGCTTGTGTTCTTCAGTGAGCTTCTGTGCACAGGTCATTTTGTAGGGTACATACGGAGGTCACTTTTAAGAATGCGTTGAACGGAGCGTCTGGATATTCCGAATTGCACTGCTGCCTTTCTACACGATTTCCCGGGACTTCTCTGTACAGCAACTCGTACCGCTTCAATAGTCTCCGTCTAACAAACAGCCTTAGGCCGAGGTCGCTTCGCTTCCAATACTGTTCCTTCCTGTACAAATTTATCGTACAACCTGTGGATGGTCTTCTTGCTGGGGACCCATCGCGTGTTAAACTGTTGTCGAAAACGCCTCTGAGTCACAACAAGGCTTTTCGTTTCATGAAAAAGTAACACAATTGCCGATCGTTGCTGTGTCGTCAGTCTTCCATTGTCAGCCATTGCTGCTCGCTAGTGTCCTAGCGGCAGTATCGTGAATTACACGTCATTTCGCAACTCATTTGTTTTTCCAAGCTCTCCTGGTACTACTGTAGAAATCCCAGCGGGATATCTAATGTGTGTCGGAAATTGTGAAAGAAACAATTGGTAACACATTTCGTGCGCCACCCTGTATATACACTCCTGGAAATGGAAAAAAGAACACATTGACACCGGTGTGTCAGACCCACCGGACACTGCGAGAGGGCTGTACAAGCAATGATCACACGCACGGCACAGCGGACACACCAGGAACCGCGGTGTTGGCCGTCGAATGGCGCTAGCTGCGCAGCATTTGTGCACCGCCGCCGTCAATGTCAGCCAGTTTGCCGTGGCATACGGAGCTCCATCGCAGTCTTTAACACTGGTAGCATGCCGCGACAGCGTGGACGTGAACCGTATGTGCAGTTGACGGACTTTGAGCGAGGGCGTATAGTGGGCATGCGGGAGGCCGGGTGGACGTACCGCCGAATTGCTCAACACGTGGGGCGTGAGGTCTCCACAGTACATCGATGTTGTCTCCAGTGGTCGGCGGAAGGTGCACGTGCCCGTCGACCTGGGACCGGACCGCAGCGACACACGGATGCACGCCAAGATCGTAGGATCCTACGCAGTGCCGTAGGGGACCGCACCGCCACTTCCCAGCAAATTAGGGACACTGTTGCTCCTGGGGTATCGGCGAGGACCATTCGCAACCGTCTCCATGAAGCTGGGCTACGGTCCCGCACACCGTTAGGCCGTCTTCCGCTCACGCCCCAACATCGTGCAGCCCGCCTCCAGTGCTGTCGCGACAGGCGTGAATGGAGGGACGAATGGAGACGTGTCGTCTTCAGCGATGAGAGTCGCTTCTGCCTTGGCGCCAATGATGGTCGTATGCGTGTTTGGCGCCGTGCAGGTGAGCGCCACCATCAGGACTGCATACGACCGAGGCACACAGGGCCAACACCCGGCATCATGGTGTGGGGAGTGATCTCCAACACTGGCGGTACACCACTGGTGGTCGTCGAGGGGACACTGAATAGTGCACGGTACATCCAAACCGTCATCGAACCCATCGTTCTACCATTCCTAGACCGGCAAGGGAACTTGCTGTTCCAACAGGACAATGCACGTCCGCATGTATCCCGTGCCACCCAACGTGCTCTAGAAGGTGTAAGTCAACTACCCTGGCCAGCAAGATCTCCGGATCTGTCCCCCATTGAGCATGTTTGGGACTGGATGAAGCGTCGTCTCACGCAGTCTGCACGCCCAGCACTAACGCTGGTCCAACTGAGGCGCCAGGTGGAAATGGCATGGCAAGCCGTTCCACAGGACTACATCCAGCATCTGTACGATCGTCTCCATGGGAGAATAGCAGCCTGCATTGCTGCGAAAGGTGGATATACACTGTACTAGTGCCGACATTGTGCATGCTCTGTTGCCTGTGTCTATGTGCCTGTGGTTCTGTCAGTGTGATCATGTGATGTATCTGACCCCAGGAATGTGTCAATAAAGTTTCCCCTTCCTGGGACAATGAATTCACGGTGTTCTTATTTCAATTTCCAGGAGTGCAGATGGCAGTAGTACCGCGTACAAAAGAGCAGCGTATTGGCAGAACTGCCATTTGTACTAAAGTGGTCCATGTGAAAAGTTTCCGTCGTGATAATGGCCACACGACGAGAATTAAGAGATTTTGAACGCGGAATGGTAGTTGCAGCTAGACGCATGAGATATTCCATTTCGGAAGTCTTGGAGAATTTAATGTTCCGAGAGATGCACAGTGTCACGAGTGTGGCGAGAATACCACATTTCAGACATTACCTCTGACCACGGGCAGCACAGTCGTCGGCGGCATTCACTTATCGACCGAGAACAGCGGCGTTTGCGTATTGTTTTCAGTGCTAACAGACAAGCAATACTGTGTGAGATAACCACATAAATAAATGTGGGACGTACAACGAACGTATCCGTTAAGGCAGTGCGACAAATCTGTCATTAATGAGCTATGGTAGCAGACGAACGACAAGGTTTGCGCCTGCTAAGAGCACGACGGTTAATGCAGCGCCACTCCTGACCTCGCACCATATCGGTTGAACCCTAGACGACTGGAAAACCAAGTCCTGGTCAGATGAGTCCCGATTTTAATTGGTTCCAGGTGGCGGTATGGTCTGTGTGTGGTTCAAATCCCACGAAACCATGGACCCAAGTTGTCAAAAAGGCGCAGCGCAAGCTGATGGTGGCTCCGTAATGGTGTGGGTGATGTTTACACGGCATCGACTGGGTCCTCGGTTTGTTCTGCTACTATGAGACCATTTGCAGCCAGCCATTCGTTTACGTTATGTTACCAAACGACGATGGAATTTTTTTTTTTTTTTGGATGAGAACACGGCACTTCAGCGGGCCACGATTGGTTTAAATACCATTCTGGACAATTCGAGCGAATGATTAAGCCCCCAAGACAGCTCGACATGAATCCCATCGAAGATTCACGGGACGGAATTCAGAGGTCAGTTCGTGTACGAAATCCTGCAACGGCAACACCTTTGCAGTTGTGGACGGCTATAACGGCAGCATGGCTAGGTATTCGTGCAGGAAAACTTCCAGTGACTTGTGAAGTCCATGTCAATTCGAGCTGCTGAACTACGCCGAGCGAAAGAGGCCCTACATGTATACTACTGGCTATTAAAATTGATACACCACGAAGATGACGTGCTAAAGACGCGAAATTTAACCGACAGGAAGAAGATGCTGTGATATGCAAATGAATAGCTTTTTCAGAGCATTCACACAACGTTGGCGCCGGTGTCGACACCTACAACGTGCTGACATGAGGAAAGTTTCCAACCAATTTCTCATACACAAACAGCAGTTGACCGGCGTTGCCTGGTGAAACGATGTTGTGATGCCTTGTGTAAGGAGGACAAATGCGTACCATCACGTTTCCGACTTTGATAAAGGTCGGATTGTAGCCTATCGCGATTGCGGTTTATCGTATCGCGACATTGCTACTCGCGTTGGTCGAGATCCAATGACTGTTAGCAGATAGGGAATCGCTGGGTTCGGGAGGGTAATACGGAACGCCGTGCTGGATCCCAACGGCCTCGTATCACTAGCTGTCGAGATGACAGGTATCTTATCCGCATGGCTGTAACGAATCGTGCAGCCACGTCTCGATCCCTGAGTCAACAGATGGGGACGTTTGCAAGACAACAACCATCTGCACGAGCAGTTCGACGACGTTTGCAGTAGCGTGGACTATCATCCCGGTGACCGTGGCTGCGGTTACCCATGACGCTGCATCATAGACAGGAGCGCCTGCGATGGTGTACTCAACGACGAACCTGGGTGCATGAATGGAAAAACGTCATTTTTTCGGATGAATCCAGGTTCTGTTTACAGCATCATGATGGTCGCATCCATGTTTGGCGACAGTGCGGTGAACGCACATTGCAAGCGTGTATTCGCCATCGCCATTTCATCGTGATTACAGTACTCATGTGTAGGTCTCCCTCTGCAACTTTTACTGCCCTCTCCCTAAAACATGCCCTTCTCTCCATTACCAGTTTACGGTTATTTGCTGCTTTGGGGTGTTTCTAACCAACCGATCCATTCTTTTAGTGGAAGTCCCACCATTAGCGAGTAATCGAATACCCTTTACACAAGCGCAATTAGGTTCGGTCATAATCGATCACTTGCGACATAAGTATTTTAAAAGATCCCAAACCATTTTCAGGCACCTTATAAATCCTTATGTGTGGATCGCTACAAAAGATTTTTAATGTTGTGCTTTATTTTCAGCTTACAATCGCTTTTGGTGTGCACCATATTCACTTGACACGTTCCAGTACTAAGTATCTCGCCCACATTGACTTCCTTGTAATATAAGTTCTACATACATATTTGGTGTCCATTTGCATAGGCGTCGGCTTGCCCCATATTTTTCTCCAACAGCTTCTGGCGTTTGGCTAATCGTATGTGGATCATTCGGTATCGCGTTTTGAGGAACAGCTGCGTATCAGGGGATAACTAAGCGCAGCCACGGCCATAGGCGTCTTTTGTGTCAGAGTCAGCCAACAGGCAGAGCTATGGTCGAATGAAGAACCGTGGTAGGAGCCCAAAATTTCAGGTCTTCGGCCAGAAAGATACGTTAGATCGTACGTGAGCCCAGATCCACTGTTAATTATGTTCTGGTAAAGTCGAAAAGTCACAGACGCATCTACCCAATCGTGGACCTTCCTGTGCAGGAGTACATTATTTAACTGTGTCGTGGCGGCAGTGAAATGCACAGTAGGTGTTGTGATGGTCCGAGGCTGATTTCGATGGTTTATGTTCTGACTGTTAGTTTAGACCGATGGCAAAATGAACGCAGGTGATTACGAAAACACTTTAGACACTAGTATTCTTGCCATACTGTCAGTTAGGAAATGTATATCTTCTTTATCATAATAATAACGCCCCTATCAACAACGCAAGGATGATTCTTCTTGATTAACGCTGCTAAGAATAATATAATACAATCGATTTTGCTGAAATGTTACTTAATGGAGATGACGTACAAACGATACACGCTCAAATGAGTATTCTAGTGCCTTCCGTGCTCCTTACCCACAGTCATTCCTTCCTTTTTGTTGATTTGGAGTCATTAAAATTGGAATATTGAATCAGTTCTGACACAGTAGAAAATTGCCAGTGATTGAGGAAAACGAAAGAAAACGTAAATCGGCGTGGTTAAAACGCCTTTCCTCGTGATAACGTAGCCGCCATTTTGAATCTGTGCTACTTTCCTGGTAACTGAAAGTGGTGAAAGAAGAGAAAAGTAAACCTTCAACTTCATACCTGTTAGCTTAATGAGCAGTTGCAAGTGGTTGCGGAAGTAATCGCCGGAACCTGTCGCAAGTCTGTTAGAACCAGTTTAGGCTGACTGGAAGTATACCTGTTTTCATGTCACAGTATTTTACACAAGGTGGACACTACCTCATTTTGCTATCGACTCTCGTGACATTTTTCTTTATGGAGACGCTGAAGCAGGAGTATGCACCTGTCAGCCAGAACATTATGACACCAACCTAATAGCAGTTATGTCCACCTTTGGCACGGATAACCGCGGCGACACCTTGTGACATGGAAGCAATGAGGCCTTGGTAAGTCGCTGGAGGGAACTGGCACCACATGTGCACGGACAGATCACCTAATTCCCGTCAATACCGGGCAGATGGGTGATGAATTCCGAAGCCACATTCAATCACATCCCAGATGTGTTCAATCGGGTTCAGTTCAGCCGAGTGGGGGGGCAGCACATCAACTGTAACTCCCCACTGTGTTCTCGAACCCCTCCGTCATACTCCTGGCCTTGTGACATGGCGTTATCTTGCTGAAAAATGCCATTGCCCTCGGGAAACATGATCGTCACGATGGTCTGCAACAAGTGGACGGTACTCCTTATCGGCCAAACTGCCTTCCACGAGCTCCACTGGACCCAAGCACGTCCATGCGAATGTTCCCCAGTGCATAATGGTAACGGAGAACGCCGCCAGCTTACCCCGTCCCGCAGTATAGATGTCAAGGAGGTGTTCCCCTGGAAGATGACGGATTCGCGCCCTCCCATCGGCATGATGAATAAGGTATCGGGATTCATCAGATCGTCTGACACTGAGCCAAAGTCCAGTGCCGATGGTCACGCGCACATTCCGGCCGTAGTTGCCGATGCCTGGTATTGATATTGCCATATGAATGGGTCGTCAGTTGCGGACGACCACTGTTTGGAGTGTTCGGTGCGCTGTGTGTTCAGACACACTTGTACTCTGCCCAGCAACAGGGTCTGATGTTAGTTCCGCCACAGTTCAAAAATGGTTCAAATAACTCTGAGCACTATGGGACTTAACATCTGAGGTCATCAGTCCCCTAGACTTAGAACTACTTAAACCTAACTAACCTATGGACATCACACACATCCACGCCCGAGGCAGGATTCGAACCTGCGACCGTAGCAGCAGCGTGGTCCAGGACTGAAGCGCCTAGAACCGCTCGGCCACAGCTGCCGGCGGTTTCACCTTGGTTTCGCCACGTGTTGAAGACACTCACCACAGCACTACTGGAACACCCAACAAGTCGTACAGTTCCGAAATGCTTGTGCCAAGCCTCGGGACCATCACAATCTGCCCTCGGTCAAACGCAGATAATGCGCGTGCCTTCGCCATTCAACGCACAGACAGCACGCTCACTGATACTACATGTGCACCGTGCGTCATTCGTCGCCAGCTGATGCTGCTGTCTCCTAGACGCGTTTATATCGATAATACGTCGGTGGTCGTTATGTTCTGGCTGTTCAGTGTATATTTATATATTGTAGTGGAAACGGACACTATGCATGGTATTTCCTTGATGATGTTACGAACATCCAACGACGACGCAGGGGAGCAGGTCTGCCGTTTTGATACAGAGTACCATGGTCCGGCAACGGCTAACAAAGGGACCGCGCCTACTTGTCCATGTTTATTGTACACTACTGGCCATAAAAGTTGCTACACCACGAAGATGACGTGCTTCAGACGCGAAATTTAACAGACAGGAAGAAGATGCTGTGATATGCAAACGATTACCTTTCCAAAGCATTCACACAAGGCTGGCGCCGGTGGCGACACCTAGAACGTGCTGACGTGAGGAAAGTTTCCAACCGATTTCTCATACACAAACAGCAGTTGACCGGCGTTGCCTGGTGAAACGTTGTTGCGATGCCTCGTGTAAGGAGGAGAAATACGTACCATCACGTTTCCGACTTCGATGTAGGTCGGATTGTAGCCTATAGCAATTGCGGTTTATTGTATCGCGACATTACTGCTCGAGTTGGTCCATATCCAATGACTGTTACCAGAATATGGAATCGGTGGGTTCAGGAGGGTAATACGGAACCCCGTGCTGGATCCCAACGGCCTCGTATCTCCAGCAGTCGAGATGATAGGCATCTTATCCGCACGGCTGTTAACGGAATGTGCAGCCACGTCTCGATTCCTGAGTCAACAGATGGGGACGTTCGCAATAAAACAACCATCTGCACGAACAGTTCGTCGGCGTTTGCAACAGAATGGACTATCAGCTCGGAGACCATGGCTGCGGCTACCCTTGACACTGCATCACAGACAGTAGCGCCTGCGATGGTGTACTCAACGACGGACCTGGGTCCACGAATGGCAAAACGTAATTTTTTCGGATGAATCCTGGTTTTGTTTACGGCATCATGATGGTCGCATCCGTGTTCGGCGACATCGCGGTGAACGCACATTGGAAGCGTGTATTCGTCATCGCCATACTGACCTATCACCTGGCGTGATGGTATGGGGTGCCATCGGTTACAGGTCTCGGTCACCTCTTGTTCGCATTGACGGCACTTTGAACAGTGGACGTTACATTTCACATGTGTTACGACCCGTGGCTCTACGCTTCATTCGATCGCTGCTAATCCCTACATTTCAGCAGGATAATGGACGACCGCATGTTGCAGGTCCTGTACGAGCCTTTCTGGATACAGAAATGTTCGACTGCTGCCCTGGCCAGCACAATCTCCAGACCTCTCACCAACTGAAAACGTCTGGTCAGTGGTGGCTGAGCATCTGGCTACTCTTGATGAACTGTGGTATCCTGTTGAAGCTGCATGGGCAGCTGTACCTGTACAAGCCATCCAAGCTCTGTTTGACTCAATGCCTAGGCGTATGAAGGGCGTTATTACGGCCCGAGGTGGTTGTTCTGTGTACTGATTTCTCAGGATCTATGGTCCCAAACTGCATGTAAGTGTTATCACATGTCAGTTCTAGTATAATATATTTGTCCAATGAATACCCGTTTATCATCTACATTTCTTCTTGGTGAAGCAATTTTAACGACCAGTAGCATATGTGCAGACTTTGCAAGAAATGAAAGTGACAAAAGTGGCAGCTCCAAATGGCCAAGCATTTGGAGAGTGTAGCACTTCTGGATCGGATCGGGCGAGGCGTGAGGCATTTAGGTCAACATTAAGTTTACAAGCGGCTGTTGGCGCAGTGGGAAGAGTACGGTATGGTAATCCAAGGATCGTCAGGTCGAGTCCCGATGCTAAAACCTTTTTGTTTTCAATTTCTACGTTACTTACACTACAAATAAAGCGTAATATGAACAAAGTAAACCACTCGTATAAACCGTAATGTAAAACTTTCTGAATATTTTTCCCAACAGTCTACATGCGCCTAGACTACTGGCTCTTTTGGACCGAGAATTCTAATTACGCGGCAAAACATGGAAATGTTACTTCACTAGAATCTGTAAATCTTACAGCCGCCTAATACAAAAATTTTTGGACCGATGTCTTGAAGCTCTGCGTGCAGGCGAACAAATTTCCTGTGATAACTGATTCGCGGGGAAGACCAACAAATCCACAATTATAAGACGAGATTTTTCGACATGAGAGAGAGGTTGTCATTGTGCAGTAATAAATGTATCCCCTCAAATACGCTCCGCTACTGCAGCTCTGCGATTGCAGTTTTTATCGTCAAGTAAAAAATTTGTTCAAAAAACTTAAAAAAATGCTCTCATCTCATCCAGAGCGAAGAAGAGATCACATCTCGAACAGACTGCATCAAAATACATTCCACTGTACATCTCCAGTTATCCTCCACAATATTCGCCGAAATGAAGAGTCACGTGTGGATTGCTGCCGAACTGTCTGATCAGATCGAACCTTGAATGAATATAAACCAAGTTTCTTTTTCTATAGAAACTTTAAAGCAATAACGCAATGTAAAAGTGCAGCGCTTACAACGTTTGCAATATGCCCAAAAATTACTGCTTCCCCGGTTTTTACAATGAATAATGCCATAACACTTGTAAATCAGCAACTGTAAAATTATAAAAGTAATCTTATATTCGAAGTTCTCGTGTACATCTTATAATCCCCTCCTGCAAATTTATTTCCGATTCCAAAATTTCCATTGTTTTTTCTTTTCTTGCGTTTTATGAAAATATTAATAAATACGATCTCGGTTTATTTACAGTGTAAGTGATAACAATTGAAATAAAAAGGTTTCCGTATAACGGACTCTAACCCACGACCACGGATTACCATTCTGCACTCTTTCCGCTGTCCTAGCCGCTGCATGGATGCTACCGTAACGTAAATGGCCGATGCTTCGCCCGTCCCGCGCCAAAAATGTCATTTTCTCCAAACACTTGGCTCTCTGAGTCCTCACTTCTGTCACTTTCATTCCTGGCCAAGACCTGCACATAGAGGACAAATCTTGACTAAAACGATGATGGCTGCGCGGGGTAGCCGCTTTGTCACAGTCCGAGCAGCTCCCCCCGTCGGAGGTTCGAGTCCTCCCTCGGGCATGGCTGTGTGTGTTGTCCATAGCGTAAGATAGTTTAAGTTAGGTTAAATACTGTGTAAGCTTAGGGGCCGATGACCTCAGCAGTTTGGTCCCATAAGACCTTAACACAAATTTCCAATTTCTAAAACGATGATGACGCGCAGACGCGGTTCCCTTGCCTGTTGAAAGTTACGAACTTAAATGTGTTAAAGAACAATTTTATCCTTAGAATACGAGAACTTAAGAATTGTTGTTTGTACACGACAATAACTTTATTACACTAAATTACACATATTAAGAACAAATCAGCGTGATGGACTCAGTGATACAGTAGATTTGGTTAAACAAATCGAGTATGTACGTGCCCCTCCAAACGTTCAATGCTTTTTCCCCCCTTGATATTACTCATCTTAGTACGAATGTGCCAATCAATGAAAGCATTAAAGCCATAAAAGGAAACTTGTTACGTTATGGGAAGATGACACTGCCAGAAGTCTAAGAAATACCTTATCACGTCAACATTCTTATTCAAAGACCATATTTCACCAGAAACTGTTTAACCACTGGATTCTCCCTTATACACTGTTGTTGTTGTTGTGGTCTTCAGTCCTGAGACTGGTTTGATGCAGCTCTCCATGCTACTCTATCCTGTGCAAGCTTTTTCATCTCCCAGTACCTACTGCAACCTACATCCTTCTGAATCTGCTTAGTGTATTCATCTCTTGGTCTCCCTCTACGAGCTCTAACATGGAAATTAAGCGTTTCCGGACACATGTCCACATAACATCTTTTCTTTATTTGTGTGTGAGGAATGTTTCCTGAAAGTTTGGCCGTACCTTTTTGTAACACAATATATATATATATATATATATATGTGTGTGTGTGTGTGTGTGTGTGTGTGTGTGTGTGTCTTTCCCTTTGTAAGTTGCGAAGTAATAGGCGATGGAAATTTTTATTGCGGTAGGTAACCATAAGGAACGTTACACTGTGTACAGAGCTATGAACATAGTTTATTGCGTTATTATCCAAAGAGTTATAGCAAAAAGATTCAATTTTTAAATGGAACTATAGTTGTTTCTATCATGCACTGGAATCAGCAACACCAGCTGTGTATACATCAATTTAAATTACATTCCTAACACTTTCAGTTTGGGAGTCACAACCCTTCAAAGTTTCAGGGGCAGATACCGCACGCTGTACATAATACATGGCTGTGTGGTGGGTGAATGGATGTTCAGGCGGTGGGAAGTTGATTTAAATGAGATGTTGAAGTGTCTGTCCATGTTCCTGAATGCACAATGCAATGCGCCTTCTAAAGGATCTGCGGACGAGGTGTAGCATCGCCGGTATCACGGAGCAACATGCGTCCTCGATGGGCCGTTTTAGATCATGTGGGGACGTTGGCTCAGTGACATAAACACGATCCTTTAGATATCCCCACAAAAAGAAATCTCTAATGGTGTTAAATCGGACGACCTTGCGGTCCATAAATGAGGACCATGGTGCCCCAACCACCTTCTTACAAACCTGTTGTTTCGTTTTTCCGCAACAGCACGTGCAGAATGGACTGGGTGACCATCGTGCTGCATCCACATATGGACTCTCGTGTGTAAACACACATGTTCAAGGAGACCCCCCAACGGTCGACTATAAACGCGCGATATAACTCACCTGTCAGTGTATCTGGGAAGCAGTGTGGACCGATGATTTCATCCCCAAAGATTCCACACCACACATTAATAGACCACCTACGTTGACGGTCGACAGGTCGTACCCACCGAGGATTGTCTGTGGGCCAGTATTGCACGTTATGGCGATTCACTGCACCATAATTTGTGAAAGTGGACTCATCAGAGAACATAACACTTTGTAAAGACTCCAGCGTGAAACTACGCATGGCCCATTCACAGAATGTAACTCTCGCACGGAAATCGTTCCCATGCAGCTCCTGGGTCAGTGACAGGCGGTACGGGTGAAAACTGTTGCCGTGTACTATATGCCACACAGATGTGAGACTGACACCAGCGACTGCAGCAACGGCTCGTAAGCTGACATGTGGATCGTGGTATACTGCAGCTAAAACAAACACCTCCGTCTCCTCACTTCTTGCAGTTCTCCGTCTGTTTCTGGGGCGCATTACGTAGCTGCCCTGCCCGCATCTCGTGGTCGTGCGGTAGCGTTCTCGCTTCCCACGCCCGGGTTCCCGGGTTCGATTCCCGGCGGGGTCAGGAATTTTCTCTGCCTCGTGATGGCTGGGTGTTGTGTGCTGTCCTTAGGTTAGTTAGGTTTAAGTAGTTCTAAGTTCTAAGGGACTTATGACCACAGCAGTTGAGTCCCATAGTGCTCAGAGCCATTTGAACGTAGCTGCCCTTTTCCCGAAGTCGTTGTTCGGCACGTAAGAATGTAATGGCTGCCGGAGCTCTTCGCCTGGCATATCTCACGGCGTACGCCGTGGCTGCTTCAGTGGCATCGTGTCGGCACTCGCCGAGTATCTGCAACATATAAACGTACTCGTTGTTCGTGTGTGCTGTCTTCATCCGATGTCAGTAACTGTGGTATACTGAGCCCCGTTTGTTTGTGTGGCTCGAACTGTCGGGTATACAGCCGCGTGCGGCGACAGTCGACAGACTAACAGCGCATAGGGGAAGCTTCTCGCTCCGAGACACCGGCGACGTTACAACTCGGCCGCGCCACTTTGCAGCCACTCATGGACTTCATGGTCCCAAACAATGATATCATGTTACCCGGCAAGAAATGTTAGAGATTGGTTGAGGAAGTTCCTGGACAGTTTGAGCGAATGATTTGTCCACACAGATCCCCCGACATGAATCGCATGTTTATAGAACGTGGTCAGAGATCGTGCACAACATCCTGCGCTGGCAACACTTTCGCAATTATGGCTATAGAGGCAGCCATGCCACGTGGAGTAGCTGCACTACGCGGAACGAAGGGAGGTCCGACAAGATATGAGGAGCTATCCCATGACTTTTGCCATTGGAATGCCAATACTACAATACTAAGCTGAGAATGGTTATCTCGTTTTAATAGTACACTGTGGTTGACCAGAGAGGGGTGAGAGGGGTGTGCATGGGGAGGAAGAGAGGGGGGGGGGGGGTAGGGCAAGGAGAGGACTTATGGGAGGACGAAAGAGAGCAGGGCTTGTCACTTGGTGACGACTATTACGTCGTAGAAGGTGTGGCTTCGTCATAAATATAAACAAAGTGCGCCAGAATGCCCAGTTTAAACAACATAGATATATTACTAGTGCTCTTAAGGCATTTTAGAGTCCATGTTTAGTAGCCTTTTTTTCTTATTTTGTTCCGTAAATGGAATACTTTTCTAACACCCTCCAATTTACAGTCAAGTGTTTTAAAGTTTGTTCTATAGAAGTAAAAAAATCAGGGGGTCTTGATAGTAGAAGTTACAATTTACAGGCCTCCAACTGGCGATTTTGTCTTATTTATGAAACAACTAGATGCATCATCAAAAGTTTTACCTCTTAAACAGAATGAGGTAACATTAAATGGAGATTTTAATTTACGTGTATAGTGCAAGCCTATTCTACAGCTATACTTTCGTCCTTCCTCATTTCATACAAGCTCTCCCTCAAATAACTTACAACAAGAGTTGCGGAAACCAGTAGAACTGCTGTTGATACCGTTCCTAAATGCACATCGAGTTTGTAATTAAGCTTCAGGAGTAATAAATGAAAAAGGAATTGAGGATTTTAAAATGTATTTGCGAATTTTGGGTCATTTAAGCACGTAATGTACTCTGCAAATTCTGCAACGTAGCCAGCAGTCCGCAAGAAAGTCGTTCCAAATTAAATTTAATAAATTTCACACCTAGTTTTTTCTCATTTTTATACGAGTATTGCTCGACTCTATAGATCAACTGCCACCGCTGCTACATATAACAATTCATTTTCATATCGTGACTTCATAACATCGGCGTTCGAGATACTGACTGAATTCGTTCATATGTTGCGGGATCGAAGAAATTGAGACGCTGCCGGCGATATCGCCACTGATCCGTCGCTCGTGTGTGACGCCCGTAACAGTCACCTGTTGCTGTCGGTTTATTCTGCCATACGACTTCATCTGATTTTAGTTTATTTCTCCTACAGTCCGAATTACTGAGCGTAAATACGTGGCAAATTGTCTTGCGTAAGTCAAGGTGGCACACTGTTGGAGGTGCTTTAGCGTTTCAGTATTAACTAGGCGCTCATTTCTCAGAGCTTGCATTCGATTCCTCTAGTTTTCCGTGTACGACTGTACCGTTACCAGGACGTATGTACGTAAATCCTGTTATTTCTGCGCTGCGCGGGATTAGCCGAGCGGTCTACGAAGCTTCAGTCATGGGCTGTGCGGCTGGTCCCGGCGGAGGTTCGAGTCCTCCCTCGGGCATGGGTGTGTGTGTGTTTGTCCTAAGGATAATTTAGGTTAAGTAGTGTGTAAGCTTAGGGACTGATGAGCTTAGCAGTTAAGTCCCATAAGATTCCACACACATTTGAACATTTTTGCTATTTCTGCACTTTTTCGTGTGTGAGTTTAGTTTAGACCAGGGGCGGGCAAACGTTGCACGCGGCTCATGAGCGCACAGCGCTGCACGTGTGCTGCTCACGTGCAGGCGTCGACCGGGGCTGTGGCGACAGCCGGCAGGTTGCGGCAGTGTCGTGTCAGGCTAAGCTGCGGACGTTAATGCGAAGCGAGCACTATGTAGTGAACGTTGTATTTCAAGAAACGGAGAAGTGGAGATTTGCTATCTTTTAAAAAGTAATGGGAGAATCATTTTTTCTTTGTGCAAAAACGTGAAAATTCGAAATGTTTAATATGTGGCAGTATTCTCGCTGGTCAACGGAAGTTTGGTATTGAAGGCCAATATAATAAATTTCACAAGGACGAGTACAATTTATTGTCGGATTCTGAGCGGATGGGGAATTGACTGAGCTTAAGAAGAGCGATCTGACGATACAAGATGAATCTGTCGTAGTTGGCCGGCCGGGGTGGCCGAGCGGTTCTAGGCACTACAGTCTGGAACCGCGCGACCGCTATGGTCGCAGGTTCGAATCCTGCCTCGGGCATGGATGTGTGTGATGTCCTTAGGTTAGTTAGGTTTAAGTAGTTCTAAGTTCTAGGGGACTGATGACCACAGCAGTTAAGTTGGTTGGTTTGGGGAAGGAGACCAGACAGCGTGGTCATCGGTCTCATCGGATTAGGGAAGGATTGGGAAGGAAGTCGGCCGTGCCCTTTCAGAGGAACCATCCCAGCATTTGCCTGGAGTGATTTAGGGAAATCACGGAAAACCTAAATCAGGATGGCCGGACGTGGGATTGAACCGTCGTCCTCCCGAATGCGAGTCCAGTGTCTAACCACTGCGCCACCCCGCTCGGTCAGCAGTTAAGTCCCATAGTGCTCAGAGCCATTTGAATTTGTCGTAGTTGTTGTTGTCACGAGAGATCTGCGACTTTCTCTCGTCATGTCTCTCAACTAACTGATTTAACATTTTATGGAGCACTGTTTTCAATTTTTCAGGACGACAACAATAATAGCCCAGCGGTATGTGCAAGTTATAAGACTGCGCTTAATATAGCGAGAGCTGGCAAACCATTTGCTGAATTAATAAGTCTCGGTTAAGAGCAAACATCAGTGATGAAAATTTATGTAACTGTTTGTGTTTGTATGTAGAAATTTTGTTCCAGATATTAAAGTATTGTAAACTCCACCTGTGATAATTAAATAAAACGTATCGTAGGTAATAGGTACTCTTTCAAACCATGATTTCTTTCAAGCACTCCTACTAACCTTATTCATTCACTCAATAAAGCAAGCTACGAAACAAAACGCATTACAGACGAAGGAGCGGACAGAAGGTATGGTGGGGATGGGAGATAAGCGGGTGGCCAGCTTGCCCCTGTGTGCGGAACACCTGTTAACTGCACGTGTGCAAGTGCACCGCACATGTGCAGGATTCCTGCCCGCCCCTGGTTTAGACACTAGTTTCGGATCGCAGCTGTAATTGTATTAAGAGTGACTTGTTAGCAATGAATTTATCCTGAAACGTGTCCAGGTGTTGATAGACAAAATGCTGGAGCAGCTATATGATTTTTGCGAACGCGGTGTCATTCAGGAAAATCCTTTATTCAATACATACGTAGGTGTTAATATCGTACAGGAAGAATGCTAACACTGCAGTGGAGGGAAGTCCTACAAAACCCGAAAGAGCAGAGTACCAGACCGGTACCTGGAAAAAAAAAGAAAAGAAGAGAGAACGATTTAACACCCACACTACTACCGCATCAGGCCTCCTGTGGGTTCTTCCTGATCTGAAAAATGAAAGTGAACCTAAAAGGTGAGCGTTTTCACGACATGGAATAAATGAAGCAAGCATCCACATCTATATCTACGTGATTACTTTGGAATTCACAGTTAAGTGCCTGGCCGAGGTTTCATCGAACCACCTTTAAGCTACTTCTCTACCGCTGCGCTCTCGAACAGCGAGCGCGCAAAACGGACACTTAAATCTTTCCGTGCGAGCATCGCCCAACATGTGAAGCAGCGTTTACACTCTCTCCGTCCCAAACAACGCTTCAGCAGTTATAACATGAATCAGTGAGTGTGGTCGAGTTATTCAACTTTATGCTCGGTACCTTTATATCGGACCACGAATTATAGTCTTTGCACTCTTTGTTTCCGTGGTGCTGTACACAGCATCTGCGAATCGCTTACGCCGGCCGCGGTGGCTGAGCGGTTCTAGGCGCTTCAGTCCGGAACCGCGCAACTGCTATGGTCGCAGGTTCGAATCCTGCCTCCTGCATGGATGTGTGTGATGTCCTTAGGGTAGTTAGGTTTAAGTAGTTCTAAGTTCTAGGGGGCTGATGACCTCAGGTGGTAAGTCCCATAGTGCTCACAGCCATTTGAACCATTTTTTTGCGAATCGCTTGTTAAACTGCAACAAACGTTCAGCCTTGGACGAAACCGATATCAGTGTAAGAAACTATAACTGTAATAGAGAAGTAATTACAAACATTGACAGATATGGCAGAACAAAAGAGGAAATTTACCTAACGGTTACTGCATCAAATCTAAATGACAGTTTCTCGGATGCGGGTATCTTAAGTAATTTTCGTGACATCGACGTTCCTCACAATCAAAACAGTGTTTTCTGCCGATTTTTCGCTGCTGAAATAAAGTCCACAAAGGTTTCAGCTGTGACGCACGCTTCGCCTGCTGGCTTTTCAAGGCCGGGCGCTAAGTGCGTCAGAGTGTTTACGAAAACACACCCAGGGAAGCAGCAAATGGCGTGTTGTCAGTGAGCAAACAAAGCAGTAACGCCGAAACAATAGCTAGGTCTATATTCACCGTGATGGCATGGTTGGGGCAAGGTCTAGTTATTCGCGATCGCACTGATGGGTGAAAGATGCCAGTGGGTCGCCTTTCTTCGGCAACATTCTTAGTAGAATGGTTCAAATGCCTCTGAGCACTATGAGACTTACCTTCTGAGATCATCAGTCCCCTAGAACTTAGAACTACTTAAACCCTAACTAACCTAAGAACATCACACACATCCATGCCCGAGCAGGATTCGAACCTGCTACCGTAGCGGTCGCGCGGTTCCACACTGTAGCGCCTAGAACCGCTCGGCCACTCCGGCCGGCCTCTTAGTAGAATGTAACGAAGGTTAACGGCGCCACTGAAACACTCCCAGTCACTGTGGAATACGCACGAAAGATAAGTGTAGCTTGTGATGGGGTGTAGTGATTAGGGCGTAACTGCATTTACTGTAAAACAAATGCATCGAAAAGTTTCGGAAACAGAGGATGTGTCAAAAAACAATATCGGTGCTACACACGTTCATCTCCTATAATTACGGCTGTTAAGAAAACTTTCCGTGCTGTCAAGAACGTTTCAAGTAAGACAAACAGCACTGTATCCTCACATCTCTTGGCTTAGTAGATTTATGGCCTGCCTCCTGTGTCGCGGGACATGAGATTTTATAACCCTGCTCATGTAAACGCCTTAACGGTAACCATCGTATTTTACGGACTATAAGACGCACCTTAATTTTTAACTAACTTTTTTTAAAAATAACATTTTTACCATTTTTTAATAATAGACTGCAAAGCCAGACTAAAAAATACTTACTTTATAAAACATAACTGACCTTCAAAATCACTGAAAATCGTCATCTGAAATGGCTCTGAGCACTAAGGGACTTAACATCTGAGGTCATCAGTCCCCTAGAACTTATAACTACTTAAACCTAACTAACC
This sequence comes from Schistocerca piceifrons, assembly GCF_021461385.2. Taxonomy (NCBI): domain Eukaryota; kingdom Metazoa; phylum Arthropoda; class Insecta; order Orthoptera; family Acrididae; genus Schistocerca; species Schistocerca piceifrons. The sequence continues at coordinate 96,440,441 of NC_060140.1, forward strand.
TAAGGACATCACACACATCCATGCACGAGGCAGAATTCGAACATACGACCGCAGCAGTCGCGCGGTTCCGGACTGAAGAGCCTCGAACCGCTCGGCCACAGCGGCCGGCTGGTCATCCGAACTCTCTTTCTTTCTAAGCTATTTTGGTTTTGGTTCGCATGCTGAGTCCATGAGTTTCCATAAACACATAACACCAATAAACTCCACCCTTAAAGACTGTTAAGTGCTACAGGTATCTTACGAGCGTGTATTTGAATCATTTTTGTATTCATTCCAATGCTATTTTAAGGGATTCCTTCAATCCTTTCCAATACTTCACCACCCAATTTAGGCCATTTTGCATCCAGTCCTCTATTTGAATATTTAGTTTTACTCATTTTTTTCAGTTCTTCTTCACTAGCCTGCCAACCGGGAATGGTTTTTCCTGTTGCCTAAATGCCGCTCAGCTGTTCTGTTTCCATGCTCTTCTATGTATGGTAGTACTTTCAATTTACAGCCCACATCGTATGAATAGCTTTCAGTTTTTTCCATTACGAAACGACCTACTAACAAAAATATTGTACTGTTGACGATAACACAAATCCCTTTCAGTTCAAGTTCATTGGCACTGTAGACTGCAATGACCTATCATAGACTAAACTAGGCGTGTCAATAAAGTATCGATATATTGATACACCTAGATGGCAGTTATAAGAGTCGAGGGACATGAAAGGGAAGCAGTGGTTGGGAAGGGAGTGAGACAGGGTTGTAGCCTATCCCCGATGTTATTCAAAAAAATGGTTCAAATGGCTCTGAGCACTATGGGACATAACATCTGTGGTCATCAGTCCCCTAGAACTTAGAACTACTTAAACCTAACTAACCTAAGAACATCACACACATCCATGCCCGAGGCAGGATTCGAACCTGCGACCGTAGCAGTCATGCGTTTCCGGAGTGAGCGCCTAGAACCGCTAGACCACCGCGGCCGGCCCCGATGTTATTCAATCTGTATATTGAGCAAGCAGTAAAGGAAACAAAAGAAAAATTCGGAGTAGGAATTAAAATGCATGGAGAAGAAATAAAAACTTTGAAGTTCGCCAATGACATTGTAGTTCTGTCAGAGACAGCAAAAGACCTGGAAGAGCAGCTGAACGGAATGGACAGTGTCTTGAAAGGAGAATATAAGATGAACATCAACAAAAGCAAAACGAGGATAATGGATGTAGTCGAATTAAATACGGTGATGGTGCGGGAATTAGATTAGGAAATGAGACGCTTAAAGTAGTAAATGAGTTTTGCTATTTGGGGAGCAAAATAACTCATGATGGTCGAAGTAGAGAAGATATAAAATGTAGACTGGCAATGACAAGGAAAGCGTTTTTGAAGAACAGAAATTTGTTAACATCGAGTATAGATTAAATTGTCAGGAAGTCGTTTCTGAAAATATTTGTATGGAGTGTAGCCATGTATGGAAGTGAACCGTGGACGATAAATAGTTTAGACAAGAAGAGAATAGAAGGTTTCGAAATGTGGAGCTACAGAAGAATGCTGAAGATTAGATGCGTAGATCACATAACTAATGAGGAGGTGTTGAATAGAATTGGGGAGAAGAGAAATTTGTGGCACACATTGACTAGAAGAAGGGATCGGTTGGTAGGACATATTCTGAAGCATCAAGGGATCACCAATTTAGTGTTGGAGGGCAGCGTGGAGGGTAAAAATCGTAGAGGGAGACCAAGAGATGAATACACTAAGCAGATTCAGAAGGATGTAGGTTGCAGTAGGTACTGGGAGATGAAGAAGCTTGCACAGGATAGAGTAGCATGGAGAGCTGCATCAAACCAGTCTCTGGGCTGAGGACCCCAACAACAACATATTGATATGAAACTTCCTGGCAGTTTAAAACTGTGTGCCCGACCGAGAGTCGAACTCGGGACCTTTGCCTTTCGCGGGCAAGTGCTCTACCATCGGAGCTACCGAAGCACGACTCACGCCCGGTACTCACAGCTTTACTTCTGCCAGTACATCGTCTCCTACCTTCCAAACTTTACAGAAGCTCTCCTGCGAACCTTGCAGAACTAGCACTCCTGAAAGAAAGGATATTGCGGAGACATATTGATACTTTACCAAGCAATATCGATGAATACCGGCGATATTTCATTCACCCATATATCGACATCGAAATGGCATCATCGAGTGTGACATTTTTATGTTATATTCATTCGCAATTCTCGATAAATATTTGAAGTTGTTCTTTAGAAACTGTAGTAGAACATAGTTTTACTTTCAGTGTGTGAAGGAGAGACTACTTGTTGAGCTTTCATTAAGTCCAGTCGTCCTCTTTGACTGTGTGAAGCACTTGTAGATGGCACATAGGAGAAGTCCGATTGCACAAGGACGGGGGTGAGGGGGGGCAGTGTGAATGTTTGGTTGGTTGGTTTAGGGGAAGGGACCAAACAGCGAGGTCCTGGGTCCCATCGGATTAGGGAAGGGTGAGGGAAGGAAGTCGGCCGCGCCCTTTCAAAGAAACCATTCCGGCATTTCCCTAAAGCGATTTAGGGAAATCACGGGTTTGAACCGTCGTCCTCCCGAATGCGAATCCAGTGTGCTAACCACTGCGCCACCTGGCTTGGTGCGGTGTGAATGAGGTAACAATATATTCGGTGTGAAGTAATGACACACCACTTGCATTAAAGTCAATTTATAACGTAACAAGTGTGCTATTTCTTAACATTGACGTTCTTCAAAAACAGTTGCTGAAACTGATGAACAAAACTCTAAATGACAAGACTGGCCTTTGCGATGGGAGGAGACGTGTGAGGGGAAATTCTGACGCAGCCGGCGTTCGACGCTACCAACAGAAACTGCAATGTTTTACTTCACCACGCAATTTTGAAACTTCTAGGACGGTGGCGTTTGTAGAAACGAAAAAACAGGGAAGTCGACATGAAGTGTTCGAGACAAATCTGATATGTGACGAAACCGAACGACGGATCTATCAGACACCTCTTACTGTGCCACTTACATGCAATTGCCATTGTTAGGATTTTTTTTTATTTTTTTGCCGATACGTCAATACTTTTCCAGTTGATACATCGATACGTTTTTTCGATATGTCGAGGGCCAGCAATGATATTTTTTAAAATTTCGATGTATTGGATCCCGGTTTTTTTAAAAACATCAACAGTTCTAGACTAGACAGTGTTTTGGGTTTATGATGGCAGGGTGGGAGGGAGACAGTGTTAGCAGCCTTGTGAATTCCCGCAACTCATGTTCGTCGCATCGGTGCATTGCTGCTACCAGTTGCATCCAATGTTCCCAGGTAGAGACAGGTTTCCCATGCTGTCGAATATACGGCCATTTTTAACGCCGGCGGCAATTTTCAATCAAACCCTGGACATTTATATATTAATTTCGAGAACAAGACGCACTTGAATTATGGGGGCAGTTTTTCGAAGAAAAAAATTGCGTCTTATGGTCCGTAAAATACGGGATGTTTTTTTTTCTGCCTTATGTTACTATAATCTTACGTATTCTGATTCATTATGATTATCGGATTTCAAAGGTGAGAAGCAGACACAGCTGAGTTGCCGATCTGTGCGAGATGTCAAGTGTCCTAAAGCCCCTTTTACATGACCGACTTCATTGTTTCAATTGACTACTCCAGACAAGTGAATCTACTACACCGCCCCTGGCGTCTTGTTCCTGTACTGAGTCTCGCCTGTTCTGAGTGGTCATCTGTGCTTGCACGTCGGTGCCAAAATTGCGTACGTTGTGAGTGTTTTCTGCTGCATTGTCTGGCGTCTGAACGGTGAAAGTGAGGTTCTTTCTATGTTACAGTCGAAATACAGTAACAAAATGTAGGAACGAGCAATGGTAATAGAGTTTATTAATGACCAAAGCAGAATTCGGAGCGGAAGCGCTTGTGGAAGGACGTGTGGTAAACTCTTTACGCCCCTGAAAAATGAAAGCAGAAGTGTAATACAAACATTTCAGAACATATGCATTTATTTGCGCGAGGAAATACATACTTGCAGACACATCAAACAATATCTAGAACGCAGTACATAGCGCCTTTTTGCTATATCCTTTGTATCTCGTTTCTTGCTAAGTGATAAATAACACGTATAACTCCTCAAATAATTCAGACTTCTTCGCTGTTGAAATAATTTTCATTTAACCACGTTTATGTACTTACTTTCTTATTTATGTATAGTGTATGCTTTTTCTATGTAAAAAGTAAATACCTTTTTGATTTCAGATACTTCCTCTCTTTTATAGGAGAACACTAGCAGGAAAAACGCCAGGATCTTGAATAAGATTTTCACTCTGCAGCGGAGTGTGCGCTGATATGAAACTTCCTGGCAGATTAAAACTGTGTGCCGGACCGAGACTTGAACTCGGGATCTTTGCCATTCATGGGCAATTGCTCTCCCGAGTTCGAGTCTCCGTTCGGCACACAGTTTTAATCTGCCAGAAAGTTCCATCAGCACACACTCCGTTGCAGAGTGAAAATCTCATTCTGGAACCCCCCCCCCCCCCCAGGCTTTGGCTAAGCCACGTCTCCGCAATATCCTTTCTTCCAGGAGTGCTAGTTCTGCAAGGTTCGCAGAAGGGCTTCTGTGAAGTTTGGAAATTAGGAGACGAGGTACTGGCGGAAGTAAAGCTGTGAGGACGGGGCTTAAGTCGTGCTTGGGTATCTCAGTTGGTAGAGCACTTGCCAGCGAAAGGCAAAGGTCCCGAGTTCGAGTCTCGGTCCTGCACAAAGTTTTAATCTGCCAGGAAGTTTCACCAGGATCTTCTGTAATATTTCGGTGTGTCATGAAAAGAAAGGAAACAACACAATAGAGATTAAGAACAAAACTCATTTCTAAAACAGGAGCGAGCTCAGGTTAACTTCCGATGGTAGCAGACGCTACGTAACACCCTCGTACCTGCGCATAAGCAGTGTGCAGCATACTCGAAAATTTACAACTTTTGGCGTCTTAGGCACACTTGCGCCGTGGTTGGCTGCTGATTTACAAGCAGCCACGAAAGGCGCAAGCACTTCGATCAGTCGATTTTGACCAGAGAGTCGTTCGTGCAAAACAGGCTTACGGTAGGGGTCAGTCAACTTTTAGTACCAGGCGGAACGTTGTCCAAACTTGAGTATCTTGTGGCGTTTTCAGCTTAACTTTTTGGTTTCACTTGTAACATTATTAGAAATAAGGTTAAAATGATACATGTATAGTAATTTATCAAAAGAAAGGTATTGGAGCACAATTTTATTTAATAAGAAAAAATAAGCACAATATGCACAGTATTTAATAGCTATGTAGAAGAGATAATATAGAGATAATTGAAACATATTTGGGTTACATAAAAACTAGAAACTACACTACTGGCCATTAAAATTGCTACACCAAGAAGAAATGCACATGATAAACGGGTATTCATTGGACAAATATATTATACTAGAACTGACATGATTACATTTTCACGGAATTTGGGTGCATAGATCCTGAGAAATCAGTACCCAAAACAACCACCTCTGACCGTAATAACGGCCTTGATACGCCTGGGCATTGAGTCAAACAGAGTTTGGATGGCGTGTACAGGTACAGCTGCCCATGCAGCTTCAACACGATACCACAGTTCATCAAGAGTAGTGACTGGCGTATTTTGACGAGCCAGTTGCTCAGCCACCATTGACCAGACGTTTCCAGTTGGTGAAAGATCTGGAGAATGTGCCGTCCAGGGCAGCAGTCGAACATTTTCTGTATCCAGAAAGGCCCGTACAGGACCTGCAACACGCGGTCATGCGTTATCCTGCTGAAATATAGGGTTTTGCAGGGATCGAATGAAGGACAGAGCCACGGGTCGTAACATATCTGAAATGTAACGTCCACTGTTCAAAGTGCCGTCAATGCGAACAAGAGGTGAACGAAACCAATGGCACCCCAACCCATCACGCTAGGTGATATGCCAGTATGGCGATGACGAATACACGCTTACAATGTCGCCAAACACGGATGCGACCATCATGATGCTGTAAACAGAACCTGGATTCATCCGAAAAAATGACGTTTTCCCATTCGTGCACCCAGGTTCGTCGTTGAGTACACCATCGCAGTCGCTACTGTCTGTGAAGCAGCGTCAAGGGTAACCGCAGCCATGGTCTCCGAGCAGATAGTCCATGCTACTGCAAGCGTCGTCGAACTGTTCGTGCAGATGGTTGTTGTCTTGCAAACGGCCGCGCGGGATTAGCTGAGCGGTCTTAGGCGCTGCAGTCATGGACTGTGCGGCTGGTCCCGGCGGAGGTTTGAAACCTCCCTCGAGCATGGGTGTGTGTGTTTGTGCTTAGGGTAATTTAGGTTAAGTAGTGTGTAAGCTTAGGGACTGATGACCTTAGCAGTTAAGTCCCATAAGATTTCACACACATTTGAATATTTTTTTCTTGCAAACGTCCCGATCTGTTGACTCAGGGATCGAGACGTGGCTGCACAATCCGTTACAGCCATCCGGATGCGACGCCTGTCATCTCGACTGCTAGTGATACGAGGCCGTTGGGATCCAGCACGGCGTTCTATATTACCCTCCTGAACCCACCGATTCCATATTTTGCTAACTGTCATTGGATCTCGACCAACGCGAGCAGCAATGTCGCGATACGATAAACCGCAATCGCGATAGGCTACAAACCGACCTTTATCAAAGTCGGAAACGTTATGGTACGCATTTCTCCTCCTTACACTAGGCATCACAACAACGTTTCACCGGGGAACGCCGGTCAACTGCTGTTTGTGTATGAGAAATCGGTTTGAAACTTTCCTCCTGTCAGCACGTTGTAGGTGTCGCCACCGGTGCCAAACTTGTGTGAATGCTCTGAAAAGCTAATCATTTGTATATCACAGCATCTTCTTCCTGTCGGTTAAATTTCGCGTCTGTAGCACGTCATCTTCGTGGAGTAGCAATTTTAATGGCCAGTAGTGTAAGTTACATGCCTCACGTAATTGTTAACATCTTGTAATAGAGTTATGAACGGAAGGAGGTGTTTCGTCAGATGCTGTCCTCTGTATGTGAATAAAAGCGCAGAAACTCCAACACACTCTGTGCCCTTTACCATCTCATCAACGTACACATCCCTCGTATCTCTTCTGAATCTTAACGCTCTTGTCTGAAGAGCACGGCAGAAACACTCGTTCCCAGGCGATAAAATACTCTCTCATCCACTCCTACAGTTAGTCGTGTTCTCTAAGCCAGTTTTGATAGTAGAAACGAGACTAGAATGGTCCCACACCCTATACCAGAGAAGTAAATAAAATCTCTAGCTTCAGTATACAGCTGTTGACATGACTACTAAAGCAATAATGTCTGCCTATTTTCTCTATTCAACTCTTACGACAATTACAACTAAGTATTCCTGTCGTTCCCACCAAACGTTTCTCATTTCTAAAGCATCTATCTGGTGCAGTTTATACGAATTTCTGCTCCTCTTGAATCATGGATATAAAATCTCATTTTCGTATACACATCAACACATCTAGTAGCTTCTACTGTCACTATTATTATCATTGTTAATAGCAGTAGCAAAATCACTTAAAACATTGCTATTAGTTCTTAGTGTTGTTATTCTAGACGGTATTATAGACACTCCACTCCGATTCCGAATCACTTTAATTCCGTCATTATATTATTACACTGTTGAGTCAGTATACTGTGAACCCACCAGAATAGCCGAGAGCACTGACGCGCTGCTTCCTGGACTTGGGTAGGTGCGGTGGCTCAGGATCGAATCCGCCCGGCGGATTAACGACGAGAGCCGGTGTGCCGGCCAGCCTGGATGTGGTTTTTAGGCGGTTTTCCACATCCCGCTAGATGAAAGCCGGGCTGGTCGCCACGTTCCGCTTCAGTTACACGGCTCACAGACATCTGAACACATTCACAATATTTCATGGATTCCACTAGACACACACAGTTGGGGTACACTAATTCCTGGGGGGTATGGGGTGGTGCAAGGAAGGGCATCCGGCCACCCATTAAGATTAACATGCCAAATCCGATTAACCATGGCCGACCCTGCGTAACCGCGGGACAAGGCGCAAGCGATAGATAGAATAGATAGATAGGTCAGTATACTGTGACCACCTACCAAATAACCGGTATGTCCATCTTTGGCAGGGATAACAGCGATGACGCATCGTGGTATGGAAGCAATGAGGCCTTGGTAGGACTCCTGAGCAATTGGCACCACATTTGCACACACACATACAGGATGTTTCAAAAATGACCGGTATATTTGAAACGGCAATAAAAACTAAACGAGCAGTGATAGAAATACACCGTTTGTTGCAATATGCTTGGGACAACAGTACATTTTCGGCAGACAAACTTTCGAAATTACAGTAGTTACAATTTTCAACAACAGATGGCGCTGCGGTCTGGGAAACTCTATAGTACGATATTTTCCACATATCCACCATGCGTAGCAATAATATGGCGTAGTCTCTGAATGAAATTACCCAAAACCTTTGACAACGTGTCTGGCAGAAAGGCTTCACATGCAGATGAGATGTACTGCTTCAGCTGTTCAATTGTTTCTGGATTCTGGCGGTACACCTGGTCTTTCAAGTGTCCCCACAGAAAGAAGTCACAGGGGTTCATGTCTGGCGAATAGGGAGGCCAATCCACACCGCCTCCTGTATGTTTCGGATAGCCAAAAGCAATCACACGATCATCGAAATATTCATTCAGGAAATTAAAGACGTCGGCCGTGCGATGTGGCCGGGCACCATCTTGCATAAACCACGAGGTGTTCGCAGTGTCGTCTAAGGCAGTTTGTACCGCCACAAATTCACGAATAATGTCCAGATAGCGTGATGCAGTAATCGTTTCGGATCTGAAAAATGGGCCAATGATTCCTTTGGAAGAAATGGCGGCCCAGCCCGGTACTTTTTGAGGATGCAGGGACGATGGGACTGCAACATGGGGCTTTTTGGTTCCCCATATGCGCCAGTTCTGTTTATTGACAAAGCCGTCCAGGTAAAAATAAGCTTCGTCAGTAAACCAAATACTGCCCACATGCATATCGCCATCATCAATCCTGTGCACTATATCGTTAGCGAATGTCTCTCGTGCAGTAATGGTAGCGGCGCTGAGGGGTTGCCGCGTTTGAATTTTGTATGGATAGAGGTGTAAACTCTGGCGCATGAGACGATACGTGGACGTTGGCGTCATTTGGACCGCAGCTGCAACACGGCGAACGGAAACCCAAGGCCGCTGTTGGATCACCTGCTGCACTAGCTGCGCATTGCCCTCTGTGGTTGCCGTACGCGGTCGCCCTACCTTTCCAGCACGTTCATCCGTCACGTTCCCAGTCCGTTGAAATTTTTCAAACAGATCCTTTATTGTATCGCTTTTCGGTCCTTTGGTTACATTAAACCTCCGTTGAAAACTTCGTCTTGTTGCAACAACACTGTGTTCTAGGCGGTGGAATTCCAACACCAGAAAAATCCTCTGTTCTAAGGAATAAACCATGTTGTCCACAGCACACTTGCACGTTGTGAACAGCACACGCTTACAGCAGAAAGACGACGTACAGAATGGCGCACCCACAGACTGCGTTGTCTTCTATATCTTTCACATCACTTGCAGCGCCATCTGTTGTTGAAAATTGTAACTACTGTAATTTCGAAAGTTTGTCCGCCTGAAAATGTACTGTTGTCCCAAGCATATTGCAACAAACGGTGTATTTCTATCGCTGCTCGTTTAGGTTTTATTGCCGTTTCAAATATACCGGTCATTTTTGAAACACCCTGTATCACCAAACCGCCGTAAATTCCGGGGAGGGGAACAATGAGCTCTGACGCCACGTTCAGTCACATCCCAGATGTTTTCGATCAAGTTCAGATCTGGTGAGCTGGGGGACCAGCACATAAATTGGAACTCGCCGCTGTTTTCCTCGAACCACTCCATCACATTGCTGGCCCCGTAACAGGGCGCATTATCTTGCTGAAAAATGCTGCTGCCGTCGGGAAACAAGATTGTCATGAATGGGTGGTGTTCAACCAGTGTACGATACTCCTTGGTCGTCATGGTGCCTTGAACGAGCTCCACCACGGATGCCCACGTGAATATTCCCCAGAACATAATATAGATGCCACCAGCTTGTTCTGTCCCGCAGTAAAGGTGTCAAGGAGCTGTTTACCTGGAAGACGACGAATTCGCGCCCTCGCATCGGCATGATGAAAAAGGTAACGGAGGTAAAGCGGAAGTTCGCCGCTTTACTTCCGAGGATGTCTCCCGCAGTCGGAGACGAAACGTCAGGAGAGAGTTTTATACTTCGACCACGGCCTATCAGCCCGGAAGTTTTAAGTGAAGACAATACCGGCCGTGAAAGCTTACATTGTATGAAAATACTGGAATGGTGCAAGATCATTTATATGATCAGGTTAAATTAATAATCCGCTCGTGTTGGCATAGATTGGTAGAGCAGGTATACGACGGAATTATTCCGAGCCCGAGTGTGCATTGTGCAGCGACGGCTGCCTCACCTGTTACAGAGAGATCAGAAGCGAGCGTCGGCGCCCATTTAGAACATTCCCAGACTGCCCAGCGACTTGGCCGGGCGCCCGCTCCCTGGACCTTGACGCTTGAGCCTCGTGCGTATTGTGGTTGGGGCCAACGTCGCGCCCCCAGGCCTGGCACGGGGCTCTCGCTCGTCACAGACTCCTCCCCCCACCCGCCCACGGTGCTGGCAGAACGCCAGCTGCATTGTCTGTCCAAGGCGTGCCGATGGCGGCACTGCACCAATTCTCGGAAGGGTGCCCAGACTCAGATCAACCCCGAAATAGAAGTCACTGCTCTCTCCTATGGAACTTCTCACTTCGCTTCACTTCCTGTGTGGACGGATATTTTCGATATCAGATTACTTCAGGAGTGCTAGTTCTGCAAGGTTCGCAGGAGAGCTTCTGTAAAGTTTGGAAGGTGGGAGACGAGGTACTGGCAGAAGTAAAGCTGTGAGGAGGGGGCGTGAGTAGTGCTTGGGTAGCTCAGTTGGTAGAGCACTTGCCCGCGAAAGACAAAGGTCCCGAGTTCGAGTCTCGGTCCGTCACACAGTTTTAATCTGCCAGGAAGTTTCATATCAGCGCACACTCCGCTGTACGAGGTGCATTCAAGTTCTAAGGCCTCCGATTTTTTTTTCTAATTAACTACTCACCCGAAATCGATGAAACTGGCGTTACTTCTCGACGTAATCGCCCTGCAGACGTGCACATTTTTCACAACGCTGACGCCGTGATTCCATGGCAGCGGCGAAGGCTTCTTGAGGAGTCAGTTTTGACCACTGGAAAATCGCTGAGGCAATAGCAGCATGGCTGGTGAATGTGCGGCCACGGAGAGTGTCTTCCATTGTTGGAAAAAGCCAAAAGTCACTAGGAGCCAGGTCAGGTGAGTAGGGAGCATGAGGAATCACTTCAAAGTTGTTATCACGAAGAAACTGTTGCGTAACGTTAGCTCGATGTGCGGGTGCGTTGTCTTGGTGAAACAGCACACGCGCAGCCCTTCCCGGACGTTTTTGTTGCAGTGCAGGAAGGAATTTGTTCTTCAAAACATTTTCGTAGGATGCACCTGTTACCGTAGTGCCCTTTGGAACGCAATGGGTAAGGATTACGCCCTCGCTGTCCCAGAACATGGACACCATCATTTTTTCAGCACTGGCGGTTACCCGAAATTTTTTTGGTGGCGGTGAATCTGTGTGCTTCCATTGAGCTGACTGGCGCTTTGTTTCTGGATTGAAAAATGGCATCCACGTCTCATCCATTGTCACAACCGACGAAAAGAAAGTCCCATTCATGCTGTCGTTGCGCGTCAACATTGCTTGGCAACATGCCACACGGGCAGCCATATGGTCGTCCGTCAGCATTTGTGGCACCCACCTGGTTGACACTTTTCGCATTTTCAGGTCGTCATGCAGGATTGTGTGCACAGAACCCACAGAAATGCCAACTCTGGAGGCGATCTGTCCAACAGTCATTCGGCGATCCCCCAAAACAATTCTCTCCACTTTCTTGATCATGTCGTCAGACCGGCTTGTGCGAGCCTGAGGTAGTTTCGGTTTGTTGTCACACGATGTTCTGCCTTCATTAAACTGTCGCACCCACGAACGCACTTTTGACACATCCATAACTCCATCACCACATGTCTCCTTCAACTGTCGATGAATTTCAATTGGTTTCACACCACGCAAATTCAGAAAACGAATGATTGCACGCTGTTCAAGTAAGCAAAATGTCGCCACTTTAAGTATTTAAAACAGTTCTCATTCTCGCCGCTGGCGGTAAAATTCCATCTACCGTATGGTGCTGCCATCTCTGGGACTTGTTGACAATGAAAGCGGCCCCATTTTAAAACAATGTGCATGTTTCTATCTCTTTCCAGTCCGGAGAAAAAAAATCGGAGGCCTTAGAACTTGAATGCACCTCGTAGAGTGAAAATTTCATTCTAGAAACATTCCCCAGGCTGTGGCTAAGCCATGTCTCCGCAATATCCTTTCTTTCAGGAGTGCTAGTTCTGCAAGGTTCGCAGGAGAGCTTCTGTAAAGTTTGGAAGGTAGGTGACGAGGTACTGGCAGAAGTAAAGCTGTGAGGACGGGGCGTGAGTCGTGCTTGGATAGCTCAGTTGGTAGAGCACTTGCCCGCAAAAGGCACAGGTCCCGAGTTCGAGTCTCGGTCCGGCACACAGTTTTAATCTGCCAGGAAGTTTCAGATTACTTCAGATGATTCAGCGGCTTTTCATTCACCTGTGGCTGAGTGGGTGAGTACCAGACCGTAGATACAAAGATCCACGGAAGGACGACGTTTCAATCCCGCGTCCGGCCATCCTGATTTAGGTTTTCCTTGATTTCCCTAAATCGCTCCAGGCAAATGCCGGGATGGTTCCCTTGAAAGGGCACGGCCGACTTCCTTCCCCATCCTTCCCTAATCCTATGAGACCGATAACCTCGCTGTTTGGTCTCTTCCCCCAAACAACCAACCACCCAAAGATCCAAGATTCCAGATGCAACAGGTCCTACGAGTTTTATGTCGTGTATCGCTTCTCACACTTTCCTAATGTGAAAAGAAGATGGCTCGAGGTCCACATTAAACTGTGGACGTCGTTATAACGGCCAGTGTAAATCAGTTCCGTAAGTCGCAGTGATTGTTTAGTAGTCTTTTTATCATAAAATAACCGGTGTTTGAGCCTATTTACGTGCAAAATTAGTGTTTATGTGGATGGTCTCTACAGCAATAGAGCCTCTGTTATATTCTTTGAGTATGCCTGTTCCACTTTCTAATGGTCTGTACTGTCCTGTTACTGTCCTGGCAGCGCGCCTTCGAATTTGATCAGTGTCTCATGTCATGCCTGTCTGGTGAGGAATCAAAATGCTAGAGCAGTTCTATAGCATATTCTTTCCTAGAATCAATGCAACGATTTCTAGGGTTAGCCGCGCGCGATTAGCCGAGCGGTCTGGGGCGCTGCGGTCATGGACTGTGCGGCTGGTCCCGCCGGAGGCTCGAGTCCTCCCTCGGGCATGGGTGTGTTGGGTGTGTGTTTGTCCTTAGGATAATTTAGTTTAAGTAGTGTTTACGCTTAGGGACTGATAACCTTAGCAGTTAAGTCCCATAAGATTTCACACACATTTGAACATTTTTGAGTACTGGGGTTATCTCCGCCTCCCCTACTTTACAGTACCGTTATTCGTCCGATTTCATATCGCTTCGTAGATATTTAACCGCCATGATATGTTCCACAACTTTAAACTTATCTTGTGATCAGATCTCACTGTGAATCTTGTTGTTGCCATCATTTTTTGTTATCAAAGATAGTTTCTAGTATGAATATGCCATGCTGCTCTTGCCATGATTTAAAAGATAGTGAACAATAGCAAATCCACAAACTTTTACATCTACTTCTCAAATTCGGGACCCACGCATCTCTAATGATTCTGTGATGAGCAGTAAGGTGTCGAAGTTGAGTGACTGTAGGAGGATACAAGATGACTTAGACAAAATTTGTAGTTGATGTAATGAATGACAGTTCTAAATGTAGAAAAATGTAAATTAATGAGGATGAGTAGGAAAACATCGCTGATGATGCTGTGATGTACGGTAAGGTCTCGAAGTTGAGTGACTGTAGGAGGATACAAGATGACAGACAAAATTTGTAGTTGATGTAATGAATGACAGTTCTAAATGTAGAAAAATGTAAATTAATGAGGATGAGTAGGAAAACATCGCTGATGATGCTGTGATGTACGGTAAGGTCTCGAAGTTGAGTGACTGTAGGAGGATACAAGATGACTTATACAAAATTTGTAGTTGATGTTAAGAATGACAGTTCTAAATGTAGAAAAATGTAAATTAATGAGGATGAGTAGGAAAACATCGCTGATGATGCTGTGATGTACGGTAAGGTCTCGAAGTTGAGTGACTGTAGGAGGATACAAGATGACTTCGACAAAATTTGTAGTTGATGTAATGAATGACAGCTAGTTCTAGATGTACAAAAATATAAATTAATGAGGATGAGTAGGGAAAACATCGCCGATGATGCTGTGATGTACGGTAAGGTGTCGAAGTTGAGTGACTGTAGGAGGATACAAGATTATTCAGATAAAATTTCCAGTTGGTGTGATGAATGACAGCTAGTTCTAAGAGCAGAAAAACGTAAATTAATGAGTATAAATAGGGGAAACAAACCCGTAATGCTCGGATACAACATTAGCAGTGTCCTGCTTGACACAGTCACGTCATTTAAATATCTGGGCGTAATGCTGCAAAGCCATATGAAGTGGAGCGACCTTGTAAGGACTGCGGTAGGGAAGGCAAATGGTCAACTTCGCTTTATCGGGAGAAATTAGGAAAGTGTGGTCCGTTCAAAAAAGAAGGCCGCATTTGGGATGCTAGAGCGACCTATTCTTAAGTACTACTATAGTGTTTAGGACCCATACGAGGTACGATTAAAGGAAGACATCAAAGCAATTCAGAACTGGGCTGCTCGATTTGTTACCGGCAGGTTCGAACAACGCGCAAGTGTTACGGAGATGCTTCAGGAACTCAAATGGAAATGCCTGGAGAGAAGACGGCGTTGTTTTCGAGCAACACCATTCAGAAAATTTAGAAAACAGCTGACAGCCCAACGACTCTACTGCCGCCGACACATTGAGCGTAAGGACCACGCCTCTGTTTGCGAATAGAACAGGAAATGAAATGACCAGTAGTGGTACAGGATACACTCCGCCAAGCGCCGTATGGTGCCTTGCGGGGTATCTATGTAGATGTAGATCATATACTTCTATCACGATCACACTGCACAATACACTTCACAGGTTCAGAGTATGTGTTGATATTTTAGTGATTACAAAATCGACTCAAATTTACAAAGAACTTGGCTGTATGAAGCCAGTTATTAGCAGCAACGTTGGAGCTCTCTGGCCTTGATGCATGCATTGATTTGGTTGGGAAATGTGTTATAAGGACGTTGTATCCTCTCCTGAGACAAACTGGTCCACACCTGTTAGCTCGTGCTTGATATCCTGGATGCTTGCACTGCTAACGAGCTGATGTCCGAGCTGGTCACACACGTGTTCCGTCGAGGACAGATCTGGCCTCTGGAGCACCTCAACATCACGCCGACCGTTCATAGAGACAGGTGCCATTGGTATATATGTGTTGTCCTGTTGAAAAATGGCACCACAATACTGTCGCAAGAGAGGTAACATACACTACTGGCCATTAAAATTGAACCAAGAAGAAATGCAGATGATAAACGGGTATTCATTGGACAAATATATTATACTAGAACTGACATGTGGTTACATTTTCACGCAATTTGGGTGCATAGATCCTGAGAAATCAGTACCCAGAACAACCACCTCTGGCCGTAATAACGGCCTTGATACGCCTGGGCATTGAGTCAAACAGAGCTTGGATGGCGTGTACAAGTACAGCTGCCCATGCAGCTTCAACACGGTACCACAGTTCGTCAAGAGTAGTGACTGGCGCATTGTGACGAGCCAGTTGCTCGGCCACCATTGACCAGACGTTTCCAGTTGGCGAGAGATGTGGAGAATCTACTGGCCAGGGCAGCAGTAGAACAATTTTCTGTATCCAGAAAGGCCCGTACACGACCTGCAACATGCGGTCATGCGTTATCCTGCTGAAATGTAGGGTTTTGCAGGGATCGAAAGAAGGGTAGAGCCACGGGTCGTAACACATCTGAAATGTAACGTCCACTGTTCAAAGTGCCGTCAATGTGAACAAGAGGTGACCGAGACGTATAACCAATGGCACCCCATAGCATCACGCCAGGTGATACGCCACTATGGCGATGACGAATACAAGCTTCCAATATGCGTTCACCGCGATGTCGCCAGACATGGATGCGACCATCATGATGCTGTAAACAGAACCTGGATTCATCTGATAAAATGTCGTTTTGCCATTCGTGCACCCAGGTCCGTCGTTGAGTACACCATCGCAGGCGTTCCTGCTGTGATGCAGCGTCAAGCGTAACCGCAGCCATGGTCTCCGAGGTGATAGTCCATGCTGCAGCAAACGTCGTCGAACTGTTCGTGCGGATGGTTGTTGTCTTGCAAACGTCCCCATCTGTTGACTCACGGATCTAGAAGTGGCTGCACGATCCGTTACAGCCATGCGGATAAGATGCCTGTTATCTCGACTGCTAGTGATACGAGGCCGTTGGGATCCAGCACGGCGTTCCGTATTACCCTCCTGAACCCACCGATTCCGTATTCTGCTAACAGTCATTGGATCTCGACCAACGTGAGCAGCAATGTCGCGATACGATAAACTGCTATCGCGATAGGCTACAATCCGACCTTTATCAAAGTCGGAAACGTGATGGTACGCATTTCTCCTCCTTACACGAGGCATCACAACAACGTTTCACCAGACAACGCCGGTCAACTGCTGTTTGTGTATAAGAAATCGGTTGGAAACTTTCCTCATGTCAGCACGTTGTAGGTGTCACCACCGGCGCCAACCTTGTGTGAATGCTCTGAAAAGCTAATCATTTGAAGGTCACAGCACCTTCTTCCTGTCGTTAAATTTCGCGTCTGTAGCACGTCATCTTTGTGGTGTAGCAATTTTAATGGCCAGCAGTGTATTTATGAGGTCACAGTATGTTCGTGAAGCCCCATTGTACCAGCTCTCCACACCGTGATAAAACCATTGCGTCTATTCACAGCATGTTACATTGAGTCCATTACTTGTTCTCGGATTGCAGCCACAGGCAAGAAGGGGTTGGGACTTCGTAGGTGCATGATACAGCGATCCTCCGTTCTGGTTAGACATGTCAACTGGAACCTGTATGGCACATACGCCTGCACTCACATTCAAATGCAGTCTAGCATTAGGCACTGTCAGATCTGAATGTCCCACGAATCTGGATATTGCACGATTCGACCAGCCAGCCAAATGGAAACCCACAATGATCCCCTTTCAGACTCTGTCAGTCGCTGATAACACTGTCTCACACGCTTACGTGGCTCCTCCGTGTCCTTCACAGTGATCACTCAACATCTGATCACTACGGCGCGAGCTTCAGTACTGAAAACTCTCAACTTCCAGTTTAAGGTAAAGTTGTAATCCTTTGTGTTTTACCTTCAGTTTTCTCGCCCGGTTTTATGTCTGTTCCTTTCGTATGGCTGCTGTTAGCAGCAGCAAGCAGCGTATAGCGCTATTCACGCCTCTTGTATACCCTAGTGGCCTCGTAACAACTGTAAGACGTCATGGTCTCCTGACCTTCATTGCTTACATATTCCGCCCTCACAATCATATTCTGCACATCAAGACGCTTCATTCGATCCCAAACTCGATGAGATAAAGTCAATGTTGTATGAATTCATGTAAACGATACGCAAATAACAAGTGCGCACAGGGTAAAGGGTATATCTCAGACTGCCTACACACACACATTCAAGACACGACGGCCACAAGAGCTTTTAGTTTGGGAGAGGCGGACTGCACGCAGAGAGGCCGGTCCCTTCAGAGAACGATTCAGCCTATCTACATTGGACGGCGGCCGCCTGTGGAGCGGACAGCGTTTGCCCGAGTGAAAGGGGAGAATGACCCTGTGTTCAGCTTAAAAGCAAATTCCGCTACATTGTGTGGGAGCGGCCACCCTACGCATTCTTTACAAACATAGCACGCAGTTTCAGAGGTTTTGACAGGGAGACAGCAAACGCCAAACGCCGATGCTACAGATTTCCGGATTGGTCGCCTTCAACGAAACGACATTCTCCCATTTTAGAAGAGCAATGCTGATTGGCAGACGATATTCCTGACGCCTTGAGCTGAAGGAGCAATGGAAGAGACCGAAAGATATACCCCTTCACATCTGGCGAGGAGAGGGGCCGTTCCGTTGTCGCTCTTGGAGCGAGAACACGTAACGAGGGCGTGTGCGTTCGTATATGTACTCAAAGAGCGAGGAACAAGTCTCTCCTCAGTACTTCACTGGGAGAGCACCTCTGTCCAGAGCGAATCGCAGTGCGACTCTATATTGAGTCCTTGCGATTAAGCGTTGTTCACTGTGTTGGCCACCACACTTATTGTGCGGTGTGAAAAGACAGAGTTATACTTAAACGCCTGCGAGCGAATTTTTGAGTGGCATTGCGGTGGACTGGTTATCTGACCGATGTACCACGCCAATAGTTAGACTAGGGGCGAATAGAAGTCCTTGACTTCATCAAAGCGTAGGGAGAGTTTGATTGGCAAAGGTCAATCCAGATAGAACGAGAGTTATCTTATTTGTCAGCAGCGAGTGGCACAGACAGCAGTCATCGCAGCTTACGGTATTGTGCGCTACAGCTCTTGCAAACCCCATATTTCCTCCACAACAGTACACTTCACTGCATTTCTCACGTGACAGCCTCGGCCGTACCTAGCAACATTCTAACGGATAATTATTCAAGTTGAGTAGGGGCGGCTCTCAGCCATTCTGCCAAGTCAATAACAATCTTAAACTTTGTATAGAAATTTCTTTAGCGAATCATATCCTTAAGAGGTAGCTTCACATTCCGAAAAGAACCCAGAAATAATTTGTTCAGTTCATAACTAAAAGTGCCATTGTGATTTCTCAAAATTTTTGTAAAATAAATAATAATTTTCGTTAGTTTCATGTTTTTCTTACTCTAACTAGCACTACTCCAGTACCCAAGTATCCCACTAGTTACGTAAGAAATTTTGTGAATTTTTGTGACATTTCCTTACAGCGGAGGACTCCAGAAGATATTTATTGCTGAAAGTTTTTCAGGCATTTCTCTTTAGAACGTTAGGAGCGTCTGTCTGACTTCTGTAGTAGCGCGGGGTGGAAATTGCATCTTGCAGGAGCCACAGATTAAAGGGTACATGTCAGATTAATCCATTCCACAGAATGACAGAATAGCACCCACACGCTCAGACAACATTAGCACGAACAACACTAATGCAGTTTAGTGACCGATTCACTTGTCACAGACAATTGGGACTTTACGTACCCACCAATGGTCGGTACGAATTTTCGAAGCTGAGCGCGATTTTTGTTTGGTGGTGGCATTGTCTGGCAACAATGCCCAAGCACTATTGGTCATATGCAGCGTGAGTGTGGAGAGTTGTTCGGGTTGCGTACGGAGCGGTTGCATCCTGCCGCGTCGCTCTTAAACGTTTGGAAGAATTTGCTGGAAAACATAATTAACAGTTGAAAACATTACGCCACTTCGTAAGGTAAATGTGTTTCAGTCAGTTATTTGGTTTATTCGGGAAAAGGCGCGTTGTAAAAAGAGGACGGCGCACCAAGGAATTGTCCGAATGGAACAAAAATCGGTAGATGTGATGAACATGTACAGACAAACAAATGATTACAGTCTCAGAAAAAATTGATGATTTACTTAAGAGAAAGAGCTTCACAAACTGAGCAAGTCAGTCTGTTCCACCTGTGGCTCTTATGCAAGCAGTTATTTGGCTTGGCATTGACTTATAGACCTTGAAACGTCCCCTTAGAAAAATTTAAAAATGACAGTGCTGAAAACCTCTTACGTCATTTGATTTTCAAACAGCTGAGCAGAACAGAACGTACTCAGACATTTCTCTCTTTACTTATTCAACACTAAACTGACACAATATTTTTAGCGCAACGCAATCTGACTTTCGATAGTCCCTACAAAAGAATGGCTCTGACTAACAACAACCTATACCTTTCATGAATCACTTACCTCACAAAAATATTCGCTACTCGAACTACTGCAATACAGCGAGCGCCACTACTGCCAGCTAAATAAAAGATTCAAACTACTGCAGGCACTAATTACTGATAGGCATAGTTAGCAAATGAAAGATTTTGATTGAGAACAAACAATGTATTGACCTTAATAATGTTCAAAAGTGATCATATATATAATAGAGGGAAACATTCCACGTGTGAAAAATATATCTAAAAACAAAGATGATGTAACTTACCAAACAAAAGCGTTGGCATGTTGATAGACACACAAACGCACACACAAAATTCAAGCTTTTGCAACCCCAGGTTGCTTCATCAGGAAAGAGGGAAGGAGAGGGAAAGACGAAAGGATGTGGGTTTTAAGGGAGAGGGTAAGGAGTCATTCCAATCCTGGGGGCGGAAAGACTTACCTTAGGGGGAAAAAAGTACAGGTATACACTCGCGCACACACACACACACACACACACACACACACACACACATATCCATCCGCACATATACAGACACAAGCAGACATTTGTAAAGGCAAAGAGTTTGGGCAGAGATGTCAGTCGAGGCGAAAGTACAGAGGCAAAGATGTTGTTGAATGACAGGTGAGGTATGAGCGGCGGCAACTTGAAATTAGCGGAGGTTGAGGCCTGGTGGGTAACGGGAAGAGAGGATATACTGAAGGGCAAGTTCCCATCTCCGGAGTTCTGACAGGTTGGTGTTAGTGGGAAGTATCCAGATAACCCGGACAGTGTAACACTGTGCCAAGATGTGTTGGGGCCGTGCACCAAGGCATGTTTAGCCACAGGGTGATCCTCATTACCAACAAATACTGTCTGCCTGTGTCCATTCATGCGAATGGACAGTTTGTTGCTGGTCATTCCCACATAGAAAGCTTCACAGTGTAGGCAGGTCAGTTGGTAAATCACGTGGGTGTTTTCACACGTGACTCTGCCTTTGATTGTGTACACCTTCCGGGATACAGGACTGGAGTAGGTGGTGGTGGGAGGGTGCATGGGACAGGTTTTACACCGGGGGCGGTTACAAGGGCAGGAGCCAGAGGGTAGGGAATGTGGTTTGGGGATTTCATAGGGATGAACCAAGAGGTTACGAAGGTTAGGTGGACGGCGGAAAGACACTCTTGGTGGAGTGGGGAGGATTTCATGAAGGATGGATCTCATTTCAGGGCAGGATTTGAGGAAGTCGTATCCCTGCTGGAGAGCCACATTCAGAGTCTGATCCAGTCCCGGAAAGTATCCTGTCACAAGTGGGGCACTTTTGGGGTTCTTCTGTGGGAGGTTCTGGGTTTGAGGGGATGAGGAAGTGGCTCTAGCTATTTGCTTCTGTACCAGGTCGGGAGAATAGTTGAGGGATGCGAAAGCTGTTTTCAGGTTGTTTGTGTAATGGTTCAGGGATTCAGGAATGGAGCAGATTCGTTTGCCACGAAGACCTAGGCTGTAGGGAAGGGACCATTTGATATGGAATGGGTGGCAGCTGTCGTAATGAAGATACTGTTGCTTGTTGGTGGGTTTGATGTGGACGGATGTGTGAAGCTGGCCATTGGACAGATG
This sequence comes from Schistocerca piceifrons, assembly GCF_021461385.2. Classification (NCBI taxonomy): domain Eukaryota; kingdom Metazoa; phylum Arthropoda; class Insecta; order Orthoptera; family Acrididae; genus Schistocerca; species Schistocerca piceifrons. The sequence continues at coordinate 96,462,220 of NC_060140.1, forward strand.
GAGGTCAACGTCGAGGAAAGTGGCATGGGATTTGGAGTAGGACCAGGTGAATCTGATGGAACCAAAGGAGTTGAGGTTGGAGAGGAAATTTTGGAGTTCTTCTTCACTGTGAGTCCAGATCATGAAGATGTCATCAATAAATCTGTACCAAACTTTGGGTTGGGAGGTCTGGGTAACAAAGAAGGCTTCCTCTAAGCGACCCATAAATTGGTTGGCATACGAGGGGGCCATCCTGGTGCCCATGACTATTCCCTTTAATTGTTGGTATGTCTGGCCTTCGAAAGTGAAGAAGTTGTGAGTTAGGATGAAGCTGGCTAAGGTAATGAGGAAAGAGGTTTTAAGTAGGGTGGCAGGTGATCGGCGTGATAGGAAGTGCTCCATCGCAGCGAGGCCCTGGACATGCGGAATATTTGTGTATAAGGAAGTGGCATCAATGGTTACAAGGATGGTTTCTGGGGGTAACAGATTGGGTAAGGATTCCTGACGTTCGAGAAAGTGGTTGGTGTCTTTGATGAAGGATGGGTGACTGCATGTAATGGGTTGAAGGTGTTGATCTATGTAGGCAGAGATACGTTCTGTGGGGGCTTGATAACCAGCTACAATGGGGTGGCCGGGATGATTGGGTTTGCGAATTTCAGGAAGTAGGTAGAAGGCAGGGGTGCGGGGTGTCGGTGGGGTCAGGAGGTTGATGGAGTCAGGTGAAAGGTTTTGTAGGGGGCCTAAGGTTCTGAGGATTCCTTGAAGCTCCGCCTGGACATCAGAAATGGGATTACCTTGGCAAACTTTGTATGTGGTGTTGTCTGAAAGCTGAAGCAGTCCCTCAGCCGCATACTCCCAACGATCAAGTACCCTTGTCCGCCGGAAGAATGATGATGGATCGGTCAGCCTTCAGATCACGGATAACATGGGCTTCAGCAGCTGGAAGAAGAAAAATAATCCTAATCCTACTCTTAATGATCCAACTCCCCAAGACACTATCGAAATTGAACCCTGACTGGAACAGTTCCGTCCTCCGTCACAGCGGGACCCACCTCCTCTTCCTCAAAATCACCTTCTCCAAACCTTCGAGGAATTTCTCACTTCCAGCCTTGCCTCTCAATCCTTCTTAAAACACCTTAATCCTACTCCCAACATCACCACTGCTGAAGCCTCTGTACTTCCGCCTCGACTGACATCTCTGCCCTGTCCTTTTTTCCCCCTAAGGTAAGTCTTTCCGCTCCCGGGATTGGACTTACTCCTTACCCTCTCCCTTAAAAGCCACATCCTTTCGTCTTTCCCTCTCCTTCCCTCTTTCCTGATGAAGCAACCTGTGGTTGCGAAAGCTTGAATTTTGTCTTTGTGTTTGTGTTTGTTTGTGTGTCTTTCAACATGCCAACGCTTTCGTTTAGCAAGTTACATGATCTTTGTTTTTATATACAGGGTGTTACAAAAAGGTACAGCCAAACTTTCAGGAAACATTCCTCACACACAAATAAAGAAAAGATGTTACGTGGACATGTGTCCGGAAGCGATTAATTTCCGTGTTAGAGCTCGTTTTAGTTTCATCAGTATGTACTGTACTTCCTCGATTCACCGCCAGTTGGCCCAATTGAAGGAAGGTAATGTTGACTTCGGTGCTTGTGTTGACATGCGAATGGTCCAAAAATGTGTCAATCCTCATTTCAGTGCAAATGTTCTCTTTACGGATGAGGCTTCATTCCAACGTGATCAAATTGTAAATTTTCACAATCAACATGTGTGGGCTGACGAGAATCCGCACGCAATTGTGCAATCACGTCATCAACACAGGTTTTCTGTGAACGTTTGGGCAGGCATTGTTGGTGATGTTTTGATTGGGCCCCATGTTCTTCCACCTACGCTCAATGGAGCACGTTATCATGATTTCATACGGGATACTTTACCTGTGCTGCTAGAACATGTGCCTTTACAAGTACGACACAGCACGTGGTTCATGCACGATGGAGCTCCTGCACATTTCAGTCGAAGTGTTCGTACGCTTCTCAACAACAGATTCGGTGACCGATGGATTGGTAGAGGCGGACCAATTCCATGGCCTCCACACTGTCCTGACCTCAACCCTCTTGACTTTCATTTATTGGGGCATTTGAAAGCTCTTGTCTACGCAACTCCAGTACCAAATGTAGAGACTCTTCGTGCTCGTATTGTGGATGGCTGTGATACAATACGCCATTCTCCAGGGCTGCATCAGCGCATCAGGGATTCCATGCGACGGAGGGTGGATGCATGTATCCTCGCTAACGGAGGTCATTTTGAACATTACCTGTAGCAAAGTGTTTGAAGTCACGCTGGTACGTTCTGTTGCTGTGTGTTTTCATTCCATGATTAATGTGATTTGAAGAGAAATAATAAAATGAGCTCTAACATGGAAAGTAAGCGTTTCCGGACACATGGCCACATAGCATATTTTCTTTCTTTGTGTGTGAGGAATGTTTCCTTAAAGTTTGCCCATACCTTTTTGTAACACCCTTTTTGTAACAGTTCATGATATCCACTATTACAAATTTACTCTTTCTCATGGACACACGTCTAGATCGTCCGCTCTCAAAATTCTGCCATCTCTCTCCCCACATCCACCACTGCTGCCGGCTCACCTCCAACTGCGCAACGCTATGCGCTGTTCACATCCAACTGACCAACACTACAATATCAAATATTCCAACAATGCGAACCAGCCACGGACTGCACACAGCACAGTCAGGGAATTTCATACAGAGCGCCACGTGGCGTTACCAACATAAAAACCTAAACAGCTACTTACAACCTGTTTGATGTCCTCCTGAGGAACATCGTCCCAAATTATGTCGAACTGGGACGTGAGATCGTCAAAATTCCAAGTTGGTTGGAGGGCTCTGTCCTTAATGCTCCAAGCGGTCTCACCATAGTCGCATCATTTGGACATTCAACTGCAATTGTGAGACAAAAATCATTGAGGAGCTCCGCCTTCGTACATCTACACAATTACACAGCAATTCACGATCAAATGCTTGGCAGAAAGTCTATCGAACGACCTTCAAGCTACACTGCGCAACAAAATTAAAGGATCATTTTTTCGAATCCCGTAACTATTTCCCATTGCGACTAATAAATTTGAAATTTTACTCAAAGCTGCCTAGAACCTACCTCTGCAATGATGCAAAACCGTCGCGCCGTGAGACATCACCCTCAACTCGGCGGCGCTTCATTCAGCAAGGTGGAGCCACACGCGAGAAAAAGGGCAGAGCTCAGAACTTCACGTGAGGTGTGACATGGGTTAATGATGCCACATTGGCACCAAATTTCACCAAAATTCTGCCCAGCACCACCGTGTCACACGGTGAGAAAGTTTTCGCCGTGCGGGATTAGCCGAGCGGTCTAGGGCACTGCAGTCACGGACTGTGCGGCTAGTCCCGGCGGAGGGTCGAGTCCTTGCTCGGGCACGGGTGTGTGTGTTTGTCCTTAGGATAATTTGGGTTAAGTAGTGTGTAAGCTTAGGGACTGATGACCTTAGCAGTAAAGTCCCATAAGATCTCACACACATTAGATAAAAAAAGTTTTCACACCCAATTTTGCCCTAATTTCACTGCTTCTTTCGGCGTCTCTGGGATGGAGGTTGGAACCGCGACGCCCAGTTTTGAAATCCGCGATTTTTTATGTGTGGTGGAGGAAAATATTTCAGACACACCGTCGCTCAAAATCAACAAGAAAATGCCTCAGGGGGTGTGATAAATGGCAGCAGTGAAACCATCCCCATCCTTGAAGTGTTGATTCCCACACATCTCGTGGTCGCAGTGCGTACTTGACCATCCTTGATACTACGGACAACACGCGGATGCTTCAACCCTTCTCTAAGGATATCGTGGGATAGGAACCCCACTAAATGAGATCGCTCCCCTTTGGAGTGCAGTGCGACCGTAATTTTTGCTCTGATGTTACAGTGTGGAACAACGAAGGACCGTCCAAAAAAATTCACGAAATTTGAACGCGATCCGAAGCAGCGAAGTCTGCTTTTGGACAGAAGTGTGAATTAAACAGCAAAGGGTTCTAAGATTCCTACACAGACAAAGCCCATGAGAAAGTCCTAGCCACTTGCTACAGACTATTCATCGTAAGAACAAAGCCGATGTAAACATTACACTGCTTGTATGGTGCTCTGAGCACTATGCGACTTAACTTCTGAGTCATCAGTCCCCTAGAACTTAGAACTACTTAAACCTAACTAACCTAAGGACATCACACACATCCATGCCCGAGGCAGGATTCGAACCTGCGACCGTAGCGGTCGCTCGGCTCCAGACTGTAGCGCCTAGAACCACACGGCCACTCCGGCCGGCACTGCTTGTACTTTTACATTTGCTATTACCTCATGGAACTTTATTTCCCGCGGAACTTCAGCTGTGTATAGTTGCATACAAAAATAACGTTACGTTTCACGCAGCAGCGTAGCGTACCCACACCACTCAGCGAAGATAACCCAACGTACAACGCAAATTTTAACACGGAAGCCGCGGCCAAACCCTTAGAGAATGAAAAGGTGCAGATAATCTTGCGGAAGCTTATTTCTTTCTGTTCGATATTCCACAACTGATTGTTAGTAATGTTCTGCTTAATCTGTTCCCTTTTCCTTTATTTTAACATTTTTCAATGATGTTGTTGTTGTGGTCTTCAGTCCTGAGGCTGGATTGATGCAGCTCTCCATGCTTCTCTATCCTGTGCAAGCTTCTTCATCTCCCAGTACCTACTGCAACCTACATCCTTCTGAATCTGCTTAGTGTATTCATCTCTTGGTCTCCCTCTACGATTTTTGCCCTCCACGCTGCCCTCCAGTACTAAATTGGTGACCCCTTGATGCCTCAGAATACGTCCTACCAAGGTTTTAAGCACACTCATGTTTCGAGATGGGTGTTGGCAACTTGAAAAGTGCAACTACAAATCAGTGTGAGTGGGCTTACGATAAACAAAATGTCCCAGAGAGCAGTCACTCATCCGCGTAACCAAACCATCTGGAAATGGAAGAGAACCACTTTCTCTAATTCCATAGTAAATCGAATGTTGTCATGAATGGACTGAAGATAATGTAAAAACCTCCATTGTCTTATCTTCTCCGTGGCGTCTCACTATGAAGTTGTAGAATTTTGGAACACGTATTATGTTCAAGCATAATGACTTCTGGAGACCAGAAATCTACTATGTAGGAATCAGCGTGGGTTTCGAAAAAGACGATCGTGTGAAACCCAGTTCGCGCTGTTCGTCCACGAGACTCAGAGGGCCACAGAGACGTGTTCCCAGGTAAATGCCGTGTTTCCTGACTTCCGCAAAGAATTTGATACAGCTCCCCAAAGTCGTTTAATGAACAAACTAAGATCATATGGACTATCAGACCAATTGTGTCATTGGATTGGAGAGTTCCTAGATAACAGAATGCAGCATGTCATTCTCGATGGAGAGAAGTCTTCCGAAGTAAGAGTGATTTCAGGTGTGCCGCAGGGGAGTGTCGTAGGACCGTTGCTATTCACAATATATATAAATGACCTTGTGGATAACGTCGGAAGTTCACTGAGGCTGTAGTATATCGAGAGGCTATAACAATGGGAAATTGTACTGAAATGCAGGAGGATCTGCATGGTGCAGGGAATGGCAATTGAATCTCAATGTAGACAAGTGTGATGTCCTGTGAATACATAAAAAGAAAGATCCTTTATCATTTAGCTACAATATAGCAGGTCAGCAAGTGGAAGCAGTTAATTCAAAAAATTATCTGGGAGTAGGCATTAGGAGTGATTTAAAATGGAATGACCATATAAAATTGATCCTCGGTAAAGCAGATGATTGAGATTCATTGGAAGGATCCTAAGGAAATGCCATCCGAAAACAAAGGAAGTAGGTTACAGTACACTTGTTCGCCCACTGCTTGAATACTGCTCAATGGTCTGGGATCCGTACCAGGTAGGGTTGATAGAAGAGATAGAGAAGATCCAACGGAAAGCAGCGCGCTTCGTTACAGGATCATTTTGAAATCGAGAAAGCGTTACGGAGATGATAGATAAAGTCCAGTGGAAGAATCTGAAAGAGAAACGCTCAGTAGCTCGGTACGGGCTTTTGTTGAAGTTTCGAGAACATACTTTCACCGAGGAGTCAAGCAGTATATTGCTCCCTCCTACGTACATCTTGCGAAGAGACCATGAGGATAAAATCAGAGAGGTTAGAGCTCACACGGAGGCATACCGACAATCTTTCTTTCCCCGAACGAGACTGGAATAGAAGGGAGAACGGTCCGGTGGTCCGGCACACACTGTCCGGTGCCTTGCGGAGTATGGACGTAGATGTAGATGTAGAAGGTGTCAACCTCGTACCTCCAAAACGCGATTGGCTTAAGAACCGCTAATTCAAGTGCTCTTTCCTCAAAGCTTCCATAAAAAAAGTTAGCCACCATGGAAGACAAGGGGCTGCCCATGGCGACGCCGTCAGTCTGTTATTAAATATAGTGCTGGATAATGCGTGGAATCCCCTCATCTTCACACGAAGACGCCAGAACACTCCGATGACTGCGGCCAGAGGCAATGCCGAAGCCAGCTGATCCTTGAGTTCCACCAGCGAGGGTGCTGCCGACGGGCGGTGTGGTCCTTCTGTCGCCGTGACTCTGACGCGTGAGCGGCAATACTATCAGCGAGCTACATTAGCCGGAAGGGGGAACGTCTTCGTCAGTCCTCGGTGACTCACCTGAAGGTGACTAACAGGTGTTAAGTTGAAATATCGTGGAGTGAAGTTTACGACGACTGGCTGCAATTCCGAAATCTCTTTCAGCTTTTTTACTTTCCTCCTTGGATTTTTTCACCCCTGTGACAGACCTGCGACAACAGTTTCTCTCTTGTCAGGCACTGTCTTGTCAGACCAACCTTTTTGTTCAAATGTTCTGCGTTCACCCTTGTTTCGTCGAGATAATAAATCTGTTTCTCGCGCCTGAACTGTTGAATCTTCCAGACATCTTCTCCATAAACCAATATCCTCTCTATCTCTGAATGCGCTATTTAGATTTCTACTTTAGAATTGAAAGCCGCTATCTTTTCTCGGTTTATTAAATGTCATTCTTCTGAAAGTGTGGATGTCGTCTCATTGTTTACCGTCGATGTACCTCATTTATTGTAGGCACTTCCTCGACTGACATCTCTGCCCAAACTCTTTGCCTTTATAAATGTCTGCTTGTGTCTGTATATGTGCGGATGGATATGTGTGTGTGTGCGAGTGCATACCTGTCCTTTTTTCCCCCTAAGGTAAGTCTTTCCGCTCCCGGGGTTGGAATGACTCCTTACCCTCTCCCTTAAAAGCCACATCCTTTCGTCTTTCCTTCCCTCTTTCCTGATGAAGCAACCTGTGGTTGCGAAAGCTTGAATTTTGTGTGTGTGTTTGTGTTTGTTTGTATGTCTATCAAAATGCCAACGCTTTCGTTTAGCAAGTTACATGATCTTTGTTTTTATATACAGGGTGTTACAAAAAGGGTACGCCCAAACTTTCAGGAAACATTCCTCACACACAAATAAAGAAAAGATGTTATGTGGACATGTGTCCGGAAACACTTAATTTCCATGTTACAGCTCATTTTAGTTTCGTCAGTATGTACTGTCAGTATTCACCGCCAGTTGGCCCAATTGAAGGAAGGTGATGTTGACTTCGGTGCTTGTGTCGACATGCGAATGGTTCATCCAAAAATATGTCAATCCTCATTTCAGTGCAAATGTTCTCTTTACGGATGAGGCTTCATTCCAACGTGATCAAATTGTAAATTTTCACAATCAACATGTGTGGGCTGACGAGAATCCGCACGCAATTGTGCAATCACGCATTGTTGGTGATGTTTTGATTGGGCCCCATGTTCTTCCACCTACGCTCAATGGAGCACATTATCATGATTTCATACGGGATACTCTACCTGTGCTGCTAGAACATGTGCCTTTACAAGTACGACACAACACGTGGTTCATGCACGATGGAGGTCCTGCACATTTCAGTCGAAGTGTTCGTACGCTTCTCAACAACAGATTCGGTGACCGATGGATTGGTAGAGGCGGACCTATTCCATGGCCTCCACGCTCTCCTGACCTCAACCTCTTGACTTTCATTGATGGGGGCATTTGAAAGCTCTTGTCTACGCAACCCCGGTACCAAATGTAGAGACTCTTCGTGCTCGTATTGTGGATGGCTGTGATACAATACGCCATTCTCCAGGGCTGCATCAGCGCATCAGGGATTCCATGCGACGGAGGGTGGATGCATGTATCCTCGCTAACGGAGGTCATTTTGAACGTTTCCTGTAACAAAGTGTTTGAAGTCACGCTGCTACGTTCTGTTGCTGTGTGTTTCCATTCCATGATTAATGTGATTTGAAGAGAAGTAATAAAATGAGCTCTAACATGGAAAGTAAGCGTTTCCGGACACATGGCCACATAACATATTTTCTTTCTTTGTGTGTGAGGAATGTTTCCTTAAAGTTTTACTGTAGGCACTTCCTTACTGAAGAAAAGTTCAAAATGGTTCAAATGGCTCTGAGCACTTTGGGACTTAACTGCTGAGCTCATCAGTCCCCTAGAACTTAGAACTACTTAAACCTAACTAACCTAAGGCAGGATTCGAACCTGCGACCATAGTGGTCGCGCGGTTCCAGACTGTAGCGCCTAGAACCGATCGGCCACCACAGGCCGGCTGAAGAAAAGTGCGTGCACCTTTGACCACACAGCAATTAAACGAAATCGTCATATTTTCCTAAAACACGCGATTGATGTTTCTTGTTTTCCCTGAGTTGTCAGGTTACTCATATTGCGTCTTTCTTTAGGCGCACACATTACGCTTGTCACGAAACACCGGTAACCTCGGCTTTCATTGCTGTAAGTTCCTTTACCGGTAGCGACGGATATTTATTAAAAAGAAGGTGAAAACTTACGCGTTTCGTCGTTTCATGTACAAACGAGAAATTGCGAGAGTATTTAAAAAGCAAGCCGAAATATACAGATCAGAACTAGTCATAATGTCGTGCACAGAACTGTTCAGAGGAAGCTATTATACAGTGAGATTTGAAGTAAAAATTACATGGCTTAAGCATTTAGCATACTGATCAGCAAAACTATTGCTGGCTGTTAATGCTTTAGATCGTTCTTAATGTTTCACAATCGGTAGTATAACACAAAATATCTAATAGATAATTTGGGTCTATTTCCAATGGAGTAACAGTATCTGTGAACGTGTGCTACGACGACTGACCAATCGCCGACCATATGTTTGTTTACATCAGTGATCATTCTTACGACGAGTAGAATATATATGGTGTTATACGGCATTCATTATCTCCGGCCCGAATTCCAGGCACGAATGCGAGTTTAGAATCGCGGGATGAGATCCTTTCCTGCCAAAACTTTCTCTTGATTCGATGAATAAAACTGAACGGTATTTTAATGCCTGTCTCGATGCAAGTTTTTGAGGCTTAAACTAGTTTTTTTGCTGTCATGTTACAGTGAGCAATTTTCGTGCTTAAATAACTAATTACATTTCAAGTGGTTTGATTTCTGAACAGGGTAATAGCTTCATCGCACTACATGGAATGGCTACGAAGGAAAGAATATCTGAAAACAATAGGCTCTAATTTTCGTATATTCCTTCACAATAAAAGCACATCCAGTAGTAATTTGTAGAGGTGGCAATTTGCATATTTTTTTACTATATTGTGGTCTTCTGCGAACATTGTTTACTTCTAAAGTGTTTCTCTCACTATGCCTTAGTAAATTACGTCTAAAATTTTGCAGAGAATATATTGTAAAGTGGCATGCTTTCTGTATGGGCTTAATAGTATCAATATATGCTACTTTAAATATCACCAGAACCAAAACCAGAGCGAAGGTATTCATCAAATATTAGTGAGTGTATCAGGAACATTTGGTCCACACACAAAACGCCTACTTTCAAATGAAACAAGTTTAATCCATGTAGAAGTTAAATAAAGCTTTCCCGAAAAAAAAGAGCTCGGCTAACCATTAGCATCGTCACAGGACACCAACTTTCTGTGCCATAGCTTTTTTTTTTTTTAAGTCTACACCTCACTAGTTTATGAGTCGTTGTGGAGTTCGAATGAGCCTTCTGCCTCTGCTGACAGAGGTAACAAGAAATTAATAAAAGCTAATAAAAATAAATTAGTCTCGCATACTAGAGCAATTGCCTGGTATTAGAAAAGTAACAGGTAACTACCGCACTCACTGGGCATCGTGTGCACGTGAAGTGGTCTCACGTGCGGGCAGTTCGTGGGATGTCAACTGCAGCCGTTGGTTCTCACTCTCGTGTGATAAGGAAACCAAGGCCGGGGTTGCAAGCGACCCGAAACCTCCAAGTAACGCCATAGATAGTCGCGTTACTCTGCTAAGCTTACGCAATAAAATTGGTTTCGTAAGTGATACAGGTCTTTATTTTTAATCATTTGAGAAACTTGAAGGCTCCATTAACTTCAATGTCATTACAGACGATATGGTTTCGTAACCAGTGGAGAAGTGGTACATCTAACGTTTTCGGTCTGCGTAGATAACCTTCGAGCCCAGACCGTGCGTGAGCTGAAACTCAGCATCAGCTCATTTACGCATACATAGCTTTTGTTGATAACGAGTAATTCTGGTGATGAATTTACAAACAATCTCTCTTTCGGCAACTCTGTACCCGAGGTCCCTAACCCAACGCTGTAGCCGGGATGCTCGAACCGATAGAGGCCGATTGGCGTCCTGGTGGTTGAAAAGTACTCGACAAGTATGGAGAGGAGGAGTAGTGGTGCAAAGATCCTGATCCTCAATGTGTGTGTGTGTGTGTAGCGTGGAGGATTAAATAATAAACCTCTCTACGTTCCCTCACGAAACGAGGGCGGGTTGAGATGGACGTTTTTCCTTACTAAAATCGTCTTTTTTGATAGCTCAGCGGTCCACAGCGAAGTAAATAAAGCAAACAATAATACGAGGAGCGTTCAATAAGTAATACATTACATGTTTTTCTAACAGCACGTTCCAGCGGAGTGCATTCATGGCTCCAATACACCATATTCTTCCCCACTACAAAATCCTGTTTTTCAACATACTCTCTGTTCAGTGCGCCGACCTTACGCCAACTACTTCTGAGGGTCTGTATGCCAGTATGGTACCACTGTGCTGGTCGACGTCAGAGCCAACGTCCTGCTGCATCAGGAACCTCACCACCATCCACCAGCTACTGCTTCCAGAGGAGTACATCCTTCATTGGGCCAAACAGGTGGAGATCTGAAGGTGTGGGATCCAGGGTGTAGGGTGGATGACGAAGAACAGCCCACTGAATTTTACTGAGCTCCTCTCAGGTGCGCAGACTTTGTGAGGCCTTGTCGTGGAGACGGACAAGTTTGTTTGTATTTTTGTGTCGTTTCTTCAACTTCCTGAGGGTAGAACGTACACTTCTCAGTTGATCGTTGCACCTGAGGGAGGACATCAGATTAACCCCTTCCGAGCCCCAGAAGACCGTCGTCATGATCTTACGGGCTGAGACTGTGGGTTTGAACTTTTTTTTTGGAGGAGAGCTGGTTGGCACCACAACATGGACTGCCATTTTGTTTCCGGTTCGAAGTGATGAACCGATATTTCATCACCTGTGACGATGTTCGGCAAAAAAAAAAAAAAATCACACGTTCAGCCCCGTAACGCGCAAGTATCCGCAATTCGTTGCTTTTTATGTATGGTCTTCTCTTAGGTGGCGAGGAACGTAACGGGCAGACACCTTGGAGTACTCCAACTGGTGGACGAGTTAGTCAGCGCACCCAACAGAGATGTCCAGTTGAGCAGCAAAGTGTTTGATTGTGATCCGTCGGCCACATCGAATGAGACTGTCTGCACGTTCCAACATTGCAGGAGTCACAGCTGTGGGCAGCCAACGGCCCGTTAAGCGGTCGTGCTATGGTGTCGACAGACGCCATCCCAGCGACTCACTATGCTTTTGTTCTCTGCCAGGTCTTTGTAGACACTGCGCAAGCGCCTATAAATATCTACGATGCTCTGGTTTTTGCCGAAAGGAACTCAATGACAGCTCTCTGCTTGGAACGCACCTCCATTGCAGACGCCATTTTGAAGGCTACATACGTACAGCGCCGCCTCTTGTCGGAGCTAGATGAAAGCATAGGAGCTGACAAGGGAATAGTCCATGATGTCCTGAACAAATCTGCGTTTTTCCAACCGAAATTGGACGAGAAAAAACATCTATTGCATTAGTTACTGAACGCCCGTCGTATAATCACCACTAGCTTAAACTAAAGCACACGAGGAGATTCATCTAAAACAGGAACATTTACAATGCCTGACAAGAAACGCGAAGCTCCGAGAACACATGGTAGGATGTCAATGTACTTTCGTACGCATACGCACCATCGGCGGGTGTGCAAATGATTCGAATTGCAGTTCTCCGTGACAAGAAGAACCGCTGCCAGAATACATTAATGTTGTTCGTGTTTAGTGTTGTTTCCAGGCGTGGTAGTGTATACAAGCGCCGTGAACTGCGTCAGATGCTGAGCGATCGCTGCGAAGGACACGGAGATGCTGTCTATTCGAGCGAGACAATCAGCACCTGACAGAATTTGAAAGAGACCTGACTGTGGGTCTCCATTTGGCCAGCTGGTCGAATCGTATGGTATCAAGATTCTTTGGCCATTGAAATGGGACTTCGGCCCATCATTGGACTGCACGGGAACTTCAGGACAAGTAAACTCGTCGTCAAGTTTCCGATCAACTACATTGGACCATCGTGAGAGGGATCGCCGTATTATGCACCAGGCACAACGTAATTCCTTAAACTGTATGTCTGCCATATCAGAACAAGAAATGGCCTCCATGCAACATTCCGTGTCATTCTACTCTACTGGTCGAAGTCTAGCAGCAGCTGGACTAGGGAATTAACACTTGATGCATAGGAGGCACGAAATTCTCACCGCAAACATCTCAGTTCGCAGTTCTGCCATCACCGTGTAGCATGGACTGCTGATGAATGGTGTTCAGCGACGACTCGCGGTTCTGCGTGACCCTAGATGACCATTATCAAATGGCTCTGAGCACTATGGGACTTAACATCTGAGGTCATCAGTCCCCTAGAACTTAGAACTACTTAAACCTAACTAACCTAAGGACATCACACACATCCATGCCCGAGGCAGGATTCGAACCTGCGGTCGTAGCGGTCGCGCGGTTCCAAACTGAAGCGCCTAGAACTGCTCGGCCGCATGGGCCGGCGATGACCATTATCGACAAGTATGACGGTGACCTGGGGATAGGTCTCATTCTGCCAGTGACGTTATTTCTTGCGTCATGGTCTGGGGAGCCATCGAGTGAGACTTCCGGCCACAGCCGATGCTGGTTGAGGATACTGTGATGGCACAATGGCACGACACGGACGTGCTGCATCCTCATGTGTTACCTCTCACGCGACTGTATTACGGTGAGCTTTTTCAATATGGCAACGTTCGTCTACACATGACAGGAGCCTCTACGAACCATCTGCGCCCCCGCTGGCAACAAGGTTCCCAGATCTGTCCCCAATACAATTCCATCCCAGTGCCAGTACACAGGATATCAATGACCAGTTACAATAGTTGTGGGGCAAGTTGCCTCAGGAGAGGGTACAACCGCTTTGGACGCCCTTCACAACAGAATCAGTGCGTGCATCCAGGTCAGAAGAGGTGCAACGTCATACTTATAGGTGGGCTTATTCTGTCGAGGTATTTCTAAATCGGACTCGATTTTCAGATGACCAAAATAACGTCACATACCCTCTAACCCGTGAAGTTCCATTTCGTTTTCTCATCTTCTTCTGGAAACTCCACTTTTTTTGGTCGGGCGGTGGATTTTTCAAACACCACCGAAGAAAAAAACACGAAAACTAGTCAGAATATTTTAATGAATTATCTATTTCATATTGTGGCCTGGTTTTGTATCTCGAACCGTTCTGGGTAAAATAATTTAGTTTTCACCATTATACACTACTGATCATTAAAATTTCTACACCACGAAGATGACGTGCTACAGACGCGAAATTTAACCGACAGGAAGAAGATGCTGTGATATGCAAATGATTAGCTTTTCAGAGCATTCACACAAGGTTGGCGCCTACAACATGCTGACATGAGGAAAGTTTCCAACCGATTTCTCATACACAAACAGCAGTTGACCGGCGTTGTCTGGTGAAACGTTGTTGTGATGCCTCGTGTAAGGAGGAGAAATGCGTTCCATCACGTTTCCGACTTTGATAAAGGTCGGATTGTAGCCTATCGCGATTGCGGTTTATCGTATCGCGACATTGCTGCTCGAGTTGGTCGAGATCCAATGACTGTTAGCAGAATATGGAATCGGTGGGCTCCAGAGGGTGATACGGAACGCCGTGCTGGATCTCAACGGCCTCGTATCACTAGCAGTCGAGATGACAGCCATCTTATCCGCATGGCTGTAACGGATCGTGCAGCCACATCTCGATCCATGAGTCAACAACCATCTGCACGAAAAGTTCGACGACGTTTGCAGCAGCATCGACTATCAGCTCGGAGACCATGGCTGCGGTTACCCTTGACGCTGCATCACAGACAGGAGCGCCTGCGATGGTGTGCTCAACGACACACCTGGGTGCACGAATGGTAAAACTTCATTTTTTCGGATGAATCCAGGTTCTGTTTACAGCATCATGATGGTAGCATCCGTGTTTGGCAACATCGCGGTGAATGCACATTGGAAGCGTGTATTCGTCATCGCCGTACTGGCGTTTCACCCAGCGTGATGGTATGGAGTGCCATTGGTTACACGTTTCGGTCACCTCTTGTTCTCACTGACGGCACTTTCAACAGTGGACATTACATTTCGGATGTGTTACGACCCGTAGCTCTATCCTTCATTCGATCCCTGCTAAACCCTACGGGCCTTTCTGGATACAGAAAATGTTCGACTGCTGCCCTGGTCAGCACAATCTCCAGATCTCTCACCAATTGAAAACGTCTGGTCAATGGTGGCCGAGCAACTGGTTCGTCACAATACACCAGTCACTACTCTTGATGAACTGTGGTATCGTGTTGAAGCTGCGTGGGCAGCTGTACCTGTACACGCCATCCAAGCTCTGTTTGACTCAATGCCCAGGCGTATCAGGGCCGTTATTACGGCCAGAGGTGGTTCTTCTGGGTACTAATTTCTCAGGATCTATGCACCCAAATTACGTGAAAATGTGATCTCATGTCAGTTCTAGTACAATATATTTGTCCAATGAATACCCGTTTATCATCTGCATTTCTTCTTGGTGTAGCAATTTTAATAGCCAGTGGTGTACGTTAAACGAATGTACGGTGCACAACGATGCTACATTAGTGTGCTCCAAATCAGTCATTGTAGACGAATATGCTGAAAACACAACACGAAAACTTAATTCTAATCTGAAGTGCCCCCCCCCCCCACCCCCACGAACCATACACCTGTCAATATGGGGGTGCCTTGCTCGGTTCAACGATACAGAGAGCCGTATAGTAGATGTAATCACAATGAAGGGATATCTGTGGAGATGCCAGACATACCCATGGTTCCTGAAGAGGAGCAGTTGCCTATTCGGTAGTTGTAGGGGCATCAGTCTGAGTGACTGATTGATCCGGCCTTGTTATATTGCTATGTTGGTACTGCAAACAGCTGAAAATGAGACGAAATTACAGTCGCTATTTTTCCCGAGGGCGTGCAACTCCACTTCATGGTTAAACGATCCTCTTGTATAAAATAATCCCCGATTCGGATCTCCAGGCGGGGACCACGCAAGATGATGTTGTCATCAGGAAAAACAAAAATTGGCGTTCCACGGGTTGGAGCACGGAATGATATATCCCCAAAACGAGTAGGTGTGTTAGAGAAGTTTAAAAAAATAAATGGGTTGAAGTTAGACGTAGTGAGATTAGCGAAGTGTGGTGGCGAGAAGAATAGAATTTCTGATCGGGTGAGTACGAGGACGCAAATGCGAAATCATATAGGGGTAATGCGGGAGTTAGTCTAATGATAAGAAAATAGAAATGCGAATAATCCAATATGAACAATTTAGTGAATGCATTATCGTAGCCAGGATAGATACCCTCCACAGCCAAAGCTCACCAAAGTAGTAAAAGCTTGTAACTTCACTAGCTCCGCTGATGAGATGATTGAAAGTATGGTCACATAAAAATTATCCAGAAGGGAGACTAAAATTTAACTGTGGATGGGGAGTAGAATTAGACAGCAGAAAATGAAAGCGAAATGGAGTGAGAACATGGACTGTGGGATAGGAATGAATATGGAAGCAGCCAGGTTGGACTTTGCTGGCCATGGACACCATCACAGCTACAACAAGCCAATATTCAAACCAAAACTATAACAATAAAAACAACAACCAGAATTCGCTTAATGCAGTCCGGCAAACCAGCGGTCTCAGTACATTGTCTGTTCAAAATATGTGGTGTGGAACACGATCGCACTAGGCTCCAACATCGCAGAACTGCTACTACGACATCAAGGAATTTATTGGGACACGAAGCAAGTAGCAACCAGTAATTCACGACGCTGGCTACAACCTTAGCAGATCTTGAAGCCCCGCCGCTGGTTTAACTAGGACCGGCCACCACGCCGAGGGCCCACGAGGGGCTCGAACTACGGACAGAACGCCGAACGTCGCGGCAGTCCACTAGCCATTTCGCGGAGGTTCAAAATGGCTCTAAGCATTATGGGACTTGACATCTGAGGTCATCAGTCCCCTAGACTCAGAACTACTTAAACGCAACCAACCTAAGGGCATCACACACATCCATGCCCGAGGCAGGATTCGAACCTGCGACCGTAGCAGCAGCGCGGTTCCGGACTCAAGCGCCTAGAACCGCTCGGCCACAACGGCCGGCGAAAAGCGTCTAAATCTTTGGTTTCCGGTATGGATGGTCTCTCCGAGGAGAGTTGCGGGCTTGTGAAGATATAAGCAGCAACTAAGTTACTATTCCAACACCGCAACAAGTCACAAAAACAAAAGCGACAGCCGACAGGCATCAGACAAACTCTAGGAAATTCCACTGATGTTAGCGGAAGAAGTGAAATACTAGAATTTCATTACGAACACCTGAACTATACCACCCACGTAAGACAGGCAATACACAAATCCAGAAAGAGACACAATTTAATCAGACGAGATTAGCGGCAGTTCCATGAACAGTGAGAGAACAGCAGTCCACACTACAAACCTTTATCTGTCCAATAGTGGGATATGCTCAGCCTTCCAAGCGGGCGTGAACAAGCCACGACTGACAGGCTATTCTCAGGCGGAAAGACAACTTATTCGAAGTATGTTATTTACTAGTTTAACGCTCGCTACATTGGTCGCGTTTGCGTAGTAATTACATCAAAAATAATTTTATAGACATTACCGAAAAATTAATATGGTAATGAGGCGTTTCTTTTTCTATATAATTCTGACAAGGTCACTTCGTCGTGTTGACTGTTCAATAGCTTTCTTTGATTTGGTTCACAAATTGCAACACCTTCTAAACTTTTCACTCTAATTAAGATCATGGAAGCATGGTCTTCTCAGAGTGTACTTCTGACCAAAAAGTGATTCTGTTAGCTGGAGTCCAAGATTTTTGTTATTCATGCCAGTTGCGTTCTTGTGGTGGAACTTCAGTAGAAACTTTGATCGCCTAACACATGCTTCTTAACATCTAACTGAGAAGTGAAATTCCAATTTCCATGGATTTAGCTTTATTTTAACATAACAGAATATTTTCTTGAAAATTTTCATCCCCTCTTATAGGTCGAATTTCCAAAAACAGTGAAACACGTCATTTTTATTTCTAAAAACAATGAAACACGCATTTCTTTACTTCTAGCAAGAACACCAAGTACAACTTTTCACAGATTTAGCTTTGAAAAGGCTTTCAGAATGAATGATTTCACAAAACTTTTCATCCCCTATATCACTCTTTAATGAGGCTGAATTTATAAAAACGCTGAAAGCCGTATTCTTTTATTTCTAGCTGAGAAATCAAATACTAGTTTTCATAGATGTAGCTTTAAAAAAGCTTTGGTACTTCGGTAATAATGATTTATTTTCAAAAAACTTGTCACACGCTGTTTTACCCCCTTAGTGGTTGAATTTCCGAAAACGCTGAAACATGTATTTTGTTATGTCTGACTGGGAAACCAAATAGAAATTTTCGTATCCATACCTTCAAGATTGTCGTAACAGCGACATATTTTCATTAGACTTTCATCCCCTATTTCATCTCATTAGGAGTGGAATTTCCAACAATCCCTTTTCAAACGATGCCTACAATATAAGATCAACACCCTCTCCAAAAATCAAATTTCTATAATTAGCGGTTTGCGCTAGGCAGTGATCAGTCAGCGAAACAAAAAATGGTTCAAATGGTTCTGAGCACTATGGGACTTAACTTCTGAGGTCATCAATCCCCTAGAACTTAGAACTACTTAAACCTAACTAACCTAAGGACATCACACACATCCATGCCCGAGGAAGGATTCGAACCTGTGACCGTACCATTCGCGTGGTTCCAGACTGTAGCGCCTAGAACCGCTCGGCCACTTCGCCCGGCAGTCAGCGAAACAGTCTGGCCCTATTCCACCTCATTAGAGGTTGGATTTCCAAAAACAATGGAACATGTTTTTTTTTCATGTCTAACCGAGATGCCAAATATCAATTTTGAAAGATTTAACTTCAAAAATGCTCCCCCAGTCAAACAGTTTCATAAAACATTTCACCCCCTATTTAATCCCCTTAGGGATTGGATGTCCAAAAACAGTGAAATTAGTATTTTTCTTTATTTCTAGCTGAGAAGACGATTACAAGTTTTCATTTAGCTCCAAATATCTCATAACGAACTATTTCCATAAAAGCTTTCATCCCTGTTTCACCTCCATAGGGGTTGAATTTACAGAAATTGTGAAATGCATTTTTTTAAATTACTAATCGAGTAGCCAAATACAGATTTTAATACGTTTAGCATTACAAATGCTTTCATAATGAAATATTTTCATAAAAGATTTCATCCCTTATTTCTCCCCCTTAGGCGTTGAAGTTCCAAAAACATCGAAACGCATGTTTCTTTCCTAACTAGGAAGTCAAATACCAACTTTCGTGGATGTAGCTTGAAAACAGTTTAGTAGTTCTTTCATTACGATTTTTTTTTTAAAAAAAGAACTTCCACACATCATTTCTCCTCATTTCCAAAAGGGCTGAGATCCTTATTTCTTTATTTCTGACCGAGAAACCAAACACAAGTGCTCGTAGGTCAAGCTTCAAAACTGTCTTAATGGCGATATATTTCAAAAATCTTTCATCCCATGTTTCACCCCCTTAGGGGTGAAATTTCTGATAATCACGTCCTAATCGACGCGTAAAGTATAACATCAACAACTTCTGCAAATTTCAAGTTTCTGTCCTCAGTGGTTTCGGCTGGGTGGTGATGATTCAGTGCGTGAATCCGCCCGCCGGGACATGGCCTTTTGTATGCATATAGAAATTTATTGCTCCCATCAGACCTACTTTCTCAATTTATATAGCATGTCGTGTTTTTAACATTTCTTGAAGTTGTTACATGTGTCTCAGCATAACGATTAAGTAATGGTAGAGAATGTTATGTAACAGTAACGAGATTAGTTGACAGATTACATACATTTCTGTTGACTAAAAAGATGACAAAGTGAAAGCTTAAAAGAAGAATGAATACTAGGCTCAATATTTAAGGACAAACGGAGGCCAAAAGCATTCTTGCACTTAAACATATATCTCCAAAAATAATACAGCTAAAATAGTAAAACTTGAGGTTGTTATGTACAACATAATGCTTAATATTCTGCCCAGTTTTTGTTTGAAAATGCGCATCGACACACATTTGATAAGGATTTGAATTTTTAATTACCATTGTTTCTATAATGTGCCTTTTCTCGTAAACTAATCAAGCAATAAAACTGGAATATCACAGTTTACCTCTGCATAAGAGGCTAATAAAACGCGTGGAATAGATTTTTGTTTAAGGTCATAGTTGGTTTGAAATTGATTTTTTAGTTTTGTGTTACCCAGGATTGCTCTGTTTTTCTCAAATTTTAAAGGAAAACTTTTCTCAAAGAAAAGGTAACGGAAAAGTGCTGCACAGGATGTTTTGAAATTAATTTTTCAGTTTTGTTTTACTCGAGATCGCTCTGTTTTTCTCAAATTTTAGAGGAGAACTTTCTCAGAGAGAAAATAACGGAAAAGTGCTGCTCAGGATTATTCTGTAAGTAATTGTTAAGAACTGTGCTAAATTTCAGGCCGTTGGCTTTTGTAGTTCCTGAGAAAAAGCACATTACATCTCAAAAAAGTCAGTTTACAGCAATTCGTATTTAAAGTTTGTATTTCAATTTTTGACAGTATTGCTACCGTCTGGTGACTAATGCTGTCCATATCCATAATCGTTATTCGCTTCCTCGTTTTTTCTTCAGCCACCTGAACAGATTTCGTCAGATCACCAAAGTTAACCGCTGTCGGGCTTGGGTAGCACTTGGATGGGTGACCATGTGGGTTTGCCGAGCGTTGGTGGCAAACAGGGTGCACTCAGTCCCGTATGAGGCCAACTGATGAGCTACTTGATTGAGAAACAGCGGCTCTCTCTCTCTCTCTCGCTCTGTGTGTGTGGGGGGGGGGGGGGGGGGGGGGGGGGGGGGGGGAGGGGGGTGAATGGGTGGATGGGTGGGTGCACGCCCGCGCTCTGAAATGACGTCAGGGCTCATTACCGTTCTACCACTGCCGTTACATGCACCTTTTGGTGTTTTAAAAGTCTCAGAAAAGCATCGGGTCTGTTAGAGGCTCTGTACTACACTTCATGTGTTACGCACCTCCCTTCGTCAGCGTCCCCGAGATGTAACTGGATGCTCTGCCGACGTGGGGATGATGAGGTCCTCAGGGCTCGGCCTCGTGTGGTGCTTTGATCTTGGTTGCACGCGCAGATCCCGTAACGCGACACTTGCTTTCACATCTTCCTCGACACCAGATACACTCGTTTGAGCTTCGGTATTCATTTTCACGCTTCTACTGCGATACAGTGCCGGACGGGAAAACTTTTTCACTGTCGTACCGTTGGCAAATTTTTCTTTTTCATGGCGAGAAATGCTGTTAGCTACATTGCCGATCATTGTTATCCATTCGTAATTTCTTAAAAATTCGTGTCGTCGTGTAGTATTTAGTCTCCGTTGGTTCCCTAACATTCTGCATGTCGAAGTTAAAAATAATGTGGTCAGGTTATAAACACACTATTATTCAAACTCTGCGCCACTACTATTAAACATAGAGATAAATCCTTCGCTACGCAACCGCCTTTGGCTCACCCAGCGTACGCCTTCCACAGCCTCTCAATAACTGCCTCTGTTTGCGACTCTCGGCGCCACTGGGCATTGTCGCCCTCCAAAGAACAACCACTCACAGATACTACACACCAGTACCCTCACAAGGTGTACAGATCAACTAGATAAGGGCCGTGTCCCAATAGGCAACGTACCACGCCCTGACTGGGGTTTACATGGCCAAGACCTTCGCTGCCGCGAATGTACGGGAAAAGTTGGTGGTGGACTCTCGCCCTATTTCACTGTTGCCACAGCTGTTCTGCTGTCGGTTCAGAAGTTGAGCTGAAGTTGATATACTTTTTTCAAAGTGCATTACGACTCCATCACAGGACACATAATGAATGCGTTTAGCAATCAGCTGACATGAAACCCGTCCACACTACAACGCATCTCTCTGGTGGGTAGCATGTCGATCTTTGTAATGAACTTCTGCCTCTCAATGTCTCGTAAACACAGAGCCACCACTTCAGAGACTCTACTGTGAACATTATACACAATAGTTTTAAACACTGTTGTTGTTGTTGTTGTGGTCTTCAGTCCTGAGACTGGTTTGATGCAGCTCTCCATGCTACTCTATCCTGTGCAAGCTTTTTCATCTCCCAGTACCTACTGCAACCTACATCCTTCTGAATCTGCTTAGTGTATTCATCTCTTGGTCTCCCTCTACGATTTTTACCCTCCACGCTGCCCTCCAATACTAAATTGGTGATCCCTTGATGCCTCAGAACGTGTCCTACCAACCGATCCCGTCTTCTGGACAAGTTGTGCCACAAACTTCTCTTCTCCCCAATCCTATTCAATACTTCCTCATTAGTTATGTGATCTACCCATCTAATCTTCAACATTCTTCTTTAGCACCACATTTCGAAAGCTTCTATTCTCTTCTTGTCCAAACTATTTATCGTCCATGTTTCACTTCCATACATGGCTACACTCCATACAAATACTTTCAGAAATGACTTCCTGACACAAATCTATACTCGATGTTAACAAATTTCTCTTCTTCAGAAACGCTTTCCTTGCCATTGCCAGTCTACATTTTATATCCTCTCTACTTCGACCATCATCAGTTATTTTGCTCCCCAAATAGCAAAACTCCTTTACTACTTTAAGTGTCTCATTTCCTAACCTAATTCCCTCAGCATCACCCGACTTAATTCGACTACATTCCATTATCCTTGCTTTGCTTTTGTTGATGTTCATCTTATATGCTCCTTTCAAGACACCGTCCATTCCATTCAACTGCTCTTCCAAGTCCTTTGCTGTCTCTGAAATAATTACAATGTCATCGGCGAACCCCAAAGTTTTTATTTCTTCTCCATGGATTTTAATACCTACCGCGAATTTTTCTTTTGTTTCCTTCACTGCTTGCTCAATATACAGATTGACCAACATCGGGGAGAGGCTACAACCCTGTCTTACTCCCTTCCCAACCACTGCTTCCCTTTCATGTCCCTCGACTCTTGTAACTGCCATCTGGTTTCTGTACAAATTGTAAATAGCCTTTCGCTCCCTGTATTTTACCCCTGCCACCTTCAGAATTTGAAAGAGAGTATTCCAGTTAACGTTGTCAAAAGCTTTCTCTAAGTCTACAAATACTAGAAACGTAGGTTTGCCTTTCCTTAATCTTTCTTCTAAGATAAGTCGTAAGGTCAGTATTGCCTCTCGTGTTCCAGTGTTTCTACGGAATCCAAACTGATCTTCCCCGAGGTTGGCTTCTACTAGTTTTTCCATTCGTCTGTAAAGAATTCGTGTTAGTATTTTGCAGCTGTGACTTATTAAACTGATAGTTCGGTAATTTTCACATCTGTCAACACCTGCTTTCTTTGGGATTGGAATTATTATATTCTTCTTGAAGTCTGAGGGTATTTCGCCTGTTTCATACATCTTGCTCGCCAGATGGTAGAGTTTTGTCAGGACTGGCTCTCCCAAGGCCATCAGTAGTTCCAATGGAATGTTGTCTACTCTGGGGGCCTTGTTTCGACTCAGGTCTTTCAGTGCTCTGTCAAACTCTTCACGCAGTATCGTGTCTCGCATTTCATCTTCATCTACATCCTCTTCCATTTCCATAATATTGTCCTCAAGTACATCGCCCTTGTATAGACCCTCTACATACTCCTTCCATCTTTCTGCTTTCCCTTCTTTGCTTAGAACTGGGTTTCCATCTGAGCTCTTGATATTCATACAAGTCGTTCTCTTATCGCCCAAAGGTCTCTTTAATTTTCCTGTAGGCAGTATCTATCTTACCCCTAGTGAGGTAAGCCTCTACATCCTTACATTTGTCCTCTAGCCATCCCTGGTTAGTCATTTTGCGCTTCCTGTCGATCTCATTTTTTGAGACGTTTGTATACCTTTTTGCCTGCTTCATTTACTGCATTTTTATATTTTCTCCTTTCATCAATTAAATTCAATATTTCTTCTGTTACCCAAGGATTTCTACTAGCCCTCGTCTTTTTACCTACTTGATCCTCTGCTGCCTTCACTACTTCATCCCTTAAAGCTACCCATTCTTCTTCTACTGTATTTCTTTCCCCCATTCCTGTCAATTCTTCCCTTTTAAACACTAATGGCTATAAAATCTGGCACTGTGTAGTGAAACCGCCGGCCGGAGTGGCCGTGCGGTTGTGGGCGCTACAGTCTGGAGCCGAGCGACAGCTACAGTCGCAGGTTCGAATCCTGCCTCGGTCATGGATGTGTGTGATGTCCTTAGGTTAGTTAGGTTTGATTAGTTCCAAGTTCTAGGCGACTGATGACCTCCGAAGTTAAGTCGCATAGTGCTCAGAGCCATTTTGTAGTGAAACGGAAGACGACACATCACATTTCTTTACTCCAAGACTGAGCCGTGCGTGGCTCGTGTTCCCGCTATCATGTAATTTACACCATGTTTTTAATGTCCTTCCACCTCACTACGTTAATTTAAATTACTACTGTCGCTGAGTTGCCGCTTCGCCTGATCGTGAGCGGCGTTAGCAGCGAGTATCGATACATCGCCTCTCGCAGTATCTTTGCTCAACTGCTATTACTTACCGGTCGTTGTCTTTCGCAAGCGAGTTCGGTCGCGAGTTCGGGCTGCCAGTCAGTTGGAATGCGTCTGGAGCGCAGTCCGGACCTGCCAGTCGGGGAGTTAACAACGCAGCACTAGTGCAGTCGGCTTGGAGCAACAGTGAGGTCTGCGTCGACATGGCTCGCCTGACCATTGCCGCCACGCATCACTTGAGCCGGGCCACGGTCTTGGTGGATCGGCGGTCGGTCGCCCTACCGTTGGGTATCGTTCAGGTCTTCGTGCAAGTGTTTGTCAGGTTGTGTGTGTAAATGGCGCTATTTCCACTGACGACTATTTTAGATGTTGGCATTCTGAGAGGAGTCCAGGGAAGTTATCTCCACGCGCTGCAGTCGGCTGGGTCCGCTGGCAGTCCCTGCACTGTATCGGAGCATGTGTGGAGCTGTCCAATCGCTACGAGCTTCGTGCTTCACCGACCCAGGACGTCAAAGTTGAGTAGTGGTTTCAACTACCCAAGCCACGTACATTCATGTTGTCCGGTTCATTTCAGTGGTTCGCTGTTGGGGAGGTTTTCCTGTGAGCAACACCGAGTGTTCCTATTGCTGAAATTTAGCCGCCATGTGGTGCAGTTAACTATATTGGTTGTGTGGTGTCACCGCCAGACACCACACTTGCTAGGTGGTAGCTTTTAAATCGGCCGCGGTCCATTAGTATACGACGGACCCGCGTGTCGCCACTGTCAGTAATTGCAGACCGAGCGCCGCCACACGGCAGGTCTAGAGAGACTTACTAGCACTCGCCCCAAGCCGACGTTGCTAGGAAAGGTTCACTGAGAATTACGCTCTCGTTTGCCGAGACGATAGTTAGCATAGCCTTCAGCTAAGTCAATTGCTACGACCTAGCAAGGCGCCAATTATCCTTTGCTATGTATCTAATGAAGCATGTACAGTAACAAGACCAATGTTCACCAATTGTGGATTAAAGTTAAGTATTCCAGCAGCTACGTACTTTTCTTTATAGCATTTATCACGTATCCTGTTTCAGACCTCACGCCAGCCTGCGTGAGTTAAACGCGTGCCTTTCGGTTACCCGTCACTGTGGATTGGCTGTCTTGCCAGTCCACAACAGGTTGACTGCAATTCAAGTGCACCAGCGGAATTTTCTGCCTTGTGGCCGTTAGTGTTTTGGTCACCTGCCCTGGCCACTGACATATATTGAGGCAGTATTCCTTTTGGGTGAAGTTAACTACATTACCGTATTTCGAATTCAAGTGTACCAGTGGAATTTTCTGCCTTGTGGCCGTTAGTGTTCCGCTTACCTGCTCTGTCCACTAAGGTAATTTCAGGCAGCGTCCTTTCCTCACCTGTTGTCGCTGTCCAACATGGTGTGTAGTTTTGACAGCTAATACATATTTCATTGTGGATAATAAGGTTCGTAACTTTTGGTGTTTGAGTTCTCATGTACTGATTTGTGGCAAGCAAGTCGTTTGGTCAGTCGGTCTGTGGCTGTCCCCTGGTTGGGTTCCGACAGATCAAGTGTAGTTGGGCTCACCACCTAAGTGAAAGACGGAAGGCCGACCTCCCTGGTGGCTTCTGAGTGCCGTTTTCTTTATTGTCCTTCTCACAGGTGTTTAATTGTTTATAATCTATCATAGCCAATGAATAAAAAAATTCTTGCTTTTACTGGATTTCATGTATTTTTGAATTTTGGAAAAACAATTGTGGCCTTTCAGTCACTTAAATCCTTATTCTAAAAAAAAAAAAAAAAAAAAAAAAAAAAAAAACATTGCGGCATTCTGCCTTTGAGAGGTTATGGTCATTTATTTTAAAATCTTGAAAATTTTATTGTGGGCCTTAAGCTGTTTGTATTGCATCTTGTTTGGATTCGTCTATTCACCCTTGCCTTGAGGCTCTCAGCCTTGCTATGTGTGTGTGTGTGTGTGTGTGTGTGTGTGGTTCAAAATGGCTCTGAGCACTATGGGACTCAACTGCTGTGGTCATAAGTCCCCTAGAACTTAGAACTACTTAAACCTAACTACCCTAAGGACATCACACACATCCATGCCCGAGGCAGGATTCGAACCTGCGACCGTAGCGGTCGTGCGGTTCCAGACTGTAGCGCCTTTAACCACTCGGCCACTCCGGCCGGCTGTGTGTGTGTGTGTGTGTGTGTGTTAATTATTTTATTTATTTTATTTGCAATTTTAACTGCTTGTTTTTACCAGTTGAGATTTATCTTGTTGCTTAAAGATTTCTCGTTTGGAGGCCTTCAGCCGTGAAATAGTAGCCTTTTTGACACTCGTAGTACTCAAGGGAGTGAGATAGGGTTGTAGCCTATCCCCAATGCTATTGAATCTGTATATTGAGAAAGCAGTAAAGGCAACAAAAGAAAAGTTCGGAGTAGGAATTAAAATCCATGGAGAAGAAATAAAAACTTTGAGGTTCGCCGATGACACTGTAATTCTGTCAGTCAGCAAAGGACTTGGAAGAGCAGTTGAATGGAGAGTATAATATGAACATCAACAAAAGTAAAACGAGAATAATGGAATGTAGTCGAATTAAGTCGGGTGATGCTGAGGGAATTAGATTAGGAAATGAGAAACTTAAAGTAGTAAATGAGTTTTGCTATTTGGGGAGCAAAATAACTGATGATTGTCGAAGTAGAGAGGATATAAAATGTAGACTAGAAACGGCAAGGAAAGCGTTTCTGAAGAAGAGAAATTTGTTAACATCGAGTATTGATTTAAGTGTCAGGAAATCGCTTCTGAAAATATTTGTATGGAGTGTGGCCATGTATGGCAGTGAAACATGGACGATAAATAGTTTAGACAAGAAGAGAATAGAAGCTTTCGAAATGTGGTGCTACAGAAGAATGCTGAAGATTAGATGGGTAGATCACATAACTAATGAGGAGGTATTGAATAGAATTGGGGAGAAGAGAAGTTTGTGGCACATCTTGACTACAAGAAGGGATCGGTTGGTAGGGAATATTCTGAGGCATCAAGGGATCACCAATTTAGTACTGGAGGGCAGCGTGGAGGGTAAAAATCGTAGAGGGAGACCAAGAAATGCGTACCCTAAGCAGATTCAGAAGGATGTAGGTTGCAGTAGGTACTGGGAGATGAAGAAGCTTGCACAGGATAGAGTAGCACAGAGAGGTGCATCAAACCAGTCTCAGGACTGAACACCACAACAACAAAAACATATCTGTGACACTTTCTCCCCTGTTTCGCGATAATACAACACGGGCTGCCCTTCTTTGGACTTTTCCGATGTCCTTCGTCAATCCTATCTGGCAAGGATCCCATACAGCATAGCAGTGCTTTTAGCAGAGGACGAAGAATCTTAGTGTATGCAGTCTCTCTGGCTTCTTTGTACTTTTCCGATGTCCGGCAATCCTATCAGGTAAGGATCCCATACCACACAGCAGTACTCTAGCAGAGAACGAACGAGCTTAATATAGGCAGTCTCTCTAACAGATCTGTTGCATAAATGTTCTCTCAATGAATCACAGTCTTTAGTTTGCCTTCTCCACAACATTGTCTACGTGTTCGTTCCAATAAAGGTTGTTCGTAATTGCAATTCCTGGCTATTTAGTTGAACTGACAGCCTTTAATCTCTATAGCCGCGAAGGTTCGTCCGAAGTAAATTGTATTGAAACTGATATTCACAAACGATAAGGACACAAATAAGTCAAAAATACAGAGAAAAGTTTTATTTTTCATTTTTACATATATTTTGAGATAGCCCTACAGTCTATGTTAATACAAAGAAATACATATGAGTGTTACAACAAAATTATTCTTAACATATAAAATAATCCTGTTTTTGTATAAGAAACGTAACATAAGTGCAATTTCACTTCTTGTGAAAAAGAGCAAAAAGAGCAAAACAATTTCTTTCAGATGTAAAGCGCAGGAACATTTGACATTTGCTACATCGTACAGAAGTTAGACCTCTACAACCCCCTAACCTGCATTTTGATCTCTTTTTCTGTATGTTGTTCATCATCTCAGGTATGTGCTTAGCATTTGATACCCTGAATGGCAAAGATGGTAAAGCTTTTGGTGCTCTTGCCCATTTTGCTGGTGGACCTTCCTCATCATCACCCACATCATCATCACTGATAGAGTCTGATCTTTGCTCATTTTCTGGCACACCACAGAAAATAAGATTTTGTGCCACATCATGCTTGAAAACTTGATATTGCGTGATGACTTTTCTCGTAAATTTATCACTTTGCGTTGCTTGCCTATAGTCTAGCCAAGCTACTGCAACAGCAAAATCTATGAAGTGATGTATCACGCATACTGTGCATTTGTTCTGTTTCTCATTAGTGATTTTCCCACTACCCTATACAGGTGATCCATACCACCCATATATTTGCTGTATTTGGTAACCGCATTTGGCCTATGAATTTGGACATAAATCTTATCATTGTTTGACCAACGTTGAATTTGGACAGTGGGATGAACACCAAAAGCAGAAGATGCAACGTAAATGGGTTTATTGGGAAACCATTTCATTGCAGCCATTTTTTCGTCACTCCTTACAACCTGATCAAAAGAACTTCTCCCCTCCCCTTTCAGATCTAAATCTCTCTTGAAATTTACAGCTTTTGGATGACGATTAACCATGGTAGTCCCAGTTGCTAAGATTGGCCTATGATTTAGGAGACTATCTAGTAAGGGAACAGATGTATATTACTGACCCAGGTGGCAAGGAATCTGAAAGCTTTAGAACAACTCGTCCTCCAAATATCAAGGTTGTCAGGTACAGGGATTTTTCCAGACGTGATATCTTTACCCTTTCCTTGGTATAGCAAAAAGTCAAGTGGTATACCGTTGGATGTAGGTAGCACAAAGTTCTTCAAGCCAACTGGGTGAGGTTTACCCCTGGCATACTGGCTTACTTGACCCGTAAACGGTATCATCAGCTCATGTACATATGCATGAGTTGGTCGGGGATGATTTCTAAATGCATTTCTTAGTCTCTCCAGGAGTGGTCGTATCTTCCAATAACTGTCACTTCATTTGGTTTCCTCTAATACATCATTGTCATCAACCACTTTCAGATTATCTCTTATCAGGTAAAACCTGTCCCTGCTGAGTGTATCTTCAATCAGTGAATAACGTGTTCGCCTTTCCCAACAGATTCTCAATCTAGTTAACTCCAGTAATGCAATCAGCATACTAACCCCTCAAAACTTCCTTAATTCTGCTCTACTACAGTCTATTGACTTTCCTGTTAGTGTAACATGACGTAAATTTATGTAATAAGCCATATCATCAAATAATGTTTGTCAATATATTGTGTGAAATATTCAAATGGTGACTTCACAGTTGGAATTTCAGGTGTTGCAAATTCTGGTACTTCAGGATTAAACCTAGAAATTAAAGTAAAATAACATAAATCTTTGCAAACTATACGTTAAATATGCCATATAAATGTGTATCTAGCAACTACTTACTCTGTCATGTGTCTCCATCTTGCACCTCTGTATTGGCTCTCACTTAAAGATATCCCAACATATTCTGATTCGGATGATAACTCATCAGCTGCTGCAGTTTGCGACCTGACAGCTACATAAAGCTCATCTTCTTCTTCAGACAGCCAAAATTCAGAAATATTTGGATCTTCAAAAATGGCTCTGAGCACTATGGGACTCAACTGCTGAGGTCATTAGTCCCCTAGAACTTAGAACTAGTTAAACCTAACTAACCTAAGGACATCGCAAACATCCATGCCCGAGGCAGGATTCGAACCTGCGACCGTAGCGGTCTTGCGGTTCCAGACTGCAGCGCCTTTAACCGCACGGCCACTTCGGCCGGCTAATTTGGATCTTCCATTGCCAAAAGTTCCGCTATTCCTTCATCAGTTAGCCCTACAGAAAGGAAAAATGGGATTACTGGGTTCATTATTTTCATTAAAGTAATACAATAAATACCCAATATATTTACAAGTAAGGGAAACATAATTTAGTACAGGATAACGACAGCAAACAGAAGAACATTTAGCAAAACATGAAGAAACAAACACATTCACCACTATAATGAAGTAAATAATGGACCGAAGATTTATAGTGATACAGATCCGAGGTATCAGGGTTGATATCTGCAATTATGTAGAACATTTTGTTCATGAAGAGTAGTTTCTCGGCAGAGATATTTATTCACTGGATAAATGAACCATTTGTGACTATAAATATGCTTCTAAATGTGTGAAATTGCAAAAGATAAGAATATTTATCTTTTTTTAATTCCCGAGATGGTGCATGTCGTTGTAACACTTACTTTCCAGCTGCTGCTGCCATCTGTTGATGGATGGCGTGAAGAAGTTTAAACAAATGACGAACAGAATGCGCTGAATGTATACTCTGTGATACCGGCAGGCGCTCTCCCTAAAGCGGTCGAAAAACGCGTAAAGAGATTTTAGACCAGAGGTATAACATATGGCACCTACGGACGCTAGAGGTTAAATCTGTGTGATCTATCGCGTAATCAAAATTTAACAGATTTCTTGTCGTAATCTTGTGAATGACGTCGCACTTTCCGTTCTTTGGAGCCAGCTGCCACGTTTCGCAACATACGAATATTGTGTCTGTCATTCTGCAGTTGGTTCTGAGAACCCCTGTCCTCATCAAAATCAAATCACGGAACTTCTATGAAGCCTCTCACATCAGGACATCAGTTCACTTGATCGACAAGATTACCCACAATTAAAAACGCCGAGAAGTACCAACAGACGTCAGTTTAGGCACCTGTAGTCATACCGTACTTTGTATCTTATAAAAATCCTTCTGACCAGAAAACGGAGTGTCACTGAGACTGTGGTTCTTCTTTAGCATCAGTCGACAAGTCGGACCGTCATTTCATCGACGCACCTGATGAGAGTGGTATGAAAGACCACCAGAATGCTATGCCCTTGGAAACCGAAAACCGGCAGTAAACCCATGAGTTGTTTTATTATCTCATAACATTTCAGCACGGAGCAGTGTGTTTGTCGCCCCGTAACGGCTAAAGCAATCTTGGCACGCGCTACTAAATGGCTTATTCTATCGCTTTTTAATCACGATAGCAATAAGGTTTTCTATTGTAGCGCATACCATTCTGAAAGCAAGCAGTAGTGCTTTAAAAACCATTCTCCCTGCGTCGGCAAATTACGTTTTGTATTCCATCTCGGCTGATTGCTCTTGACTTTCCTGTTACGTTGAAGCTGTGCTCGTTTCAGGTCTCTCACGAAAGCGGCGATAAAAGTCTTAAACGACGATCTCACTAAATTCATTTCCTCTAGTTGGTAGTTTAATGTCAGCCCGAAAACGAACCCATTAAAGTAAGGGCAGTAGTTTCGTTCGAGAGAATGCAGAAGGGACCTGGCCCTGTCTTTCCCCTATTGGTGGTATCATCAATGGCCGAGCGGTTCTAGGCGCTTCAGTCTGGATCCGCGCGACCGCTATGGTAGCAGGTTCGAATCCTGCCTCGGGCATGGATGTGTGTGATGTCCTTAGGTTAGTTCGGTTAAGTAGTTCTAAGTTCTAGGGGACTGAAGATCTCAAATGTTAAGTCCCATAGTGCTCAGAGCCATTTGAACCATTTAATATGGCCAACATCCTGTCTTGGAGCGCGTCCTTCCTTTTTTCCTTTCGCACGACCTTATCGCCAAGTACTTAGAATAAGTCTTTAACTCGTCACTGAAGTATACGTTGTATTTTATTTTTACGGATTAAATGTTTTTGCCAGACTGGAATCGAACCTGGAGCCTTGATTATCGTCGAAAATGTTTCGGTGAGCTGTACAGGCACACACGGAAGCGGTGTACCCGGTAACTCTCTCCCTACCTCTAATGGCATCGGCGCAAAAAATCCGACCAGTCTGGTAATAAGATACAGTAGATCAGGAAGTTTAATTACAGGTTCAGTTTGACGAAAAGTGATAGAGGTTTGGTTTCCATTTCCAGAGGATCGAAATGTTAACCCTTCAGGCAATCTAGTAGTGGTAGGTGAAGAAATGGGGTGTCCTACAGCTACCAATAAAGAAGGTAGTATAAAAATATTATTTTATGAGGGGGTTTGTTTGTGTTGTTGCCTCAGATGATGATTAAACGAATATTTTGTCAGGATTTGTAAGTGGTGGGTCCTTGAGGTACGGCAATACGTGAACACGGGAAGTACCGGGTGATCAAAAACTCAGTATAAATTTGAAAACTTAATAAACCAGGGAATAATATAGATAGAGAGGTAAAAATTGACACACATGCATGGAACGACATGGGGTTTTATTAGAACAAAAAAAGTTCACAAAATGTCCGACAGATGGCGCTGGACAGCAAAACGTCAGTTACTCCGCATGACAATCGTGTATAAAAGGAGCTGTAATGAGAGAGAGAATCTCCCCACTCCTCCCCCGGGCTTCCCCTACCCCCATTCCTCCGCTCCTACTCCCGTTTCCTCTGCCATTGGCATCTTTGCTCACCCCTCTCCCTCCCCCCTCTTCACAGGTCCCTGGACTCGCACACGCTACGTGGACATTCGCGCGCCGGAGATCATCGCCATCAGTTTCTCATGTGTGTGCCGTCGTGTTTGTGTTAGTGTTCACCGTCACACTCCAACGTTCACATGTGCCATCGACATCTTCAGTGTTTGTGCGCCGTGCCAACAAGTTTCAGTGCAATTTTCGTCGAGTGTGAACAGCTCTGCGTTTTGTATTTCTGTGTCTACTGTTTTTTCCCCCGTCAATCTATTATGTATCTTCTTCATGTTTTTTCTCATTGTCAACTCGAACGCTGAAGAGCAGCGTAAGATGCTGCTGCCAGCCTACGTATGTATATGTATAGGTATAAAAATTACAATAAAAGAAAAAAAAGAGAGAGAATCAGATGCGCCAGCATTTTTACGATCCTATCGCCATAGGCAGGGGTTCGAATAAGTAAAGTCCGTGACAAATGCAGCTGTGGCGAGAATGATTTCGAAGTTCGAAGCCATGGGTTGCTTAGATGATATACCCTGTAGTGGTCGACCGAGCAGAAGGCATAATGCTGCTGAGACAGTTCAGGAAGGAATGAAGACTGTAGCGGATTCGTCTATGCATGGGAAAGTCAGCGCTCAAGCAGTCACACGTCGCACCGGCATCCCATACACAACTATTTGGTTGGCACTGAGGCGTACCCTCCGATGCTATCGATACAAAATCCATCAGCTTCATGAACTGTTACCTGGCGATTTAGTGAAGCAGAGAGCATTTGCAGTGTGGGGGTTTGAAAAGTTGGCGGAAGATGACGACTGGTTGAGTAGTGTGTTGTGGACCGACGAAGCTCATTTCACGCTCCGAGCGTCTGTCAACGCCCACAACTGCAGAATTTGGGCTACCGAAAATCCTAGGACTGTCGTGGAAACTCCATTGCACGACGAGAAAGTCACGGTATGGGTTGGATTTACCACATCTACCGTTATCGGGCCTTTTTCTTCGAGGAAATGCGTGATTCTGGTTTTGTAACTGCTACCGTGTTGGGTGAGAGGTACGCCGATATGTTACAGAATCGCATCATCCCCAGCCTGGCTGATAAACACGTGCTGGAACGTACGATGTTTATGCAGGTTGGCGCTCCACCCCATATTGCTAGACGCATGAAAGATCTCTTGTGTGCGTCGTTTGGTGATGATCGTGTGGTCAGCCGCCACTTTCGTCATGCTTGGCCTCCCAGGTCCCCAGACCTCAGTCCGTGTGACTATTGGCTTTGGGGTTACCTGAAGTCGCAAGTGTATCGCGATCGGCCGACATCTCTAGGGATGCTGAAAGACAACATCCGACGTGAATGCCTCACCGTAACCCCGAACATGCTTTACAGTGCTGTTCACAACATTATTCCTCGACTACAGCTATTGTTGAGGAATGATGGTGGACATATTGAGCATTTCCTATAAAGAACATCATCTTTGCTTTGTCTTAGTTTGTTATGCTAATTATTGCTATTCTGATCAGATGAAGCGCCATCTGTCGGACATTTTTTGAACTTTTGTATTTTTTTGGTTCTAATAAAGCCCCATGTAATTCCAAGCATGTGTGTCAATTTGTACCTCTCTACCTACATTATTCCGTGATTTAATCAGTTTTCAAATTTATACTGACTTTTTGATCACCTGGTAAGTTTAAACAGTTTTATTAACAAAGACGGATTATAAAAGAGGCATGCTACGTGCATCCATCATCACTGTGTCTGACATCCTAACACCGGCTAATTACGGTCGTATCTAAAGGCTCCGTGGTGAGCTAAGAAAAGAGACCTATTCGCGCCCGAGGCCGCGCTAGTTAATACTGCCCGCTGCTGACGACGGCCAGCCGCGTACTCTCCGTCGCAGTGCGACCAGACCCCCGTCTACTGACCAAGCAAACTGTCAGCATTCCATAAAGGTCGGCTGGCGATCGCGTGTTACGTACCGTACGGCTGGGCGCAACCCATAGAGCCTTACAGTTTGGAGGTTGTACTGTAGTTAAGACCAACACAATGGAGCTGGGCCAGGCGATTTCGGTAACGTTGAAATCAAAGCAGACATTGATCTCTGGACTGGACAAATTAAAAATGTGTGCTTCTTTTTCACACACTTACTGAAACACTCTATGAGCGATTACCTAAGCATATAGTACGATGGTGAGTCAAACGAAAACCTTAAATTTGTAATAACAAATCGAAATTTCGCACTGTTATCCTGTAAGTTGGTAAGCGCGCTACAAACAGCGTGCATAATGGCCTGTAGGTGGCAGCATAGTGCAGCTGCACACATATGGTAGCAGTATCAGTATAAAGATGGCCGCCCCACTTGCGACTTGCACCAGGCAAGAACAGTGTTCTGCTATTCGGTTTTTGCGTAGTGAAGGTGTGAAACCTATTGAAAGTCATCGACGAATGAAGGTTCAGTATGGTGATGCATGTCTGTCACAGCAGCAAGTCTAAGAATTGAGTAGGAAGTTCGCAAATGATGTGACTTCAGTGGAAAATGCTCTTCGTCCAGGTCAGGCACAAGGAGTTGTGACTCCACAGAACATTGCAGCAGTTGAAGCCATAGTGAAGGAAAACCGAGGAGTGACACTACATGACATTGCAGCATGTTTACAGATTAGTCATGGGTCAGCACACCACATTGTGCATGATGTGCTCCAGTTTCACAAAGTGTCTGCAAGATGGGTGCCACGGCAGCTGACTCCTGAAATGAGAGAACGACGTGTTGATGCTTGTGAAGAACTTCTTCGGCGCTTTGAACGAGAAAGTGATGGCTTCCTCGCAAGAATCGTTCTAGGGACGAAACCCGTTTTCACTTCCACCAACCGGAAACGAAGAGAGCGAGCAAGGAACGGCGCCATTCCTCATCACCAAAACCAAAGAAGTTTTGAACTTTGAGACGAAAAGGCGTCATTTTGGAGCATTACATGCATAAAGGGACTACTGTCACCACTGAATCATACGCAGATCTCCTAAAAATCATTTGCGGCCTGCAATCAAATCAAAGGGACGTGGACTGCTGTCAGCAGGTGTACTTTTGCAACATGACAATGCAAGGCCCCACATTGCCCGTGCAACAGATGCAACAATCACAGACCTGCAGTTTGAGTGTCTTCCTCATCCACCATACTCACCAGACCTTGCCCCAAGTGATTTCCCTATGTTTGGACCACTCGTAGACGCAATGTGAGGAAAGAAGTTCCGTTCTCATCAAGAGGTAAGCCACACAGTGCATGGGTGGTTGCGTGGACTACCAAAAGAAATTTTTCTAAAGGAATTTACGCACTTTGTAAGCGCTGGAGGACTTGCATTGAGCGTGGGGAAGATTATGTTGAAAAGTGATATAGCTTTGCACCACTTCTGCACAGTGAATAATATTTTTAAAAATATTTAAGGTTTTCATTTGACTCACCCTCGCACAATAAACTTATTCTCATCTCAGAAGGATACTATATTATTTTACAGAATCACAAAACACGCGTATTTAGAGAAGTACAAAGTAAATCCTAGGGTGTACGAAAAGTGGAGGTGTTGATGACGAATATTCTTGCACCAAGAGAGTAGGGATGGCGGTTATCGCTGAACCAACCGGTTTTTGGTTGTATCTGTATTTTTCCACGTCACTTTAATCTGGCTGTTAAAACTACTTAAAACAACCCGTTTCCGAAACAACCAATTTTTTACTTCCTATAATAAACGGAGAAATCAAACAAAAATTGACAATTTTGACTGACTCAGTTTCAAGTTACAAGATTCAAAATATTACATTAAACAGTCAAGTGAAAGACAACTAGATCATCCAGTGTTGGCTGCTTTTCTCGAAAAGTAATAAGTGGTTAAATACTAGTAAAAATCGCCAGTATTTTCCTATTCATTCTGCTTCTTTTTTTTTAACTCAGCTTAAAAATCATGTTGTAATCGGGGATCGCAACACTATTTGGACATTACGAAAGCTCAGTTCTAAAGGGTGAAAACCGAGGATGAAGAACTGTTTTTCTTATTAATTTGTCCGTCTTCAACGGTTACAAACAGGGAAAGGTGTGTCGCGCAGACACAGGCAGCAGACCAGCTACCTTCTCTTTTTATTGTATACTATGAATGAATCTTTTAAGTTTTTAATTTATTACTGTCACCATAATGTCCTTCCTCTTCTATTATTTCACAGAAATGGCAGACAACTCTAATCTTTTAAAGGAAGTGAAGCATTGTACTTCATTACTACCTAACTTCGTAAAGATATTTCAAGACTAGTAGCGGTGCCATTCTGCAATACAACTGATGTCCAGTGATGACAGCCAGTAACTACCATCCAGACAAGGTGGAGGGCAACTCTTGCACACGGCACGTACACGCGAACATTAAGCCACGACACACAGCAACAGTGACGTTATTGTCTCAGTAGTGTTGAACCGATTCTTACGCCATGTATTTGCTGTTCGATTCTGTCGACACTGTTATTAAAATAGCACTGATCGCTCTTCCCATTTTCTATAATAACGCAAGGTGTCAAACCAATGCAAATTTTACGAATGTAAATTACTCCTTTTTCTCACAAAAAAAAGGTTTATTTAAAAACGAAAAATTTTAACATTGCTGTTATAGCTAATAGATATTTCGGGTTTTTACTGGGTTATTAGTAAAAAATAATAAAAACTGTGGTAACCGAGACCAAACAAATACAGAAAAATATCGGTTATTCAGAACTAAAATACCGGTGTCGATTTTACCGAGCGGTCTTCCCAATCCCTACCAGAGAGACACTGATGCAGACTAAATTTTTCGTCTCTTGGTCTTGAGCCGTGAGAAAATATGGAGCACATAACTAGCGCTCGGTAACTATGAAGCAAATTGCGTAACCATACACCGTGTGACAGCATTCGCCTGCGTTATTTCTTTGTTTGTCGTCCTCGGTGTCGACGTACAGACCAAACATTATCCTCCTCTATTCTTTTTTTATTTCACACATTGCCATCATTATCAACTACAAATTCAAACACCCCATCCTCATCACAACTGGATTCGTCGTTGCCATCATCATTACAACTGCTGTCAGAATCAGACCCACTTTCACTCTCTATATGCTTTAGATTTTGTACCTCTTCCAGCTTTTCCTCCATTTAAGTCAATTTTGAATCTACGTTTTCATTTACTTTTACCAGTTTTTCTTCTACCACTATTGCACGCTTCTTTTCTACCGCAGTTTCTGAATCATTTTTAATGGTTAAGTTTAACTCTACTTTCAGCACAAAATTTCTTGGAAACCTCCACCTTCCTACTATTGTCATCACAAAGTTTCTGTCTCTCTTCTACACATTTACTACTCAACGTTAATTTCTCATTAGTATTATGTACTTTCTTTATGCTATTTCCCAACCTACTAATATCCTTTTTCATGCTATTTTCCATCCTACTAATATCTTCTTTTGTCGCTATATTACTCAAACAACTCAAACTACTCATAATTTGCCTTAACATCGCTTCCACTTTTCCGTTTGCCATAAACTTTCGTTCTTGCTCATTTTTGCTACTAGGTTCCCCTCCTTAAACTCCTTAATCTCACTCCCTTCAGTACCGTTTTCGTCCATTTCGCTCACATCACCGCACAATGTAGATGCCGCTTTTGTCATTTCATATACAACAGGACACTCGTCCCCATTATTCAAACTCGTATTCATGTTTGATTTATAACCACTATCGATCTACAGAACCAGTCCCACTTATGTCCTTCTGTTCATTTAACAACTTATCGTCTGCAGCTTTCTTTTCAATCACATTGTCTTGTTTGTTAAGACCATTCATTATGTATCACCTAATATAAAACGGCTTCTGCTACGAAATACCTTATTTTTCAGTCACTCGTGTCCTGCTTCTGTTGTTGCTGCTGCTGCAGTCGTCATCTCGGTCCACCGTCTGCACAGCATGGCAAGTTGTAGTTCTCTTGGTGAAGACTTGTTTATCCCAGTCAGCTGTGTCCACCTGTGTGCTGATTCGCTGCTCCTGTACTCAATGGCTGCTTCCATAGAAACCACTTGCTGATTGGCTGCTGTCATACCGTGACCATGAAACCCAAGAACTGAGTAGCTGTTGCACTTTGTGCACTATAAATCGCTCTTGATTTCACTGTTCAAAGTTTGCAGGTTCTAGTTTATTGTGCCCACATGCAAATATCCTCACACGGGCACCAATGTGTGACGGTTCGTCTTCTTTATTTCTTTGTTTGTTGATCTCGGTGTCGACGTACTGTCTGAAAAATGGGGTGCAAAAGTGCAGTACTGTCTACTGTAAATGATGTAGCTGACAGTTGCACATTGGAGTTTCATAGATGTTTTCTTGCCGGCCGGTGTGGCCGAGCGGCTCTAGGCGCTTCAGTCTGGAACCGCGCGACCCCTACGGTCGCAGGTTCGAATCCTGCCTCGGGCACGGATGTGTGTGATTTCCTTAGGTTAGTTAGGTTTAAGTAGTTCTAAGTTCTAGGGGACTGATGGCCTCAGATGTTAAGTCCCATAGTGCTCAGAGCCATTTGAACCATTTTTGATGTTTACTTTCACTTTTCACCCCCCTCCCCCACCCCCCACCCAATATACACATTTAATATGACCAGTGTACTGCTGTTTAACTTTCGATAAGCCTCATTAATAGATTTCAGGCGAACATCCACATACTGCTAAAGTAGTTTACTGTTGAATATCTATGAACAGTAAAAACATAACCACATAATTCACAGTTCTTTCGGAATAATCAGGTATGTATGGAGCAGACACTGTCACACGGCCTAATTGTGTAACACTTATTTCACAGATAAGTTGAAGCATTGTTGTTCTAACCAATACAGGTCTCTCGTCTGAAACCCAGCTGTGGACTGACTGTCTCGGGCCCAAAAATTAGGTCCTTATATATCCCCACAATAATAGGTCGTGAAACTACACATTTTTCCAAGTTTAATTTACAAAAATTAGAATAAAAACTTAAGTCATTAAATTAACTGAATACATAGAAAAATTGTTTCTTTTTAAAAGTTTCTTCTGCTACAAGGGTTAAGCCGAATTATTTGTTTGAATCATGAAATTAACATATGTAGTTACGCAAACAATTCTATTGATAAAACTGTTAATTACTTTGGTATTAATGAAGGGCTGGCTTTGCTAACATGCTTTCAAATAGAGCTACATAGATACTTCAAGATTACTAGTATTTCGTCTTCCAACTGTTTATAATTAGTACAGAATTTATATTTGTTTATAAGTCAACAATAGAATTTAAGTTACGAAACAGTTAATGATTTCGCCCTATAATGAAAGCATTAACTAGAAACAGTGAAAATAAATTATAAAATGAATTACATACATAAACTTAGCACAAAATTAGATCGGGTGTTATATTCTTTAAAACTGAAGGCCAACCTTTCTGCTTTATGAAAATGCAGATTATATTCACGTATCCAGAATGAGATTTTCACTCTGCAGCTAAGTGCGCACACTCCGCCGCAGGGTGAAAAACTCGTTCTGGAAACATCCCGCAGGCTGTGGCTAAGCCATTTCTCCGCAATATCCTTTCTTTCAGGAGTGCTAGTTGTGCGGGGATCGCAGGAGAGCTTCTGTAAAGTTTGGAAGGTATGAGACGAGATACTGGCAGAAGTGAAGCTGTGAGCACCGGGCGTGAGTCGCGCTTGGGTAGCTCAGTGGTGCCGGCACGGTAGCTCAGCGTGTTCGGTTAGGAGGCTGCGTGCTCTCTGTAATAAAAAAACTGAGTCAAGGACTCAACGATCAGCTGAACGGATATCCTGTGACGCCCGCCCAGACCAAACGCAAACTACTGTAGCGAAAAAAAAGAAAAAAAAATGGTAGAGCTCTTGCCCCCGAAAGGCAAAGGTCCCGAGTTCGAGTCTCGGTCCGGCACACAATTTTAATCTGCCAGGAAGCTTTATATTCACGTATGTTAATGGTAATTAGTTAAAAGTGGACGAACAAATTTAAGGATGCAGATGGCAAAACAAGAGGGGAAGTAAAATTATTTCGCCTTGTTTTGTCAACTGTAGTGGTTGGGCTAGTGGTAATTTAGATCATGTTATTCCTTTCTGCATTATTAAAACATATTTTCAGAAACAGCGTCCCATACGGAATACCACGACGCCGATATGTTATTCTGTTCACTTATTGCTGTGGCCACCGAACGTTCTGTGTAGGCGTTGACATATATCTTAAACAAGATTTATGCTCTGTTTGGCGGTGCACATATTGCAACCCCAGGGCTCTTTCGTTACTTCCAGCAGGGATCTAGATACATCAAATGGAGTCGCTATCGCACGCTAGTACAGTGGTACTGGACCCAAAGGAATCTGTTTCGAATCATGTTGTATGTATGTTGTACGTTAACCGGGGACCTAGAAACGGCGGAGATGCTCCGTCCCCGCCGCAGCCGCAGTGGTCCACAACCCCACGACGACTGCCGCAGTTTACTTCACCCCTCCGCCGCCTCACATCGAACCCAGGGTTATTGTGCGTTTCGGCCCCCGTTGGACCCCCCAGGGAACGTCTCACACCAGACGAGTGTAACCCCTATGTTTGCGTGGTAGAGTAATGGTGGTGTACGCGTACGTGGAGAACTTGTTTGCGCAGCAATCGCCGACATAGTGTAACTGAGGCGGAATAAGAGGAACCAGCCGGCATTCGCCGAGGCAGATGGAAAACCGCCTAAAAACCATCCACAGACTGGCCGGTTCACCGGACCTCGACACAAATTCGAATCATAGATGTCAATAAATTTGCGATACCAGAATTTGGCGACTGGGGAGGAGAAGTTGGGAGAGAGGGGGTGGCGTACACTTCTTGATTGTCAGACGTTGCGCCAAAGTCCAGCATTAATCTTCAGACCTCTCCGCAGTGTCAAATCATGTGAGGGCATGTGACGTTGTTGACGGTGATCTGTCCACCGGATGTTGACTTTCAGCTTGGCGGCCCCTTTGGTGCTATTCGAGAGAAGCGGGCAATGTGCTAGCACTGGGTTTTAAACTATCTCTTTTTCCTCATCATCAACAACATATAGGCGACACTAAAACTACATACGCATTCATCACAGTCACCTACACTCAACGTGTCCACTTGCGAAGCAATATTCACATATCGTGCCACCGTGCATGAGGAAAGAAAACCTGTCTAATTAGGCAGCTGAATCTTCCCCTCAACATCTTCCAACGAACAAGCCATACTACATTACTTTAGGTGTAATGATGGAATTTTACATGTTTTGTTTCTATTTGTAACGCATCTCTTCGGTTTGACAGAAAAGTTATCATCAACCCGCAGATTGATTTGAACCCACAGTGCTTTATCAGGTTTGGTCCTATTGGATGTGTGGTGCTCTGGACTTCCTGCATTTGAAGTGCCTTCCGTAGCGACTTACAGGGGGACTTAACAATATTGCACCATCGGCCGTTATTTTGATATTGTTTTATTAGGCTACCAGTTTCGACATTCCAATCACGTAATCATCAGGCCTGTGCGTGAATGACGCCAAGTACCACCGGTGCGTGTAGAAGACAAGGCATCATTATTCGTATCTGGTTCCACAGCTTCATGAACATCTGTGCTCTTCACACTTGTGACAGTGACTCAGTTTCAAATGCTTCAAATGGCTCTGAGCACTATGGGACTTAACATCTGAGGTCATCAGTCCCCTAGACTTAGAACTACTTAAACCTAACTAACCTAAGGACATCACACACATCCGTGCTCGAGGCAGGATTCGAGCCTGCGACCGTAGCAGCAGCGCGGTTTCGGACTGAAGCGCCCAGAGCCGCTCGGCCACCCAGGCCGGCCAAACTCAGT
This sequence comes from Schistocerca piceifrons, assembly GCF_021461385.2. Classification (NCBI taxonomy): domain Eukaryota; kingdom Metazoa; phylum Arthropoda; class Insecta; order Orthoptera; family Acrididae; genus Schistocerca; species Schistocerca piceifrons. The sequence continues at coordinate 96,504,929 of NC_060140.1, forward strand.
TTGCTATCACATGTGTGAAGACCACAGCATGCTCATGAATTTCGGGTCTCAGCAGCACATGATGCGAATATTGACGCCTTGTCTTACAGATGCACAAGTGGCACTTACGAGAGAAAATCCCCATCGCACCCCACCGAGTTTAGTGGTAACACTGCCCCATTGGACAGCCCGTCAAAAACTGAACACAGATCAGGCAAAGAGGAAGGTTGTATACTGAACTGTGGAAAAAAAGAAACAAAATAGAAGCAGTGAAAGGTTTCAAGATCAAAATGTGCAACATCGAGCTACTGTCACTGAGTGTGGAGTCGTGATCATGTCATGATATTGGGCTGCGATGGGGGAGATCCGGGTTCAGATCTCCGTCGTCCCACCACTTTTTTTTCCGCAAAATTATGAGCTGTCCGTCCGATCATTGACGTGTCTGTTACCTGTATTCAAATTTGTGTCTGTATGGTGTTTGAACATCCGTTTGCAACAGCGATATGTTACGAAGGGACCTCCAGACGTACGTACCTCCTATTTGTTCTACACAAGTAGTGCATCTTGCGTTCCGATTTGGAAGTTTTGACTCCTTAATTCCTTCGGTGTTACCATAGTTCACGCAACTTTATTTGTTGCTTTCATTTCCGCGAGAGGTCTTTGCGGCATCTCGCCTCGTGTCACCATTCATCACATTAACTTGCGACGGTAATATATTCATATCACATGACTCAAAAATCAATGACCAGTGTAGAGTATGAAAATTGCAAAGACTACAGAAAGAGAACAGAAATGTCAATGACAGGACGGACAGTTAACAAATTCGTAAAAAAGAGAAGATTAGGTATAAGGGAGGATCGAACACGGTTCTGCCGCTTTTTACTCTATCACCGTGGCCACACAACCACGGCACTGTAATTTTTGCGAGTCGCCCGATGTTACACATCTTGAGCTGGGACCATTCACTTTTTCTATTCTGCTTCTTTTCTCACAGTTCTGTACACTTTCTTCTTGTTCTCATGCTTGAACTTTCAGTGTTTGACTGACAACCCACTGAGCCATTTTAGCACTAAATCTGAAGGAGGTGTGATGTGGTGTTTCCCTTGTTAGTGTCATTCATGCGACAGGCCTGAAGATGACGTGACTGGAACATCGAAACTGGTTGCCTAATAAAACAGTATCAAAGTAACGGCAGTTGGTACAATACCATTACATTTCACCAACTAACTGCTGTTTCACACTCCAGAGCCCACGATGGAATTAGATTTGCTTAACAATGGGATTCACTGAAAGACTTCGAACCACTATACACCGTAGCAGTATTCACATTAGCGTACGACTGGCAGAGGTGACAGAGGCGGCAAGTGATATATATATATATATATATATATATATATATATATATATATATATATATATATATATATGTTGTTCACGTGGTCTTCAGTCCTGAGACAGGTTTGATGCAGCTCTCCATGCTACTCTATCTTGTGCAAGCTTCTTCATCTCCCAGTACCTACTGCAACCTACATCCTTCTGAATCTGTTTAGTGTATTCATCTCTTGGTCTCCCTCTACGATTTTTACACTCCACGCTGCCCTCCAATACTAAATTGGTGATGCCTTGATGCCTCTGAATATACCCTACCAACCGATCCCTTCTTGTAGTCACGTTGTGCCACAAACTTCTCTCCAATTCTATTCAATACCTCCTCATTAGTTATGTGATCTACCCATCTAATCTTCAGCATTCTTCTGTAGCACCACATTTCGAAAGCTTCTATTCTTTTCTTGTCTAAACTATTTATCGTACACGTTTCACTTCCATACATAACTACAATCCATACAAATACTTTCAGAAAAGACTTCCTGACACTTAAATCTATACTCGATGTTAACACATTTCTCTTCTTGAGAAACGCTTTCCTTGCCATTGCCAGTCTACATTTTATATCCTCTCTACTTCGACCATCATTAGTTATTTTGCTCTCCAAATAGCAAATCTCCTTTACTACTTTAGCGTCTCATTTCCTAATCTAATTCCCGCACCATCGTCAGATTTAATTCGACTACATTCCGTTATCCTCGTTTTGCTTTTGTTGATGTTCATCTTATATCCTTCTTTCAAGACACTGTCCATTCCGGTCAGCTGCTCTTCCAGGTCTCTTGCTGTCTCTGACAGAATTACAATATCATCGGCGAACCTCGAAGTTTTTATTTTTTCTCCATGGATTTTAATTCCCACTCCGATTTTTTCTTTTGTTTCCTTTACTGCTTGCTCAATATACAGATTGAATAACATCGGGAATAGGCTACAACCCTGTCTCACTCCCTTCCCAACCACTGCTTCCCTTTCATGTCCCTCGACTCTTATAACTGCCATCTGGTTTCTGTACAAATTGTAAATAGCCTTTCGCTCCCTGTATTTTACCCCTGCCATCTTCAGAATTTGAAAGAGAGTATTTCTGTCAACATTGTCAAAAGCTTTCCCTAAGTCTACAAATGCTAGAAACGTAGGTATGCCTTTCCTTAATCTATTTTCTAAGATAAGTTGTAGTGTCGGTATTGTCTCACGTGTTCCAACATTTCTATATATATATATATATATATATATATATATATATATATATATATATATATAATACCTAGAGGCCATCGGAAATCGAAGTGTGGTTTTCTAGATACGTAGCGTTGAACTTAACCTACTGAACGACTTTTGAAATTTATTTTCAGCCCTACATTAGACTCTTCATTATCACCTTCTTCGGCAACATAATTTCTATTAATGTCCCGTCCAACGAGCCATGCTATAACTCTCTCACTCCATGTTTCGGACACTCTTGTTCACCGATGTTTTTTTTGTGGATTTATTTTATTTTGTAACTCTTGCGCCATGCTAATTAGCAAAGAAGCACTCGTTTATTCATTACAGTTAACGTTTAAACACTAGTGTAGAACCTATTGGCCGAGGACGTCTACAATCAGTAAAAGTGGTGGGGAATGCAGTGACGAAATCCGACCTCAGAGTGTCTTACGCTAGCCGATAGTAACGGGTTGAGTTCACGACCCATTCACATTTGCTTATCACGGCGGGAATACGAAGAAAAGAAGAATAAAAGAGACCCGGGGCACAAATTACAGCAAGAGTACAACAGTCACCGAGCGCGTATATAACCGTTTACACTGTCGCGCGCCCGCGGGTACTGCAAGAACTTCGGAGGCAGCCGTGGTGCCATTAGACCGCCGTGACGGAGTTACGGATATCTGCCGCTAGTTCCTGCACGTCGCGCCTCTCCCTGGATAAGCGATTCGACAGCACCGACACCCGTCCGACTTGCTAGCGGGCATCTGTTCGGGCATTCGGCGGGCTGCCGCAGTAGTAGAACGGTTGCAGTGGAGTAAGCTGCAGTGCAGTCACCAGTGTAGGGAGTGTCGACCGAGATGCCGTCCGCCTTGGCTTCGTTCTTCGTGAACGGCGTGGTGCTCTGCATGTACGGCAGCTATGGGCTTGCGGCCATGCTGGAACGCGTTACCTCCTCCTGGGCACACGTCACTTGCACGAGGCGCAGCTACGCCCAGACAGAGGTGAGTGGACGTTCCCCGCCTTACTTATACTCGAAGGAAAAGAATAAAGTGCTGCTTTTGTCAGGTAGATCGATCGAGTTCGAATAGCCTAGCTCCACCTGCAAACAGGACCACTGTTGCTTCGTGATACGAGAAGTGCGATCAGGAAGCGTTCGTACCTTTTTCCGGTTGCAGTCGGGCGTTTCAGCGAATGTAATTTATCAAATGGCTAGCCTTAAACTTCTCATTTTTATTTGAGCGCTGTATAACATGCCACTTTCAATAAAAGGACAGACTACCATTGACAAAAATCTACCTGCAGATGTATGTCAGTTTGCGGAATTTTAAAAGTGGGCATGCTCGAATTACATAGTTTTTGTACCTCGTATTTGGTTAGTTTTTATATAGGGCGTCAGGAAGTCGTCGTTACAAACTTGTAGGGCTTGTAGAGAGGAGTGAGTACGTAATATTTTGAATAGGAACCCATGCCCAGAAACGTACTGTTTCGGTTCTACGACGATTTAGATTCAGGTTCACCCAAATTTTTTCATAAGTGGTCAGCCAGTCTCATTTCCCTGTGCTGTTCTTTTAGCTCTTTTGTGGTTTGTTTTCCCTCTTTTACTTTCTCGATTAGCTGTCTTGCCTCCTCATTGGTTTTAGTGCATATGAGAGCGTCTGTGCGATAGTCAGTGTGTGGTCGTTTCGTGTGCATGCGTGTACGACAGTTTTTCTTCTTATCGACATTTGTTTGTTTTCATCGATGTCAGGGCGCTGATAACCTCGCCGTTGGGCGCCCATAAGTTCCCAAAACACACACACACACACACACACACACACACACACACACACACAATCCAGGTGTGTAACGCGTCCACGTCTGGTGAAGGAAAAAGAAAAGTCTAAGGACTTGCTTGTCCTGGTATCTAATAGGGTAGACAGGATGACGTGCACTACTTCTTGTGACGTCGTATGCAAAGTTTAATTTACGAGACTCCTGTAGAGACAGGGGAAGACCTGCTTACAAGAGTTCTGGTCGCTGCACTGGAAACTGAAGTGACACCAAGTGGGACGTAGAGTGTAGCAGAACATGCTTTGTAGGTACAACACTGTAATAACGTCGGTGGTGGGTGCACCGAGCCGCTGTACGTACAGTATTCTGGGTCCTTTCTTATTTTGTAATAATGTAAACACGTAATGTTTAAGTTTTAATACAAACGAATGTGCTCAAGTAATACGTGGATGCTTCTTTATGTTTCCTTTCGAAATGTTGCCTAACAATTGTCCTGCGTCACGTCTAATTGAGTTCCTCAAGCAGAAGTGGATCAGTTAAACATCTGAACTGGAACCGTCATAGAACGGAAACTGTATGTATCCGTACATGGAATTGACGGAAAGTCACCGAGTAAAACAGAAGTGATTTCTGGAGCTCCTCAAGGTAGTGTTACAGGCTCTTTGCTGTTCCTTATCTGTATTAACGATTTTCGAGATAAAAATGGCTATGAGCACTATGGGACTTAACAGCTATGGTCATCAGTCCCCTAGAACTTAGAACTACTTAAACCTAACTAACCTAAGGACATCACACAACACCCAGTCATCACAAGGCAGAGAAAATCCCTGACCCCCCCGGGAACCCGGGACTTTCGAGACAATCTGAGCAGCCGTCTTCGGTTGTTAGCAGATGACGCTGTCGTTTATCGACCAATAAAGTCACCAGAAGACCAGAACAAACCGCAAAACAATTTAGAAAAGATATCGGAATGGTGCGAAATGTGGCAGTTGACCCTAAATAACGAAAAGTGTGAGGTCATCCAAATGAGTACTAAAAGAAACTCGTTAAACTTCGGTTACACGATAAATCAGTCTAATCTAAAAGCCGTAAATTCAACTAAATACCTAGGATTTACAATTACGAACAACTTAAATTGGAAAGAACACATAGAAAATGTTGTGGGGAAGGCTAACCAAAGATTGCGTTTTATTGGCAGGACACTTAGAAAATGTAACAGATCTACTTAAGGAGGACTGCCTACACTACGCTTGTCCGTCCTCTTTTAGAATACTGCTGCGCGGTGTAGGATCCCTAGCAGACAGGACTGACGGAGTACATCGAAAAAGTTCAAAGGAAGGCAGCACATTTTATGTTATCGCGAAATATGGGAGAGAGTATCACATCAATGATACAGGATTTGGGCTGGACATCATTAAAAGAAAGGCGTTTTTCGTTGCGACGGAATCTTCTCACGAAATTCCAATCACCAACTTTCTCCTCAGAATGCGAAAATATTGTGTTGACACCAACCTACATAGCGAGGAACGATCACCAAGATAAAATAAGGGAAATCAGAGCTCGTACGGAGCGATATAGGTGCCCATTCTTTCTGCGCGCTATACGAGTTTGGAATAATAGGGAATTGTGAAGGTGGTTCGATGAACCCTCTGCGAGGCACTTAAATTTGATTTGCAGAGTATCCATGTAGGTGTAGATACATGGGCTCCTATTCAAAATATTATGTACTTACACCATTCTAAAACTTGTAGAAATTTGTAACGAGAATTTCCGAACACCCTGAACGTTGACTTTGTTGCCTTCGGAATATGATTCTTATCTTCGGATTTTCCTATACGAAGAAATCTGAAACTTTTCAAGATTATAAATGTTCGATATATATTTCTAAGTGCGAAGTAATAAATGCTCACACTTGTGACTTCTGTATTCTTAAGCACTTCAAACAAAAGGGTGCCAAAGAAGTTCCATCAGCTCCCATTACTTGCAGACTCCATCTAAATACAAAACATTTTTGTCCCTTACAAACGACTTCTCACGGCTCTCTCGTAGAAGGTAAACTCCCCATCGCACCCCCTCACATTTAGTGATAAGCTAGCCCAGTGGATAGCCCATCAACTACTGAACACTGATCAAGCAAGGAAACAGGAAGAAGGTGTACTGAACTGTGGAAAAAAGAAGAAAAATAGAAACTGTGAACGGTCCAAGCTCAAGATGTGCAGCACCGAGCTGAATTGGAAGAACCCTGACGTCGTGGTTGGCGTTTGGTGACGGCGTTGTACTGCAAAACGGTAGAAACGATTTCAAATATCACTCGTGCCCCATTTTTTTCCTTTTCACAAAATTATGAATTTTTCGTCCGGTGATTGACGTGTCTGTTCTCTTTGTGTAGTCTTGGCAACTGTCCTAGTGTACAGTGGTTGTAGAATATGAGTCATGTAGTAAGAATATATTACCGTCGCAAGTAAATGCGATGAACAGTGAGAGCAAGCGTGATGCCGCATACACCTCTCACAGAAATGAAAATAACAAACAAACGGGTGTGAACTATGTTACAACAAAGGAATCCAAAAGTCAAAACTTCCAAAACGGAACGCAAGAGTCATAACATGTTGTACTTGTCTAGAACAAATACGAGATACGTACGTCTTCCTTACACCTCGCTGTTGCAAACGGACGTTACACCACGACACAGACACAGATTTGAATACAGCGAACAGGCACGTCAATGACCGGACAGACAGTTCATAATTTTGTAAGAAAAAGAAATGGGGCACGAGGGAGACTGGAACACGAAACTTCCCCTTCGTCGTCCATCACCGTGGCCATATAACTACGAACCCAGGATTCTTCAAATTCGTTCGATGTTGCACATCTTGAATTTAGACTGTCCACTGTTTCTATTTTGCTTCTTTTTTCACAGTTCGGCACACCTTCTTCGTGTTTCCATGCTTGATCTGTATTCAGTTTTTAACGGGCTACCCTTGAGCCATCTTACCACTAAATTTAGTGGTAAGATGCGACGAGGAGTTTCCCTTATTAGACCTACTCATCCCGCCAATGCAGAAAGAATAACTATTACGATTGTATACAAAGGATCTAAGTTAGTATTTAAATTAACTTATAAATTCTTCACTTCAAGATTAACAACGTTCACTGGAAATTTTGTAAATAACTTTATAAAATTTACGGCTATGTTCGTACTCACGTCAAATGTAAGCAGTAAGGCACAACACATTACGTCGACGTACAAATAGTGCTGGATGAAGCCAAAGCCCATACATGTGTAATTATCGATATCCATCAGAGGGTTCATACTACGCATTAGGCTTGATTACATCACGATATACATGTGCCGCGTGTCTTTCCTTAGAGTTGTAAAATGACTTTTCTCTGCTGTTTCTAAAGACCTTTTTAATTTTGTTTTTGTCATGTGTTAGTTGAGCTTATTCTAACGCTGGTAATGTAGTGATGGCGTGTTCCACGAGACGTTACGTTTCAACTGAACGGAATGTTGTCTAAGTTGTAACTGTATGAGGTGCTACCATGATAATAATCAGTTTGAGGTAGGGACCATGATCTGGATACGGCTGAGTCGGAAGTAATAAGTGAAAATGAGAAAATTGCATATTTACCACTGGGTTGATGCCCACGATGAAAATCGAAATCGAAAAGCACTTATTTTTGTAATAATTTTACTATCTGAACGACACACACAAGGAGCTTCATTCAGAAAGGCTGTTGAAGTGGCACCTCACACCTTGTATGCGAGCATGATCGACACACAGCGTTCGAACAACCTCGCTGTTGTCACAGGCATTGTGAATTCTTGCCAGAAGACCCTTTCAGTTTAGACATGTGATTCCTACACGACACTCGTACTCTGCCGGCCGGGGTGGCCGAGCGGTTCTAGGCGCTACAATCTGGAACCGCGTGACCGCTACGGTCGCAGGTTCGAATCCTGCCTCGGGCATGGATGTGTGTGATGTCTTTAGGTTAGTTAGGTTTAAGTAATTCTAAGTTCTAGGGGACTGATGACCTCAGAAGTTAAGTCCCATAGTGCTCAGAGCCATTTCAACCATTTTGAACTCTTCTTATGAGCCCACGAAAATAAATCAACCTTGCCTACAGTTTTGTCTCCTTACCCGTACATTAAAAATATGTCTGCCAATTTTGTAAGAAGATTCGACGCCTTTGCTGTAGCGAATATTTACTGTGTACTTCAGTTTGCAAGCACAGACTGCAGTCTTTAGAAACCTCTCCGCCTGGCCTGATCGTGTCAGTGAACACAACACCCACTCCACCAGCGCAGTTCACTGCCCCCACCCCTAATGACACAGGCTTACATGTTGATCGAGCATGCCTACACTACAATGCTGGCAATTACACTGAGATAACAAAAGTCACGCGATAGCAATATGCACGTATACATATGGCGGTAGTATCACGTACACAAGGTATAAAAGGGCAGTGCATTAGCGGAGCTGTTATTTCTACTCCGGTGATTCAAGTGGAAAGGGTACGACGTGAATTAACAGATTTTGAACGCAGAATGGTAGTCGGAGTTAGACGCATGGGGCATTCCATTTCGGAAATCGTTAGGGAGTTCAGTATTGCTAGGTACACAGTGTCGAGAGTGTGCTGAGAATACCAAATTTCAGGCATTATCTGTCACCAAGCACAACGCAGTATCCGGCAGCCTTCACTGCACGACCGAGAACAGCGGCGTTTGCGTAGAGTTATCAGTGCTAACAGATAAGCACCACTGCGTGAAATAACAGCAGGGATCATGTGGGACGTACGGTGAACGTATCCTTTAGGACAGTGCCGCGAAATGTGGCGTTAATGGACTATGGCACCAGACGACCGGCGACAGTGACAGTGGGCTGGTCAAATGAGCCCGATTTTAGTTGGTGAGAACCGATGACAGGTTTCGAGTGTGACGCAGATTCCATGAAAGCATGGACCCAAGATGTCAAGGCACTATGCGAGCTGGTGGTGGCTTCGTTATGGTGTGACCTGTGTTTACATGGAATGGATTGGGTCCTCTGGTCCAACTGAACCGATCATTGACTGTAAATGGTTACGTCTGGCTACTTGGAGGCCATTTGCAATCATTCGTGGACTTCATGTCCTCAGAAAATGATGGAATTTTTATGGATGACAATGCGCCATGTCAGTGGGCCACCAGTGTTCGCCAATGGTTTGAAGAACATTCTGGACAGTTCGAGCGAATGATTTGGCCGCCCACATCGGGCACCATGCAATCCCATAGAACATTTCTGCGACATAATCTAGAGGTTAGTTCTTGCACGAAATCCTGCACCGGCAATACTTTCGCAATTGTGGACGGCTCCAGAGGCAACATGCCTCAACATGTCTGCAGAGGACTTCAAGCGACTTGTTGAGTCCAGGCCACATCGAGCTGCTGCGCTATGCTGGGCAGAAGGAGGTCCGATCCGATATTAGGAGGTATCACCACAGTGCGTACGCAGTTCGAATATAATGAATTTCCTTGAGACAGAGAAGTTGCTGTCTATGGATCAGCACGGCTTTAGAAAGCATCGCTCCTGCGAAACGCAACTCGCCCTTTTTTCACAAGATATCTTGCGAACCATGGATGAAGGGTATCAGACGGATGCCATATTCCTTGACTTTCGGAAAGCGTTTGACTCGGTGCCCCACTGCAGACTCCTAACTAAGGTACGAGCATATGGGATTGGTTCCCAAATATGTGAGTGGTTCGAAGACTTCTTAAGTAATAGAACCCAGTACGTTGTCCTCGATGGTGAGTGTTCATCGGAGGTGAGGGTATCATCTGGAGTGCCCCAGGGAACTGTGGTAGGTCCGCTGTTGTTTTCTATCTACATATATCCTTTTGGATAGGGTGGACAGCAATGTGCGGCTGTTTGCTGATGATGCTGTGGTGTACGGGAAGGTGTCGTCGTTGAGTGACTGTAGGAGGATACGAGATGACTTGGACAGGATTTGTGACTGGTGTAAAGAATGGCAGCTAACTCTAAATATAGATAAATGTAAATTAATGCAGATGAATAGGAAAAAGAATCCCGTAATGTTTGAATACTCCGTTAGTAGTGTAGCGCTCGACACAGTCACGTCGATTAAATATTTGGGCGTAACATTGCAGAGCGATATGAAGTGGGACAAGCATGTAATGGCAGTTGTGGGGGAGGCGGACAGTCGTCTTCGGTTCACTGGTAGAATTTTGGGAAGAGTGGTTCATCTGTAAGGGAGACGGCTTATAAAACACTAATACGACCTATTCTTGAGTACTGCTCGAGCGTTTGGGATCCCTATCAGGTCGGATTGAGGGAGGACATAGAAGCAATTCAGAGGCGGGCTGCTAGATTTGTTACTGGTAGGTATGATCATCACGCGAGTGTTACGGAAATGCTACAGGAACTCGGGTGGGAGTCTCTGGAGGAAAGGAGGCGTTCTTTTCGTGAATCGCTACTGAGGAAATTTAGAGAACCAGCATTTGAGGCTGACTGCAGTACAGTTTTACTGCCGCCAACTTATATTTCACGAAAAGACCACAAAGATAAGAGAGATTATGGCTCGTACAGAGGCATATAGGCAGTCATTTTTCCCTCGTTCTGTTTGGGAGTGGAACAGGGGGAGAAGATGCTAGTTGTGGTACGAGGTACCCTCCGCCACGCACCGTATGGTGGATTGCGGAGTATGTATGTAGATGTAGATGTAATACATTACCTGAAAAAAAAAGTGATGCACCCAGAAGATATGGTCAGATGACAGTGTAATTCACGCCGTCAGCGGGTTTCTAAATGATGAAACTGTAATGCTGTGTGACAGACATACCAGCTACCAGAATGCATTAGTGTTCTTCATTTTTAGTGTTATTAATAAGCTTGCTAAGGTATACACGGGGCGTCGAACAGCGTCAGATGTTGAGTGATCGCTGTGAAGGCCAAGATGATACCGCATACTCGTCTGAGGCAGCAGAGTTGGGTAAGCGTCCCATTGCAGGTCGCCAGTTAACTGGCTAGTTAAATCGTGCAGCATTATTTGTTAGGCTCAGATGCGACAGTGGCCCGATGTTGGATTGCAACGGATCGTGAGGGTGGTCATACTCGTCGTCAAGGTTGCAGCCAATTACATTGGACCACCAGAAGGGAAGACCGCCGTATTGCGCACCAAGAACATCGCAACTGTAGTATCCTCTTCGCCACCATAGTAGCTTGTGCCATAAGGAGGCAAGGGAGAGGATGTTGTTATGGGTAGCCAGTATCTTTACTGAACTTTGATTGAGTCCGTGTTTTTGGTACAAGCTCAGCAGTAATAGCGCTGTTGCAGACAATTTCGGTAATCTTGCTATTACACGAATCTGGTTGCTATGTACTGTCCTAGTCTGTGACTCGTTCTGCGAATAACTTACAGATGCCAAACTGGAGTGTGAGTTAGTGCGTCAGTGACGCCCTCTGGCCACCGAGGGCAGCCTAAATACATGCTGTCGAGAGGACGTTGGCGGCGTGTTGCTTGTCGGTGTGTGTCTGGCCTCTCTCGTGATAGGCGCGCTTGATCCAGCGCCTACTGTCGATCTCTGTGCTACATCTTTGCCGACCGGTGTGCTGGCGACAGCTTGCACCAGTAAAGCACCTCCTTTATATCTGAGAATAAATAAGGGACTCCTTGCAATATTTTGTGTCCTCCTGCACCATTCGTCGAACTCGTGCATAGGCTGCCTTTAGCACCACGAAACGAATGGCGGCTTTTGGAGTGGTGCGGCTAGCCGCACGGGACTAGCCGAGCAGTCTGGGGAGCTGCAGTCATGGACTGTGCGACTGGTCCTGGCGGGGGTTCGAGTCCTCCCTCAGGCATGCGTGTGTGTGTTTGTCCTTAGGATAATTTAGGTTAAGTAGTGTGTAAGCTTAGGGACTGATGACCTTAGCAGTTAAGTCCCATAAGATTCCACACACATTTGAACTTTTTTGAGTGGTGCCACAGCTGGGAAGCATGGACTGCTGACAAAAGGAGTCGCACTGTGTCTAGCCACGAGTCGCGATTCTGCTCTACTTCAGACGGCCATTGTCCGTTAGAATGGCGGCGACCTGGGGAAAGGTCGTTCTTCCAATGTTTTCGGGAGACACAGTGGTTTTACTGCTGGTGTCACAGTGTGCGGAGCCATTGGGTATGACTTCAGGTCATGACTGGTAGTGGTTGAGGTAACTCTTACGGTGCAAAGCTATGTCACTGACACCCTGCGCCTTGCGTGCTCCCTCTCATATCACAATATTGCGATGCCATTTTTCAACAGTACAATGCTCGTCCACACATGGCACTCCTCTCTGTCAACTGTCTGCCTGATGTTGAGATACTCCCGCAGCCAGCTACATTTCCAGATCTATCCTTGATACAACATTTACTGCACAAGCTCGCATGTCAGATCCTTCCCAGTGTGAGAATCCAGGATATGAAGTACCGGGTGCAACAGTTTTGCGTCAACCTGCGTCTGGAGACAATAGAACAATTTTGTGACATACTTCCCAACCGAATCGGTGAATGCATGCATGCAGGCTCAAATGTCTCTGAGCACTATGGGACTTAACATCTGAGGTCATCAGTCCCCTAGAACTTAAAACTGCTTAAACCTAAGAACATCACACATATCCGTGCCCGAGGCGGGATTCGAACCTGCGACCGTAGCAGTCGCGCGGTTCCGGACTGCAGCGCCTAGAACCGGTCGGCCACCGCTGCCGGCTGCATGCAGGTCACAGGGGGTGCAACGTCATATTGATAGTAACGCTTGTACTGCCGAGTTCTTTGTAAACCTGACTCGATACTGTAATTACTGAAATAACATCACAAACTCTCTCAACCAATGAAGTTTCATTTCGTTTCCTCATCCCATTATGAGAGATTCACGTTTTTCGTAGGACGATGTAAGCGAATTCATTACATCGTAAAAACAAAGTGGCGTAGGTTCTCATATTCTTCTCGCGGAGTTATTCCACAAACATTTAGCTTCGTAATTTTCGAGTCAGTCGTTTCTCGATCAGGGTGCTAAATGCCTAACTGACGCATTTGCCCTTCTCCAGCGTTGCTGATACTCTGTATCATAAACAGAGCAATTTCGTTATCAGTTCAAAGGTACTGACAGCGACAGCAAAACTGGGAAAATAATATCTCCAGCAGCTCTACTGACTCATTGTTTGTAACACGGGAGAATTAATGGAGGAGGTAAAGAATACCCAAAGAAGAATACTGCATCTTTTCCGAAATGTCCGTGACAATAGAGGAAATAGAGTTCATTCGGAGTTTTATCGATTAATGTCTTTCCTTCGCACGAGTCGGTATAAAATAGAAAAGAGGGAAAACTGAATTGAAACACAAAATACCACCCGGCGCACACAAAAAGCTTACTTACGTGTTAGACACCTAGGGCTTGTTTGTATGTTAGAAACTATTGAAATCTTCCAGATGTAATAAAAGAAATAAACAGATAACAACAAAGATTGCGTCTGATTCGACTGTGCGTCACGCGGAATGTGAGCAGGAAATAACGTGAGAGGCGAGTCGTGACTAATCCGGGTTGGACTTCCGTTTCCATGTATACCATTGGCCCCAACATCAGATTAATTTGTTACTGTAGTCAAAGTTCAGCATTCGTGGAACATTCTGGAAATCTTAGTCATCGAAATGTCAAATAACGATTGGGACAACGTTATCAAAACATGAAAGAAAGCCGCGAGACGTCGTAACGGGACAGTCCAATAACAGCTGTCGCTGCTCTCTTGAGGTACTGTCTGCATACCACACAGCAATCATTCCTGTCCTTGTGCCGCTGTGTCATCACTTTATCGCTTAAATTGGGCCTTAGAATCCGTAGATTGCCTCAGAGCATCCGTGACATGAGTTGACACACACCACGAAGATATTACTGAGAAATGTGAACATCGGTATAAGGGAAGAAGTGAGGTTTGTCGTTGGCCTATAACATGGTCACTGAACATTTTGCTTGCGTCGACACACGAACTGTTTCGTTTATTTAAATAACGTCATATTCGTTAAAGTCGAATTCACGAATATAAAGCCGCTTATTAAACAAAACAGATATTTACTACCAAGTACGATCATAGTAATTATCGTAAGGTATTACAAAATATCATTCCAGCATACTTAAAGCATATGATACTAAGTCGTCAATAACAAGACGTAACTCACAGAATTCTGTGATAATCATCGCACAGTGTAAGAGCTATGGTAGTCATATGAACTCTGTAAAGAGGGGAGCTCAGATTGACACACTTTGTGACTAAAGCCATATGATTATAATAGCTGTTAACCGTTTGATCTTTTGTTTGTTAGAACTACAAGCGCACTGTGCTGTATTGACATTTTATGGTACCTCATGACTGCGGTGCAATCGAAACTGAAAGTAATTTTTTTCATTATTCATAAGCTTCGTGTCATTGCCTGTACGAAATATACTGTTTGGTTTATGTTGCTAAAAAAACACGGTACTTATGAGTGATATGGGGCTAGTTCGTCGTTGACACGATTCGTGATGTGCCTAGAACGAAAATAAGAGTAAGGTACTCAGTTTAGCGCTATTGCAGAACGTGACTAGAAATATTTGAAATATTTTTTGAAGGGCTACTATATACCGATGAGTGAAAAGAAAGATTTTGGCCAGAAGTTTATTTAAACTTTTCTTCTCCTCTTGGTTGACGAAGCTCTTGTTAGTTTTGACGTAGCTTACGGTGTAAGAAAAAAACTGGATCAGAGACAAAGATCATTTATCTTAGATGTCTCGTATCATCTGCAGTTTCATTTGCTCCGAGATACGAAGCAGCATTGGGAGGGGGGGAGACTGTTTTGTGTCTCGTTATGCTCGAAACTATGTTCTTACGAAGTAGCCCATTTCCTTCATTTTGAGCAAGCAGCTATCCGACCGAACTTTTTGAAAGTTGGTTACCAACATGTTGCATAAATAATTTAAAAAATTCGCTTATCGAAATGATGTAGAACAAGTCACTTTACAGGACATGTACACGTGATTAAGATTAATATTAACATAAATGAACACAATATTTTTTAGTCTTTCTTATGAGACTATAGCTAAAAATTTAGTTTTTCTTTCTTTTGCTACCTGTCAGATATTTTAGGGTATTGAGCAAATGATCGGAAATGGTCTAGTTATGTATGCGTGAGCATCATTACTGTTCTCAGATTGTGACGGATTATTTAAGATGAAATTCATTAGCTAATATATGTATTATGATGGCGCAGTTAAAATGCCCAGCTCCTTGATGAGGTAACTACATGACGAACGCTGGTGAACATCACATATTAAATAACGGAACATCAGAAAGTTTTCCCTAAAATTAGGGTTGCGACATCGAATGATAAATATCGACGTTCGATATAATTGAATTAGCCGTACTACGTAACAACGACGAATAATCGAAAGAAATTTACCGATTTTTCGATATAACGGAGCAAAAAAATTAGTTTTTAAAGTTCAGACTATAAATTTTGACTTTACGTTTTATTTCAAAGTGTGAGGTGTGGGTTTTATGAATTAATAAAAAAATTAAGGAAAACCAGATTTAATTACACATCATTTTACTAAAACTTTTGTAAGACAGATGAAACCTTACGTAGTGTAAAATAGCACACTAAAAAACTTAACTCCGCCCGAACAGGCCATGAAGGCCCAACGACACTGACTGGACGCCGTGTCATCCTCAGACAAGAAGCATCACTGGACGTGGATACGGAGTGGCAGGTGGTCAGCACATCGCCTCCCGGATAAAATGGCACACATTCTTTGGAAATATTAAACATAATCGCTTCATTTATTTTTATTCGTCGTTTTGTTAAGAAGCCGATGAGATCGAAGTAATTGCTGGACAATGAGTGGAACTGATACATCTGTTTTCGATACCAACGCTATCAGTGTACGGTTTTGACAACGTGTTTCTCGATGAGCCCGTAGCTATCAGTTTCTGATCAAAATTTTTGGACTGCTGCGACTTTAAATGCGGTTTCAAGTTTTTGATGTTGCTACAGATTCGCACAATAATTGCACTTTTATTATCGTTTTATTTAAAATGCTTCTATACATCAGTATTGAGAGGCATTTCGTATCTTGTCTGCACACTGTAGAATCACTAAAATAAGCAAACAATAATCAACGAACAACACAGACAGGAGCGCTTGCTAGAATTTCTATCAACGTTACTTTCGAGTGGGGGGAGGTTACGAAAATATAAGATTGACAGTAGTCAAAATTTCTCCAAGAACGTCAAAGTAAATATCTCAATACTACAAATAAAATAGAGTTTTCTCTGTTATGAATTGGATGATGATGACAATAATATTATCCGATTATGTCGCGAAAAATATCAATGTTATCAGTATATGTAATGGACAACATAGATAAAAAATAAATCGCTTCTCATACAGATATATCGATACTTCGATATATCCTCGTCCGATATCTCAAACCCTCAAAAAGGCCTTAATTACCGACACCACTCCATGGATGCGAGATTGGACATTACTTGCCACGGTGGTAACACCGGTTCCCGTCAGACCAACGAAGTTAAGCGCTGCGGGACTTGGCTACTACTTGTATGGGTGACCATCACGTCTGCCGAGCGCTGTTGACAAGCGGGGTGGACTCAGCCCTTGTGAGGCAATCTGAGGAGCTACTTGACGAGAAGTAGCGGCTCCGGTCTCGTAAACTGACATACGGCCGGGAGAGCGGTTTACTGTTGACATGCCCCTCCATATCCCCATCCAGTGACGCCTGTGAGCTGAGGATGACACGGCGACCGGTAGGTACTGTTGGGTCTTCATGGCCTGTTCGGGCGGAGTTTTTTTTTTTATGTAGTTGTCCCTGACTGTCCAATCCTATAGTCCTGTGATGCTGGTGTGACTTTCTTAGCCAAATACTACCGACGTCGGTAGCAGGTAGTGGGACGTGACTCGACACCAGCTAGGTAGGCCAGGACGTTCAGTAAAACGGGCAGCTGTGACCTGCACTTTTAAATCACGTCTCCGTCCACCAAAGGCTCAGGTGTCACACGTCACAGATTCTATATTGTTTGGAAGTAAATTAAAGCTGATTAAATTTAGTGCTGAGGAAATAAGATCAGGAAGTGGGACACTACAAGTGATAGGTGAATTTTGATATTTACATTGCAAAATAACGTATGGTGGCCGAAGTAGAGAGCATTTCTGTAACCGAGTAATTTGTAACAATATGAATTTCAATGTTAGGCAGTTTTTTCTGCAGGTATCTGTCTGGAATATGGTCATGTATAGAAGTGAAACATGAACGATAAACAGACAAGGAGAGAATATAAGCTTTTGCAATTCGGTGTTACAGTTGAATTCTTAATATTAGATGGATCGGTCGAACAACTACTGACGACATATTCGACTGAATTGGAAAAAAAGAGAAATTTAGATCATCAACATGGCTAAACGATTGGGTTGTTTCAAAGGACAATGAGGGTGGTCACCATGTTTCCACCGTTGGGAAGGTCAATACGCGCCATGTTGTAAGTTCTGCGAAACGAGTGTGACGTTTCCTACACTCGCCATGTTGGAAGGCCTGCAAAGCGATACCATGTTTCCACCCCTTACGTTGCCGACTTGTGCAATGTTGGAAGCCCAGTAAAACGGAGCCATAAAATCTACAGGGTGACAACTATTGAACTGTATGAAGTAAAATCTTCATAACTTCTGAACGGTTTGCGTTAGGACTTCCAAACTGCATGGTTGTCCGCGGGACATGATGGGAATTAGTATACAATGAAGCCCACTCTCATTTGGATGGGTTCGTCAGTAAGCAAAATTGGCACAATTTTGGGGACTGAGACGCGCATTTCGCTATCGAGACGTCTCTTCACCTTCAACGGGTGACTGTGTGGTGCGCAGTCCCAGTCACGGAATAATCGGTGTGACATTGCTGGATGGCACGTGACTACCGAACAGTATGTGTATGTTTTGGAAGATGATTTCATCCCCATCATCCACAGTAATCCTGATTTCGATAACATGTGGTTCATGCAAGACGGAGCTCGACCCCATCGAAGCAGGAGTGTTTGATGTCCCGGAGGAACACTTTCGGGGCCGCATTCTAGCTCTGGGGTACCCACTGGTGTGGGCCTCGATTGGCCACCGTATTCTCCGCTTCTGAACACATGCCACTCCTTTCCGTGAGACTGTATTAAAAGCAAGGTGTACTGTAATAACCCCGAAACCATTGCTGAGCTGAAAAAAGCCATTTACGAGGTCATCGACAGCATCGCTGTTCCGACACTTTGGCGGGTCATGCAGAATTTCGCCATTCGTCGGCGTCACAATATATCGAACATGTCATAACCTAAATACGAATATCGATAGTGATATTTATATTTCAAATAAAGTGCTTGAACGCCGTAGTTTGTAACTAATCTACGTTTTCTTCATATAGTTCAATAGTTGTCAGCCTATATCATCGACTTAAGGTTCCCCTACTGAACGGTATTTTATCAGTGACAGAGGGGTGAACATTTCTGACCTAACAGAAGACTCTTGTGTTGTGTATGTGTGTGTGGAGGGGGGACGCATGTTGGAGGGAGGGAATTCAAAAATAATTCAAATGGCTCTGAGCACTATGGGACTTAACATCTGAGGTCATCAGTCCCCCAGAACTTAGAACTACTTAAACCTAACTAACCTAAGGACATCACACACATCCATGCCCGTGGCAGGATTCGAACCTGCGGCCGTTGCGGTCGCGCCTAGAACCGCTCGGCCACAAGGGCCGGCAGGGAGGGAGTTGGAGAGTTTCGAAATAAAAAGGCAAAGTTAAAACATTTCGGCGTGCTACAGGGGTGACGTTCGTATAGATGCAATTTAGTTTCAGTTACGTACATATACGAGTACATGACACACGATAGCGCAAGTGAAGTGTCAGCTTGGTCTTTCTTTTTTTTAACTATGTTAGTTTTTTTTTTCTTTCTTTTGCAGCCCAGATCTCATCTCACGCATTGTTTCTCCCAGTTGGCCCAGAATATTTGCCAGTAATTCTTTTACCTCCAGCAAGATAACCATTCCATCGTAGAATTGCTTCTTTTTTTCGTTTTAACGTCAGGGTAATACATCCACAGTTAGTGAAGGCAAATTGGGAGCATGTTCCTTAACCATAAATGGTTAAGAAATGAGCATGTGATTACGCCATACTCATTTTACTCGATGCTGAAAGACGTTTAGCGTGTCTCTAAACTGAAACCACAGATGAAAACATCGAGAAAATGGACAGTGTTATATATCACTACCGGAGATTAAAGGCCTGTGGAATAGTTGACGCCTAAAAGACATCATAAGTAAGACTTCTGTATATTCCAAATGACGGGAAATTCGAAAACTAACGTTGGGAGCTTTATTTTTTTATTGGTTTGATGTGCTGATTTGAGACGTCTGTTCACCGCGATCAAAACAATGACTGAAAATCGGTGGTTCTGCACGTAAAATAGAGTGCAGATTTTACGTAACACAAACATATGGCCAGCATCATCATCTTCATCCTCTTCTTCTTCTTCTTCATCATCATCAACATCAGGGATTGTACCACCTCTGGTTTGGTCCGCCGTCAAGCACTTTGCTCTGTACATCTTGACTTTGAGTAACTGTACTTCCTTCTTCTTTGCTTTGGCTTATACTTCAGCCGTGTCTTTGGCGTTCTACATTCCGGTATCGCCTCGGCAGCCATTGCGTATGCTGGACAGGTTATGTCACTGGAACGACGAGGAATGCCTCTGGGATTTCTTAGCAGCAGCGCCAGCAAATCCTACTGCCACATCCTCGATGGCAAATGCTGTGAAGCAGCTTGACAGTGTACTCCAAAAGGGATTAGGGGATAGAATCAGTGAGGGGGGGGGGGGGATGCGATGCACCTGGCGCCTTCGAACTGAGGAAGGCAGCCCTGAATTAGGTTAAGGGGACCACAGCCTGCCTATCTAACCCATGTTAATTTAGGCAAATATTTGACCCATTTCTGAAAAAAAACTATTTGATGCAGGACCTTCATATTTTTACTGTGTGTTACACGATGCCAAAAGAGTCAACTGTACTACAATCTACTTTATCCATTGTATAGTTTTTAAGAAATACTTTTTTTAATTTATTAACAAAAATATTAAGTTTTTATGCAGGAAATATTTTTTGTGAACTTCCTAATTTGGGAATATTAATGATTGTAGTACCAGAGGTGGCTTTTTATGTTATGCAGAGTCTCTGAAAAATTCATTCATTTATTTATGATAGTTTCTGATATAATGGGGCACATGTACTGAAAATTTTAATTTCCAGGAAATTGACTTTAAAGAAAAAACTTTTGAAATTTTGTTACTTACAATTAGTTAAAACTGTCCTGCTGCATATGATGACCCTTCTTTGGCCTCTATCATGTCTTCAAGCTTCTTTTTCACCTTCCTGGATGTTTGTCTTGCTTTCTTGGCCATATTAGATGGCAGACCTGTCTGCATCGGCTATCCTCGTTTTATCGCAGTGTTGCAGCCCGGTGATCATATTTTCACCAGGATTAATGTCCAGCTTTTTCAGTACCCAACACTTCCCAATATTACCACAATTGAATGTAATAACAGCATCACGAACTCCTAGTTACATTGTATGCATGTTTTAGGAAGGCGGTTCCAAATTATGCTGTTGAAACATTCATTTGGGTTCTGTTTCCTTAGGAGGTCAGGATGAGCCAAATCTCTGAAAATAGGTTTAATTGCTCTAATAACAGCAGCAGGAAGAGAATGCTGGTGAGAATAAGATTCTCCAGTTGCCTGAGCCCTATTGTATTTGCACCACGAATTTTCTCCTGATGGACAAAATCCATGACATGGCTTATCATCAGTAGGCGACTTATGGAAGAATATGGCCCAAATATCTCTCGTCATTGCCTCCAGATTTTCTTTATCTCTTCTAATTGCCTAGTCATAGTATACCTGCAAGTTTTCTATAACAACTACTCGCAATCTCACTTGAACAAAACTAACCGCGTGTTTGAAAGCGTGTTGCTTACAAACAGCAGAAACAAAAGAATACCGACTGTTGCATTCCAAGGAGATCCAACACACTCGGGAGTAAAAAAAAAGTCCCTAACGTGCAATGTAGGACATATAAAGATTATCTTGCCGGGGGTAAAAATATAACCAGCGATTACTACTTAAATAATCTGGATGAACTGGATAAAATAGTACATGGGATGAGGCCTAGGCTCCAGAAGGGGGAAGAAAATCTCATCAGAACAACTTAGTGGAACATTCATCCTATTTATCACACTTATCACACCTGATACCCTCTAACTACCAACTATTCCTGTACCTGATGAAACTTACTGTTGGAAAACAAAATTTTTGGGTCCAATGAGTAGGTTACAAAAGGTCATATAGAATCACAGTTCAGGAAAAAGATGTGTATAACATACTGACATTGAGAAAGACACGTCGATAAATAAGAACATTTTTTACGCAAGTAACAGTACTTGGCTCCGGGAAAGCACTGGCAGCCCTTGTTTGCCCCTTTTGAATCACCTACACTCGTCGCCCAGGAACCAACTTGAGCCCGCAGATTAATGATTCTATTTGCGCAGCTGTGATTAGATCGAGCCAGAGAACAGACTGCAGTGTATAAACGTTGACCTGTTGAGGATACCGACGACTGTTTGCAAGACAAAACAATCTCCCGGCATCGGTAGAGCGCCTCTAAATATTTCATGTGAAAGGTGTGTGAACCAACCACAGGCCAGAGGTAAATGCATTAACGCCACGACTGTAATACTACGGATCTGAAATAAAGATACAGCTACGACAAGGAATAAAAAAAATCCACTATAAATTAATTTAAGTTTGTAAGTACTAACCTGATGTGGTTCACGAGCTGAGTTCATTATCATTGCCCTTATACAGGGTGTTACAAAACGGTACGGCCAAACTTTCAGGAAACATTCCTCACACACAAAGAAAGAAAGTATGTTATGTGGACATGTGTCCAGAAACGCTTACTTTCCATGTTAGAGCTCATTTAATTACTTCTCTTCAAATCACATTAATCATGAAATGGAAACACACAGCAACAGAACGTACCAGCGTGACTTCAAACACTTTGTTACAGGAAATGTTCAAAATGTCCTCCGTTAGCGAGGATACATGCATCCACCCTCCGTCGCATGGAATCTCTGATGCGCTGATGCAGCCCTGGAGAATGGCGTATTGTATCACAGCCGTCCACAATACAAGCACAAAGAGCCTCTACATTTGGTACCGGGGTTGCGTAGACAAGAGCTTTCAAAAGCCCCCATAAATGAAAGTCAAGAGGGTTGAGGTCAGGAGAGCGTAGAGGCCATGGAATTGGTCTGCCTCTGCCAATCCATCAGTCACCGAATCTGTTGTTGAGAAGCGTACGAACCCTTCAACTGAAATGTGCAGGAGCTCCATTGTGCGTGAACCACATGTTGTGTCGTACTTGTAAAGGCACATGTTCTAGCAGCACGGGTAGCGTATCCCGTATGAAATCATGATAACGTGCTCCATTGAGCGTAGGTGGAAGAACATGGGGCCCAATCAAGACCACCAACAATGCCTGCCTAAACATTTACAGAAAATCTGTGTTGATGATGTGATTGCACAATTGCGTGCGGATTCTCGTCAGCCCACACATGTTGATTGTGAAAATTTAAGATTTGATCACGTTGGAATGAAGCCTCATCCGTAAAGAGAACATTTGCACTGAAATGAGGATTGACACATCTCTGGATGAACCATTCGCAGAAGTGTACCCGTGGAGGCCAATAAGCTGCTGATAGTGCCTGCACACGCTGTACATGGCACGGAAACAACTGGTTCTCCCGTAGCACTCTCCATACAGTGACGTAGTCAACGTTACCTTGTACAGCAGCAACTTCTCTCATGCTGACATTAGCGTTATCGTCAACTGCAGGAAGAATTGCCTCGTCCATTGCAGGTGTCCTCGTCATTCTAGGTCTTCCCCAGTTGCGAGTCATAGGTTGGAATGTTCCGTGCTCCCTAAGATGCCGATCAATTGCTTCGAACGTCTTCCTGTCGGGACACCTTCGTTCTGGAAATCTGTCTCTATACAAACGTACCGCACCACGGCTATTGCCCCGTGCTAATCCATACAACAAATGGGCATCTGCCAACTCCGCATTTGTAAACATTGCACTGACTGCAAAACCACGTTCGTGACGAACACTAACCTGTTGATGCTACGTACTGATGTGCTTGATGCTAATACTGTAGAGCAATGAGTCGCATGTCAACACAAGCACCGAAGTTAACATTACCTTCCTTCAATTGGGCCAACTGGCGGTGAATCGAGGAAGTACAATATAGACTGACAAAACTAAAATGAGCTCTAACATGGAAATTAAGCGTTTCCGGACACATGTCCACATAACATATTTTCTTTCTTTGTGTGTGAGGAATGTTTCCTGAAAGTTTGGCCGCACCTTTTGTAACACCTTGTAGATGTTAAAGCTGTTCTCCCACCAACACCCTGGTGCCTTAAATAGTAATGGTGGTAACTGAATGTCCATCCTTTTGACTGGAGGTCTTGGGAACCACGGACGCTCAATATTGTAAGAAAATGGAACGCCTACAGCCGTTCTTATGATCTTATTTATTGTGTAGGAGTTGAGGTGGCAGTTAATGGTTGGAGTGCTGACCCCAAAGTTTACAGGTAATCTGCGTAACGAGTTATGTTGGCCACTGATGCGATGTATATAAAGATAGTGTTAACCCCTTTAGCATCAACTACGGCCTGAAGGTAGAGCGTTGAAGCGCCGAAACTGGTAGCTACACAATAAATAAGATCATAAGGACGGCTTTAGGCGTTTCATTTTCTTGCGATTAAATAGTAATAGTTTTGGGGGCTCCACCAACAGTGATGGAATGTCATATTCATTATCTACTTTATTATAAAAACATCGAGTAAAACGGCATAGACGGCCGTTGTGGCCGAGCGGTTCTAGGCGCTTCAGTCTGGAATCGCGCGACCGCTACGGTCGCAGGTTCGAATCCTACCTCGGGCATGGATGTGTGTGTTATCCTTAGGTTAGTTAGGTTTAAGTAGTTCTAAGTTCTAGGGGACTGATGACCTCAGTTGTTAAGTCCCATAGTGCTCAGAGCCATTTTGAAAACTGCATAGTAGGTCATATTTTCGGAACGAAGAGGTTTATAAAGACTTACAAATTCGACGGTATTGAGTTCGATTCCCAGTCAGTTCTACGGTTTTTAGGGTGTCATACCTCAGTCTGTAAAAACGGAACCCTTACAGGATCGCTTTGTTGACCGTCTGTCTGTCCGACTGTTAAGAACTATTCAGGATCGCTTTGAAGTCAGTACCGCCATTGGATTGTTTTTTTTTTTTCTTTTGCAGTGTTACATTTGCACGATCATTATTTCGGCTTTACAATGCCATAATCAAGTGTTATAATTTTATCTAAGATGGCATACTGTTGTATTTAAAATACACTATTAGACACATTGTCTAAGGGTCAATATTTCTGCTAAAAGGCTACTGCTTTGCTTTATCACTGACAAGGGAACCTCCCCATCGCACCCCTCTCAGATTTTGGTGTAAGTTGGCACAGTGGATAGGACTTGAAAAACTGAACACAGATCAATCGAGAAAACAGGAAGAAGTTGTGTGGAACTATGAAAAATAAGCAAAATATACAAACCGAGTAGTCCATGTGCCAGACATGTAACATCAAGGAGAGTCTGAGTTCAAGAGTGTCGGGGTCCCGTGGTTAGCGTGAGCAGCTGCAGAATGAGAGGTTCTTGGTTCAAGTCTTCCCTCCACTGAAAAGATTAATTTTTTTTTATTTCAGACAATTATCAAAGTTCAGGCACTTACACATAATCAACTTCACTCTCCAAAATTCCAGGACATGTTCAGATTTGCTTGGACATATACAGGATTTGAAGGTCTACACACGGAAAAATTTGAAAACGTTAAAAACATATGTTTTGACAGAGCACAGGGAAAACTGTGCGACTGTGAAACTGTTGCAGTTTATGTGAAAAATTCTTATGTTTTCATCACTTTTTTGGGAGTGATTATCACACCCACAAGAAAAACTAAATCGGGCAAGGTAGAAGAATCTTTTTACCCATTCGCCAAGTGTACAAGTTAGGTGGGTCGACAACATATTCCTGTCATGTGACGCACATGCCGTCACCAGTGTCGTATAGAATATATCAGACGTGTTTTCCTGTGGATGAATCGGTTGACCTATGATCTTGCGATCAAATGTTTTCGGTTCCCATTGGAGAGGCACGTCCTTTCGTCTACTAATCGCACGGTTTTGCGGTGCAGTCGCAAAACACAGACACTAAACTTATTACAGTGAACAGGGACGTCAATGAACGAACGGAGAGATCATAACTTTGCGAAAATAAAAAATTGAACTTTTCACTCGAGGGATGATTTGAACCAAGGACCTCTCGTTCCTCAGCTGCTCACGCTAACACGGGACCACTGCGCTCCTGAACTCAGGCTCTCCTTGACGTTGCGTATCTTTCTCATGGACTACTCAGTTTGTATATTTTGCTTATTTTTTTCATAGTTCCACACAACTTCTTCCTGTTTTCTCGATTGATCTGGATTCAGTTTTTCAAGGCCTAAACACTGTGCCAACTTATAACTAAATGTGAGGGTGGTGCGATGGGGAGGTTCCCTTGTGAGTATTCCGTCTTGACCAAGACAACGTTCAGTCTTAAAGTTTCGGCCTTATGCAACATTTATTTTTACCACTGTATTGTGTCATCCTTGACCTCGTTCTTTCGTGGAATATAGTGACGCAATATAATTGTGTCAATAATACTGAGCGTGGGACGGTCGTTTTCAGGCAGAAACATTGAGGGGTAAACATCGGCTATTTTTCTAGCTAAGTGTGGATTAATGCCTTTGCCGCGCGGGATTAGCCGAGCGGTCTTAGGCGCTGCAGTCAAGGACTGTAAGGCTGGTCCCGGCGGAGGTTCGAGTCCTCCCTCGGGCATGGGTGTGTATATTTGTTCTTAGGATAATTTAGGGTAAGTAGCGTGTAAACTTAGGGACTGATAACCTTAACAGTTACGTCCCATAAGATTTCACACACATTTGAACATTATTTTTATTAATGCCTTTCATTTTCACTTTATGGTCTTCAGGCCAAAAATCACAAAAAAGAAAAATAATTATGTCTTTCATTGCCCATTCAGTTCATGCTTTCGTGCTATCAATTTGTGTGTGCTCATACCGTTCGGAATGTTCTTTTTTTTCTTTTTCTTTTTTAATAGCTCTAAACGAAACTTGGAACAATGTGTGTAAACATTAAACGAAATGTAGTAGCAAATGAACTAAGAAAAGAATCATACCTCAAACGATTTCAAGAAGTATTCAATAAACGGAAGACTATAGAAACAATAAGCTTGTGTACCCCTTCGCGCAAGAAGAAAATAGGTAAATAATTCTCACGCTGAAAGAGAAAAAAACAATCTCCAGGATCGGATGGAATCCCTGCGGAAATAGACTACTGGCCATTAAAATTGCTACACCAAGAAGAAATGCAGATGATAAACTGGTATTCATTGGACAAATATATTAACATTTTCACGCAATTTGGGTGCATAGATCCTGAGAAATCAGTACCCAGAACAACCACCTTTGGCCGTAATAACGGCCTTGATACGCCTGGGCATTGAGTCAAACAGAGCTCGGATGGCGTGTACAGGTACAGCTGCCCATGCAGCTTCAACACGATACCACAGTTCATCATGAGTACTGACTGGCGTATTGTGACGAGCCAGTTGCTCGGCCACCATTGACCAGAGGTTTCCAATTGGTGAAAGATAGGGAGAATGTGCTGGGCAGGGCAGCAATCGAACATTTTCTGAATCCAAATGGCCCGTACTGGACCTGCAACATGCCGTCGTGCATTATCCTGCTGAAATTTAGGGTTTCGCAGGGATCGAATGAATTGTAGAGCCACGGGTCGTAACACATCTGAAATGTAACGTCCACTGTTCAAAGTGCCGTCAATGCGAACATGAGGTGACCGAGACGTGTGACCAATGGCACCCCATACCATCACGCCGGGTGATACGCCAGTATGGCAATGACGAATACACGCTTCCAACGTGCGTTCACCGCGATGTCGCCAAACACGGATGCGACCGTCATGATGCTGTAAACAGAACCTGGATTCATCCGAAAAAATTACGTTTTACCGTTCGTACACCATCGCAGGCGCTCCTGTCTGTGATGCAGTGTCAATGGTAACCGCAGCCATGGTCTCCGAGCTGATAGTCCATGCTGCTGCAAACGTCGTCGAACTGTTCGTGCAGATGGTTGTTGTCTTGCAAACGTCTCCATCTGTTGACTCAGGGATCGAGACGTGGCTGCACGATCCGTTACAGCCATGCGTATAAGATGCCTGTCATCTCGACTGCTAGAGATACGGCGCCGTTGGAATCCAGCACGGCGTTCCGTTTTACCCTCCTGAACCCACCGATTCCATATTCTGCTAAGAGTCATTGGATCTCGCCCAACGCGAGCAGCAATGTCGCGATACGATAAACCGCAAACCCGATAGGCTGCAATCCGACCTTTATCAGAGTTGGAAACATGATGGTACGCATTTCTCTTCCTTACACGAGGCATCACAACAACATTTCACCAGGCAACGCCGGTCAACTGCTGTTTGTGTATGAGAAATCGGTTGAAAACTTTCCTCATATCAGCACGTTGTAGGTGTTGCCACCGGCGCCTACCTTGTGTGAATGCTCTGAAAAGCTAATCATTTGCATATCACAGTATCTTCTTCCTGTCGGTTAAATTTCGCGTCTGTAACACGTCATCTTCGTGGTGTAGCAATTTTAATGGCCATTAGTGTGATACACGCTTTATGTGAGCACACAGATACCTACATAAGTGAAGTGTACAATGAGTCTCTCTTGCAATCAAATGGAAGTACGAAGGATACCTGCAACTGAGGCCAGAACAAAAAAGTAAATACAAGATCGCATATTGTAACATCTACCTCGATACTCCTCAAGCCCCATACGGTACGTGACGGATGGTACCCTGTTCCACCACTAGTGATTTTCTTTCCTGTTCCCCTCGCAAATAGGGAAAAACGACTATCTACATGTCTCCATATGAACCCTAATTCTGTCGAATCTTATCTTCGTGTTCCTTACGCGCAGTGTATGCTGCCGTCAATAAAATCGTAGCTACAAATGCCAGATCTCTAAATTTTCTTAATAGTGTTTTCCGAAAAGAACTTCGCCTTCTGTCCAGGGATTTGAGTTCCCGAAACATCTCTGTAACACTTACGTGCTGTAAGTAACGGTAACAAATCTAGGAGCCCGCCTCTGAATTGCTTCGATGCCATTCTTCAGTCCGATCGGGTACGAATCCCAAACACTCGAGCAGTACTCATGAATACACTTTACAGGTGAACCACCCTTCCCTCCATTCGCTTCCCTACCACAGACGTCACATGCTCGTTCCCTTTTATATCGCTTTACAACGTTAACACTCACAAGGGAATTTCCACATCGCACCCCCCCCCCCTCCCCACCCCTTCCAGATTTAGTTATGAGTTGGCACAGTGGATAGGCCTTGAAAAACGGAACACAGATAAATCGAGAAAACAGGAAAAATAAGCAAAACATACAAACTGAGTAATCCATGCACAGGATATGCAACATCAAGGATAACCTGAGCTCAGGAGCGCCGTGGTCTCGTGGTTAGCGTGAGCAGCCGCGGAACGAGAGGTTTTTGGTTCAAGTCTTCCCTCGAGTGAAAAGTTTAATTTTTTATTTCCAGACAATTATGAAAGTTCAGGCACACACACATAATCAACTTCGCTCTCCAAAATTCCAGGACATGTTCAGATTTGCTTGGACATATGCAGTATTTGACGGTCTACACACGGAAAAATTTGAAAACGTTAAAAACATATGTTCTGACAGAGCACAGGGAAAAATGTGTGACTGTGAAACTGTTACATTCATTTGTTGCAGTTTATGTGACAAACTCTTATGTTTTCATCACTTTTTGGGAGTGATTATCACATCCACAAGAAAACCTAAATCGGGCAAGGTAGAAGAATCTTTTTACCCATTCGCCAAGCGTACAAGTTAGACGGGTCGACAACATATTCCTGTCAGGTGACGCACATGCCGTCACCAGTGTCGTATGGAATATATCAGATGTGTTTTCCTGTGGAGGAATCGGTTGACGCATGACCTTGCGGTCAAATGTTTTCGGTTCCCATTGGAGAGGCACGTCCTTCCGTCAACTAATCGCACTGTTTTGCGGTGCGGTCGCAAAACACAGACACTAAACTTATTACAGTGAACAGGGACGTCAATGAACGAACGGAGAGATCATAGCTTTGCGAAAATAAAAAATTAAACTTTTCACTCGAGGGAAGATTTGAACCAAGGACCTCTCGTTCCGCAGCTGCTCACGCTAACCACGGGACCACTGCGCTCCTTAGCTCACATTGTCCTTGATGTTGCCTATCTTGCGCATGAACTACTCAGTTTGTATATTTTGCTTATTTTTTTCATAGTTCCACACAACTTCTTCCTGTTTTCTCGATTGATCAGTTTTTCAAGGCCTATCCACTGTGCCAACTTATAACTAAATCTGAGGGGGGTGCGATGGGGAGGTTCCCTTGTCAGATATTTGAACGACCTGTGTCAAGTAGGACACTAGTAATACTGTAACCGAACATTACAGGATTGGTCTTCCTACTTAACCGCATCAACTTGCATTTTTCCACATTTAGAGCTATCTGCCATTCATCACACGAATTAGAAATTTTATCTAAGTCGCCTTGTATCTTCCCAGAGTCACTCAACTTCGACACCTTACCGTACACCACACTATCATCAGCAAACAACTGCACATTGCTGCCAACCCTGTCTGCCAAATCATTTATGTGTATAGAGGACAACAGTGGTCCTATCACACTTCCCTGGGCACTCCTGATGATACCCCCGTCTCTGATGAACATTCGCCGTCTGTGATGATGATGATGATGATGATGATGATTGGTTTGTGGGGTGCTCAACTGCGCGGTCATCAGCAACCGTACAAAGTCCCATTTTTTTTTACACAGTCCAATCTACCCACTGTCACTAATGATGATGATAAAATGATGAGGACAATACAAACACCCAGTTCCCGGGCAGAGAAAAATCCCCAACTCGACCGGGAATCGAACCCAGAACCCCGTGAACCAGAGGCAGCATTAGACCACGAGCTACGGACGTTTTTGCTGCCGAGGACAACATACTGGGTTCCATTATTTACGAACTCTTCGAGCCACTCACATATCTGTGAACTTATTCCATATGTTTGTAGCTTCGTTAACAGCTTGCAATGGGGCACCGTGTCCAATGCTTTCCAGAAACCTAGAAAATAGGGGTCGCAGTATAGCATGTGAGAAAAGGACAAGCTGAGTTCCGGACGAGGAATGCTTTCTAAAACCATTCTGATTCGTGGACATAAACTTCTCATTCTTAAGAAAGTTTATTATATTCGAACTGACAAGGGAACCTCCCCATCGCACCCCCCTCAGATTTAGTTATAAGTTGGCACAGTGGATAGGCCTTGAAAAACGGAACACAGATCAGTCGAGAAAACAGGAAGAAGTTGTGTGGAACTATGAAAAAAATAAGCAAAATATGCAAACTCAGTAGTCCATGTGCAAGATAGGCAACATCAAGGACAGTGTAAGTTAAGTAGCGCCGTGGTCCCGTGGTTAGCGTGATTCCCTCGAGTGAAAAGTTTAATTTTTTATTTTCAGACAATTATTATCTGTCCGTCCGTTATATTTTCATCACTTTTTTGGGAGTGATTATCACATCCACAAGAAAACATAAATCGGGAAGGGTAGAATCTTTTTACACATTCGCCAAGTGTACAAGTTAGGTGGGTCAACAACATATTCCTGTCATGTGACGCACATGCCGTCACCAGTGTCGTATGGAATATGTCAGACGTGTTTTCCTGTGGAGGAATCGGTTGACCTATGACCTTGCGATCAAATGGTTTCAGTTCCTATTGGAGAGGCACGTTCTTTCGTCTACTAATCGAAAGGTTTTGCGGTGCGGTCGCAAAACACAGAGACTAAACTTATTATAGTGAATAGAGACGTCAAAGAACGAACGGACAGATCATAACCTTGCGAAGATAAAAAAAGTAAACTTTTCACTCGAGGGAGGACTTGAACCAAGAACCTCTCGTTCTGTAGCCGCTCACCCTAACCACGGGACCACTGCGCTCCTTAGCTCACATTGTCCTTGATGTTGCCTATCTTACGCATGAACTACTCAGTTTGTATAATTTGCTTATTTTTTTCATAGTTCCACACAACTTCTTCCTGTTTTCTCGATTGATCTGTGTTCCGTTTTTCAAGGCCTATACACTATGCCAACTTATAACTAAATGTGAGGGTGGTGCGATGGGGAGGTTCCCTTGTGAGAATATGTTCAAGGATTGTGCAGCAAACCGAAGTTAAGGATATTGGTCTGTAATTTTCTTGGTCCGTCTTTTTACCCTCCTTATATACAGAAGTCACCAACTGCGACAATGTCGCGTATACAAACAGTGATCCAATACTGTCAAATGTTTTTTATTCCAGTCTTTGATCACAATATGAATTCTTTAGACGATGACCAGTTTAGTCTGTAATGGCCTTATCGCTTTAGGACATGGTGTAAAAAGATCTGAGGATGGTCATTGCGGACTGAAACCGGTCATCGTCTAAAGAATTCATATTGTGATCAAAGACTGGAATAAAAAACATTATACAGAAGTCTCTTGCACTTTTTACAGTCTCTTGGGACTTCGTGCTGGGCGAGAGATTCACGATAAATGCAAGCTACTCTTTGCAAAACCGAACTGGGTTCCAGCCGGACCTGGTGATTTATTCGCTTTCAAATTATTCATTTGTTTCTGTGCGCCAGTGATGGTTATTACTTTGTCATCCATACGGGAGTCTGTCCGATAGTCAAATGACTGTATGTTTGTACGATTCTCCTGTGTGAACGATTTTTTGAACGTGAAATTTAAAACTTCGGCTTTCGTTTTGCTATCTTCACCTGTCGCACTGGACAGGTCAACAAGGGACTGAATGGAAACGTTAGACTTGCTTAGGGATTTTACGTATGACCAGAATTTTCTCGGTTTCTGTGCCAGATCTTTTGATAAGCTGTGACGGTGGTAGTTATTGTATGCTTCGCGCACAGACTTTTTCACAGACGCACGAATCTCTCCTAACCTTTGCTTTGTGAGTTCTCTTTTCAACCAAGAGTGCAGCAGCCTCTGCTTCGCCAGCATATTCCGAATTTCGTTATTAAATTTTGATGGGTCTTTTCCGTCCTTCAGCCACTTATTAGGCAACCGTGGCAACACGAATAGGACGTAAAATGAATAGGACTCTTTAGGTATCAGAAGGAGGACATACGAATTTCTCCCTAACATTAACGACATACTAGAAATTGAGATTCTTTCAGCCCTCGAGTGGACTGATACATTACCTTACTGCTCTTGGCCCGTATGATATGTACGTGTAGAAAATCAAAAGGCAGATTAGTGGTAGCTGCACCTCCGGCAATGTGGACACTGCATTGCGGGACTGTGCGCTCTATGAAGATGTAGCGGGTAATGGCAACACCGACTCAAAGGAAGGCCTCGGCGCTTCTTCGTGACGTCACGTCACCTAGGCACGGCAAACGCCAGGTCTGTTGCAGGCATACTCGTGATGGTGGTGTTTCCCTCTCTGACACAGGAAAACGTGAAACTATTGGCGGTAGTTGACCAGCACACATTGTTCTGAGAGATTTCTGCAACCAATTAATTGAGCAATTCATTACAGTTCTTAACAAATAGTGTACTCCTGAACTTAAATTTCCACCTGTTTTAAGGATTGACATACAAAAACAACTTCATGATACAGCAGCAACAGTATTCGTGCTTCTTTACCTTATTTGTAAATGTGAGGAAGTTACGTTTGTACTGGGTTGCTTTTACAAGAAACTGTGAACATATTGGTGCTCTTCTTTAGGTATCTTAGTTGACTATGGGGTGAGGAGCACTGAATGTTAATGAAATATCTTGCGATTGTACACGTTAGGAGAGGGGGTGGGCGACAGAAGAAGAGGCAAAAGAGAGATACTTGTTTTATCAAATAAAATTTTTTTATCTTATAAAGTTTCTCCTTTCAGTTGCAAGAGGGGAATATTTATGTTTTCTAATGTGCATGTTTAAAAAAGTTTAAGCTCAGCGGTATTTTCGATGAATGAAGCTATTTTGTTTCCTGTTTAGAATTCCTTTCGTTGGAAACGACTGTAATCTAATGACTGGCAACAGTTGGACATTTACACATGTAAATTAGTTCACATTTCCAATGACGATGTCAAACAAAAATAAATAAATAAATAAAAGAAACGAGTTCATTGTAAGGGGGTTGGGGTAAGTTTCGATAGCAAAATGGATCAAGTAAATATAGTTACTTGAATGTAAAATTTACGAATCTTGCAATGAGGCAAAGCATCTTCTCATATTGATCTACGTTTGTTTCGACAGGATTCAGTAATACAGAAATATGATCTTCATTTGTAGCTTTACAATAGTAAGAAAACCTTTCATCTAAATAAAACTGCAGAATACAAAACAATACCAAACATTTTGTCGAAAAACAAGAGATTTATAGTGATAAGCACGCCCAGGCGTTTCTACCTGCAACAGACCTGACGTTCGCCGTGCCTAGCTGACGTGACGTCACGAATAAGCGCCGAGTCCTTCCTTTAAGTCGGTGTTGGTAATGGTCGTCAGGCATTATGGGCCCTGGATCCCAGATGAGCACTGAGGAATGAATCAGCTTGGGACATCTTGGACGATACTGTAGCCGCAGTGTCCAGGCGGGCGAAGGATGACTCCACAAAGCACTCAGTTGCTCGTCAGTGTGCTGCCCTTCCGGCTAGACGAGATACGCTAATGACGGACTAAAGACAGTTGCAGCAATACACTACTGGCCATTAAAATTGATACACCAAGAAGAAATGCAGGTGATAAACGGGTATTCATTGGACAAACGTATTATACTAGAACTGACATGTGATTACATTTTCACGCAATTTGGCTGCATAGATCCTGAGAAATCAGTACCCAGAACAACCACCTGTGGCCGGAAAAACGGCCTTGATACGCCTGGGCATTGAGTCAAACAGAGCTTGGATGGCGTGTACAGGTACAGCTGCCCATGCAGCTTCAACACGATACCACAGTTCATCAAGAGTAGTGACTGGCGTATTGTGACGAACCAGTTGCTCGGCCACCAATGACCAGAAGTTTTCAATTGGTGAGAGATCTGGAGAATGTGCTGGCCAGGGCAGCAGTCGAATATTTTCTGTATCCAGAAAGGCTCGTACAGGACCTGCAACATGCGGTCGTGCATTATTCTGCTGAAATGTAGGGTTTCGCAGGGATCGGATGAAGGGTAGAGTCACGTGTCGTAACACTTCTGAAATGTAACGTCCACTGTTGAAAGTGCCGTCAATGCGAACAAGAGGTGACCGACGGGTCGTAACACATCTGAAATGTAACGTCCACTGTTCAAACTGCCGTCAATCCGAACAAGAGGTGACCGAGACGTGTAACCAATAGCACCCCATACCATCACGCCGGGTGATACGCCAGTATGGCGATGACGAATACACGCTTCCAATGTGCGTTCACCGCGAGGTCGCCAAACACGGATGCGACCATAATGATGCTGTAAACAGAACCTGGATTCATCCGAAAAAAATGAGGTTTTGCCATTCGTGCACCCAGGTTCGTCGTTGAGTACACCATCGCAGGCGGTACTGTCTGTGATGCAGCGTCAAGGGTAACCGCAGCCATGGTCTCCGAGCTGATAGTCCTTGCTGCTGCAAACGTCGTCGAACTGTTCGCACGGATGGTTGTTGTCTTGCAAACGTCCTTATCTATTGACTCAGGGATCGAGACGTGGCTGCACGATCCATTACAGCCATGCGGATAAGATGCCTGTCATCTCGACTGCTAGTCATACGAGGCCGTTGGTTCAAATAATTCAAATGGCTCTGAGCACTATGGGACTTAACTTCTGAGGTCATCAGTCCCCTAGAACTTAGAACTACTTAAACCTAAGTAACCTGAGGACATCATACACATCCATGCCCGAGGCAGGATTCGAACCTGCGACCATAGCGGTCGCGCGGTTCCAGACTGTAGCGCCTAGAACCGCTCGGCCACACCGTCCGGAGGCCGTTGGGATCCAGCACGGCGTTCCGTATTACCCTCCCGAACCCACCGATTGGATCTCGACCAACGCGAGCAGCAATGTCGCGATATGATAAACCGCAATCGCCATAGGCCACAATCCGACCTTTATCAAAGTTAGAAACGTGATGGTACGCATTTCTCCTCCTTACACGAGGCATCACAATAACGTTTCACCAAGCGATGCCGGTCAACTGCTGTTTGTGTATGAGAAATCGAATGGAAACTTTCCTCATGTCAGCACGTTGTAGGTGTTGCCACCGGCTTCAACCTTGTGTGAATGCTCTGAAAAGCCGCTAGTGTAGAATGAAACACCTACAGCTGTCCTTATGAAGCCATTTATTGTATGGCTAGCAGTTTCGGTGCCTCAGTGCACCATTTTCAGAGCTTAGCAGATGGTGAGGGGGTTACCACCATCCGTGACACGATGCATCAGTGGGCAACACCTATAACTGGCCACTGACCACTGATGCATCGTGTTACAGATGGTGTTAACCCGCTCAGCATCTGCTAAGACCTGAAAGTGGTGCACTGAAGCACCGAAAGTGGTAGCCATACAACAAATGACATCATTAGGGTGGCTGTAGGCATTTCATTGTCTTACATAAGTGAATGGCCGAGGTACCCTAGACCTCCAATTACAAGGCTGAAAATACTTGAAGACAGCTGAGATCGGCGACCACGGAACGAGATGGTTTTTGAAGAATCTACATTGCGTCAGCGCAAATGATCTCGGATGTGTGAATTCTAAGGTGTTACAGTGAAACATGGAATCGCTTGTGAAGCAGAAACGCTGCCCATGTGCTGTCCTTAAGTCCAAAGAATCCAGTGGACAAAGACAATGGCTGTTGATTGGACTAATATGAGGGCAGATCCAGGAGCGGAAACAAATATGAATAGTGTAGATGCACGCTAATACATGAACATAAACAGAAAATAATCTGTAGCACTAATACAAAATTAACAGATGAATAACTGGTTAAGGTTTCTTTTTAATGGCAGTTTTGTTGTAGTAGCATTTTCGTAGAATTATCATTTTCTTTTTTAAAATATTTAAAAGTGCCAGTAATAAATGCATATATTTATTACTATCCATAAAAATATGAGCGTATGGCTTGTATTAGCTTTCTAAATAATAGGCTTTAATGAGAAGAAGAAATGAATTAATCAGTTTGCTTTTGAGCAGTCACCTTGCGGGATTAGCCGAGAGGTCTAAGGCGTTGCAGTCCTGG
This sequence comes from Schistocerca piceifrons, assembly GCF_021461385.2. Classification (NCBI taxonomy): domain Eukaryota; kingdom Metazoa; phylum Arthropoda; class Insecta; order Orthoptera; family Acrididae; genus Schistocerca; species Schistocerca piceifrons. Next base: position 96,541,867 of record NC_060140.1, read on the forward strand.
ACTGTGCGGCTGATCCTGGCGGAGTTTCGAGTCCTCCCTCGGGCATGGGTGTGTGTTTGTCCTTAGGATAATTTAGGTTAAGTAGTGTGTAAGCTTAGGGACTGATGACAGAGGCGGATCTTTCTGTATCTTTCACATATCTTCCAGGTGCATCCACTTGTATGATTAGGAAGCGCGGACCAGCAGTGTATGGATGGGAAAGGGATGTAAACATCACGTGACTTGCATCCTTGACACGTGCCGAGCGACGATGGACAGCCCAGATGAAGACTTAACTCGCCCCACTTGACTTCTGCTCGCCCCCTGCATTCTCACCAGAGTCAGACTCTCGCACTGTAAACGGACCGCAATTACGCATGGGCCCGGCCGGATTCATTACAGGGCAACTAATGTGAAGGCGAATTAATGACTGCTTAACACTACAAGCCGTGTGCGGCAATCTGAAGACTGTTTGCATGAGCTAGAAATCATCACTCCTGTGCAGTACGAAGGTTCACGTCCTGCTATGAAGACCGGCGCGGTTCCGTTCGATTTTCGCACCTTCACAGCAAAGGACATCATTTCTTATCTTCCCGTGAGTGGTACTGTTTGTTATATCGAAGGCCATAATTTTAGATATTACACGCTGTTACCAAGGCCACAATTGAATTTAGTGGACGGAATGGTCTTTTTTCTAAGACAAACGGCGCAACTGGAGGTTCTGTAGCGTGTTCCGGCGTTGATATAAACTTACAGCAATCATGCAGAACGACAAAAATATCAAATCGAGATGGTGAACCCTGATCCAGAAAGGAACGTGTCGAAAGTTGTAAGCGAGAACGTGAAATTTTCAGTCTTACCATTGGTCGGCTGTCGACTTTGTGATGTTCACTTTGTAACACTTTTTTTTTATCCGCGCAATTTGTGCACTTTGCTACGTTCACAAAATTTGTTCACAGAGGTGCCATCAGCTTGTACGGTCCGCAGCCCGTGATCTCGCAGTCGCGTTCTCTCTTCCCAAGCACGGGGTCCCGGGTTCGATTCCCGGCGGGGTCAGGGATTTTTCTCATTCGAACTGTTATGCTGTCATTCATAAACAGCATACCTGGTGGCATTTTCAAACAGGATAGCACTCGCCCACATGCTGCTTTTGTAACCCAACATGCTCTACAGAGTGTCGACATATTGACTTGGTCTGCTCGATCACCACATCTGTCTCCAATGGAGCACATGTCGGACATCATCCGACGAAAACTCCCGTCATCCACAAACATCAAAAACCGGCCCTGTATGACCGACCAAGTGCAACAGGCATGGAATTCCATCCCACAAACTGACATGTGGCACCTGTGCAACACAATGTTTGCACGTTTGCATGTTTGCGTTGAACATTCTGTCGGTTGCACCGGTTATTAGTGTACCAAGCATTTCACATCTGCAATGGCTTATCTCGCAGTTACATTACTGTGATCTTGCAATATCAATCACTGAAATGTAGTACCTATATAAATGCATTGTAAGGATTTCATTACTTTACGTTAATTATTTTTTGATATTGTAGCTTTTTCCATTAGTGTTGAAACCTTTAAATCGTAAGCTCTCGTCAGTAATAACGTAATTCCCAAAGCCAGAGGTGCAACATAGTAACGAGAACAATGTTTTCGCCACTTCTCTCCCTGTGCAAACAGGTGAGTGAGTAAACAGCGCCGGCTGTGTTTGCATTGGTGTCAGTAACAGCTGTGCAGTGGCCGATTCCCCATCCATCACACGTGTCAGGCGTGGACAGAAGAGGATGAATGTTTGTAAAGATATCATGCATTACCTTACATGAATCATGTTCCACACATCTCACGGAGAGAAACGTCTAGGATCACAACCCAAGTGCCACTTTTTGTTTAAGTGTAATAAACATGATGGTTTAAAGTAATGAAATATCGGTATGTTAATGAGCCTATACGAGTTATCTATGCAAATACATAAATGAAATGTGGCTGTTGTTTATGTGACCAACAGCTACTTAATCAAGCATGAATTATTTAACCTACTGTGGAGTAGTTTTGCACGAACGTAGCTGCGGAAGTCTTAGACATATTGCCGTTTCAAAATATTCACCATTTCGAAAACGTGGCCATTTGTGTGACGCCCAACGAGTTAAAATTTCATAGAGTGGCTATAGGTCCGCCATGTTTGAAGCAAATTGAAGTTCTGGCCGCCATGTTTTCTTTAGTCAAAGCAATCGTCTGCTGTGTCCCGCCCCCTTGTAACTGCGTTTGACTTACTTGAAATAGCCCATACTAGCTTTATTTTTTCTAAAACAAGCAATAGACAGCAGTGATTTCAGTGTACACTGACAACAAAAGGGATGTTTTTGTCGAAATATGGCTAAACTTTTCGATGTAGATAACACTACAAGACAACTCAAATAAGTCTGTCCAGCCACTATAACGTTACTTGTTGTCCATAAATTAATGCAATTAGAGCAGGTACCACGAGAATATTACGGTGAAACTTCTAAACATGCTGTGGTTAACTATTAGAAACAGTAACGGGCGCAGAAATGCGATATTTTTGTCGCTATGCCTTGGCAGCATAAAAGTGTAGGGTCAGGGCAAATTTCCTTATTTGCTGAGAATAATGGCATACTTTAGCACTGCACTGAAGTTCCAATAGCTTCTTCAACAAACCAACTACATGTTCACTGTTTAACATATCAGAAACTGAACTACATAGCCTTCTTCTCAAACCAGCAACTAAAGTCTGTAACTGCACTATTCTTCTTTTGTGTCGTACACTAAGTTGCTTCATTTGCTTTATCCGCTTCTTTAGTCGCACATTCTCTGCTTGTACTCTATTATATTGTGTTTTCAACTTCTTAGGGCTTCGTAGACAGTAATTGTGGTCAGCAGAAACAGATGTGGGCCTGACAGGCACTGAAAGAATGCAGTTACATCATAAGTTTATAACAGAGTTACACCATAAGATTATAATAGAAAGTATGTAATTCAAAGTAATAAGAACACGGAGTAAAATTAAATTATTGACTTACTTTGTGCTAATGATGTCACTGTAACAGCACTATCTTGCAAATTGTCGAAAGATCGCTTTCTGGGTTGTGGTCGTAATACTTTATCTTGCTTTTGTAAATGTGGTTGAAAGTTAAAGATAGTAGGTCCTGCTTTTGACAAAAGGCGCCTCTGGACATTTGTGTGGTACATATATTTCTCTTCAGAATGAGCTGAACAGAGGTAACTGGCTGTAGTAGGAAACCAGTTTTCTCGCTTCATATTTATAACCCATCTTTTTGTAATTTCCTTACCTTTTAAAGGAAATCTGTAATCAACGATAAATAAATTACTTTCCTGCATTTGTCTTAAACATAATTACAGTTACAATGCAAATGACTCTTTAATAAACATTAAAAAACGTGTGTCGTATTTCGGTACTAATATACTTACTTATAATATGAAATATTTGTTGTTTTATCGCTGTGATTTATGCAGTTGAACGCTGAACACACTGCAGGCATGTTGACTTTATATTTTGTAACAAAAAAGTCAACTAGAAAAGTTAAATATTGCAGTAATATCACAACAGCTGACACACTTCCAACACAAACAACAGTAACGCTTTCCTAATGTTTTGACTAAGGAGAACATGGCGGCCGAGTTAGCGTTGGTTGCCGCTAGGAGCGCTGTAACTAGTATCTCAGCCACTCTATGATATTTTAACTCGTTGGTGACGCCCCTTCAAGAGCTTTCTGACTTCTCAAGCTTTACTAGCTGGGCGAAACATCACATCTAATCTAATTTTGGACGAAATATGGCAAATTCTTAAGATAATTTGCTACAGAATATTCATAAGCATTTTTTTCATATCTTCAGTCGTTTACTGCAAACTCAAGAACTTGATATGCTTACGAAAAAACTAACAATGAACGAAATCAATTTCTGAAACCATTGTTTTCCGGATATTAAAAAATAAAATGTTTAACGTTTGATCTTTTGTCGCATATTGTGAATTATAAATATCATTTACTACAACGAAGGTGATACTTCCACTTTCTCCAAATGTTTAATAATTTAAGAGTATTTAGAACAATGAAAAGAAAACATAGGAATCATGTGTTTCAGGATTTCCATTTGTTGCATTTGTCATCAGGAGCAAACTAAAGTTTTCTCCTGGGTTCTAAAAGAAGCAACTGAAGAAGGACAATAACTACTATTGTTGTTGAACACTGTGATACATTAAATGCTGTACAATTTACATTTCATCCAGTGCCAAGGCCGGGCACAAAGCTACCAGCGTAAGAACGGAAAACGTGAATGTTGAGAATCTCTGATGACGCGTATTTTATTTTTTTTTTTATTTTTTTATTTTTTTTTTTTTTTCAGTAGGCGATAGTGCAGAACTGTTTCGAATGGCTTCCGGAAGTCAAGGAACACGGCATCTACCTCTGCTTTCTGGGTCTCGTAGACAAACAAAGCGAACTGGACTTCACAGTATCGTTGTTTTCGGAATCCATCTTGATTCCTAAAGAGGAGATTTTCTGTCTCCAGGAACCTCATTACATGCAATCATAAAACATGTTCTAATATTGTTTCACGTTGAAAGTTATGTATTTAAATTTGAGGGTTGATCAGAAAGTAATGCACCGCATTTTTTTCTTCAGCATTTCTTTATTGAACATAATGAGAATTACGCACTCGAAAGAATGGTGTTTTATCTACACACCATTTTTTTAACGTAATCTCCATCCAGTTTTATGGCCTTCCTAAAGCGCGAAACAAGATACCGCGGGACCCATGTTGCACATATTTTTGAATATCCAAGAGTGCGAATAATTGCCTCTACACTTCCTCTGCTGATTGACACATGCTGCGGCAACTGCCGAGTACCGAGCGAGGTGGCGCAGTGGTTAGCACACTGGACTCGCATTCGGGAGGACAACGGTTCAATCCCGTCTCCGGCCATCCTGATTTAGGTTTTCCGTGATTTCCCTAAATCGCTTAAGGCGAATGCCGGGATGGTTCCTTTGAAAGGGCACGGCCGATTTCCTTTCCCATCCTTCACTCACCCAAGCTTGCGCTCCGTCTCTAATGACCCCGTTGTCGACGGGACGTTAAACACTAATATCCTCCTCCTCCTCCTGCCGAGTCGTAATGCATCTGTCCTCGCGAGTGACAACATCCGCTCCCTGCAACATGTCAGATGTGACGTCACCTAGATACGCCGACGCCATTTTGAAACTGTCCTGCAGCTACGCTATCTGTCGGAAGTGATGGGAACTTGGCGCGCTCACTCAAGAAACTTCAAAGAATATATACGTAACGTTTCAAATTCGTACCATTGTTTTCGGCTGAAAAAAGAAAATACGTTGCACTACTTCCTGGGCAACCCTCGTATTTTAGTGAAAGTGGCTCTGTAATGTTGATTGTGTTTTTAATGTTAAATTGGCTTTTGGATGCTAAACTTTGGACTCCCTGTTTTTCGCTCCCCTATATTATGCACATGACATTTAATATATCATCGAGAGGCTATCAGTACATGTGTATGTACCTAGGTACTTCCAAAAGTAAGTTACACGTGTCGGCCCACGCTCAAACATTGCGCGAGAAGAATGGTGCATTGTCAGAAGGGAGTACATGGTCGGGGAAATTTGTGGTAAGGACTATTGGACCAAACGGCTGAGGTCATCGGTCCCTAGGCTTACACACTAATTAATCTCACATAACGTAATCTATACACCCATGCCCGAGGAAGGACTCGAACCTCCGACGGGGGGAGCCGCGCGAACCGTGACAAGACGCCGTTTTTATTCCGTTGCGTTTGTCTGGGTGGACGTCACAAGATATCCGTTCAAGTTGCCCGTTGATTCCTTTACTCAGTTTCTTTATTACAGAGAGCGAGCAGCCCTCTGACCGAACATGCTGAGCTGCCGTGCCGGCAACACACAGGTGCAAGCATTTACAAGGTGTAAATTTTTACACCTTCCAAAAATTGTTTATCAGCAACTACCCACGCGATAATTTAGTGTTAGATATCGCCTAACATCTGCATCTACTCAGACAGTGTCCAGGTGCAGTATATCTTGTACAGATTAAGTAGAGTTAATTTACAAAGTGTTAATGTCACAAGTCACTAGCAGCGAAGCGTTTCCGATCTAGAGTAAAACTCATACGTGCTAAAAGTAGATTTCGACGTATTATTCTTCAGCGTTCGTGATTCTGTGTTCAGTAGTGTCATCGGCGCTTTGTGGAACGAAGGAATCAGTGGAAACTGGACTCGTGGAACGAACCTGCACTTCAGAACTAGCCCTGTTTGCGGAAATTTTCAGATTAACTTTATCACGCACACGACAGCTACAATCCATTAGCTGCTGAGAGAGCCACTCTTGCACAACGCGTGAAGTCTTCCGTCCATAAACTTGCAAAGAGCTTCCAGGAGTAACTTGTACTCAGCTAAAGAAGCGACCTTTGCTTCGAGGCCGGCCGCGGTGGCCGAGCGGTTCTAGGTGCTTCAGTCCGGAACCGCGCGACTGCTACAGTCGCAGGTGCGAATCCTGCCTCGGGCATGGATGTGTGTGATGTCCTTAGGTTAGTTAGGTTTAAGTAGTTCTAAGTTCTAGGGGGCTGATGACCTAAGAGGTTAAGTCCCATAGTGCCATTAGAACCTTTTTGCTACAAGATATTCGAACAGGCTGGGAAGAATCCACCTTTCACCGATCGCATTCAGAAAGGACATATAAGATAACAGTTGTAATAGCAAAAGTAGACACAGTTAGGTCTTATTATCGAAGAGTAATAACCTCTATTAAAAATTAATCATCTTTGCTTACTTATGTGTCGTGAACATCGTTTCTTTACTAACGGTGGTGCAGAATTTTGCAGTGGAAGTTCTTAAGACAGCAATTGTGAAACGTCGTTTATATAGAAACAGTGTACACGACACATAAATAAATGTAAACATCTGAAGAAGGGATGAAAGTAAAACGTATGTGCTCCCAAAACGAAAGCTTTTAGGCATAATTTGTCGGATACGTGTTTCAAGAAATTGTTGCCATTCACATCGGTGCGTTATCTCATAAACATTAACATCACGGTCACTATAGTTTTGACTTTATGAGCTAGGAGCGCTGCTGTCGCGTCATGTGACGACCCGGTCCACGACCTTTTAAGTGACTCAGGCCCACGGGTCACCAAAGTTTGCGCGTGCCTAGTCTAGATTTGCAACTACATTCGAACTCTGCAAACCACTGTGAAGTGCATGGTAGAGGGTACTTCCCATTTTACCAGTTATTGGGGCTCCCTCCCATTCCTTTCACGTATGGTGCATGGGTAGAATGATTGTTTAAACGCCTCTTGTGCGCACTGTAATTATTCTAATCTTGTCTTCGTGATCGCTTAAGTCCCTTGCAAACGATCAGAATTGTTTTTCAACGTCGCTCTTAGCCAGCGACGGATTTTCAATCAAGCCTACACATAAACCAAAAAAGTTTGTCAATTTAACCTCACACGAACAGCGTCCGCTTCAAAAATGAGGTTAAATTGACAAGCCTTTCTTGGTTTGTGTATAGGCTTGATAGAAAATCCGTCGCTGGCTAAGAGCGAATTTGAAACACAAGTCTCATCGTTTGCAAGGGTCAAGTTGCATCTAGCAGTATCTAGCCAGAAATGATGTTTCCTTTGATCTGTACCGACAGAGCCACTAATAACACTTTCTAGTTTGCAACATATTGCTAACATCGATACTGTAGTTCAGAAGTAGCTGTTACGACATTACGAACATTGTTGCCAAATATGCTTCGAAATCAGTACAAAGGCGGCTTTACGTTGCCCATCACGTTATCTGATCTTTTGACTTTTCCATTCTCGTACTCTGATCTAAGCTCCTACTGCTGCGTTCGGGCTATGTACGTAAAACCACACTGGCAAACGGTCTGGTACACTCGCGACATGCAGACGCAGTCGTATTTAAAACTACCCATGTGTGATTCGTACACAGCAGGCTTGCATATGAAAGGAAGCGGTACTGCTGTTTCCTGTGTTTTGTGCCCCCTGCAGCCGCTGGTGCAGATCGAAGAGCGACGCAACGAATATACCGGACGGACCCACAATCCCATATTGTTGTTTTTATTTACTTTTTATGGAAGAATTCAAGATAAACTGATTGGTGTAACCATTGCTCCGAATTGCTGTTTTCAGCTCTTAAGCCCGCCGGGGTGGCCGAGCGGTTCTAGGCGCTACAGTCTGGAACCACGCGACCGCTACGGTCGCAGGTTCGAATCCTGCCTCGGGCATGAATGTATAATATGTCCTTAGTTTAGTTAGGTTGTCGTAGTTCTAAGTTCTAGGGGACTGATGACCTTATAAATTAAGTCTTATAGTGCTCAGAGCCATTTGAACCATTTTAAAGCTCTTAAGATTACTGCATCTGCCAGGGTATGGGTGCTCTGTGCCAATGTGTTGAGAATACCACTTACGTATTCGTTCTTCCCACGTTACATCTGCGAATGGAACGGGAATAAGCGAAATGTGGGAATAAGGGAAATGTGCGAAGTATTACAGAGCGATCCACGAACGATGGCGGTTGGCGCACGTCGAGACACGGACGAGGATTGCTTTGTTGACGATTCAAAGCGACAGTTGCGGTACGCGCATGCGCGTGCCTTCCGCTTGGAGAAAGCGTATATCCTGCAAATTAGGCCTCTCGCTTCCATATGCGGATATCACCAACATCAGCGATGACAGTTCGCAACAAATGGAACAAAAATTCACTAAACGCCTCGCTGCGACAACTTTTAGTTCTCGCATTAGGTACGGCATTCAGAGCAGAACGCTCGGAACACTACTGGACCCTCATTGGCTGTCGGAGGATGTGTGACGTAGGCGAGCAGAACAAGTCTAAACTTGACCGCCATCGTTCGTGACTCCAACTATGTATTCCATGAATTTGTTTGAAAAACTGCCGAAAAGTGAAGCAAAGTATCCCTGCTTTATTGGTAAAGAACAACGGACACTTGGTAAGGGACCAGATGCTACGGAACAACCGACAATTGCAACGGAACACCCGGCCAATAATAGTGAAGGGAAATCTACAGGGTTGTTGTTGTGGTCTTCAGTCCTGAGACTGGTTTGATGCAGTTCTCCATGCTACTCTATCCTGTGCAAGCTTCTTCATCTCCCAGCACTTACTGCAACCTACATCCTTCTGAATCTGCTTAGTGTATTCATCTCTTGGTCTCCCTCTACGATTTTTACCCTCCACGCTGCCCTCCAATGCTAAATTTGTGATCCCTTGATGCCTCAGGACATGTCCTACCAGCCGATCCCTTCTTCTAGCCAAGTTATGCCACAAACTTCTCTTCTCCCCAATTCTATTCAACACCTCATTAGTTATGTGATCTACCCATCTAATCTTCAGCATTCTTCTGTAGCACCACATTTCGAAAGCTTCTATTCTCTTCTTGTCCAAACTATTTAATGTCCATGTTTCATTTCCATACATGGCTACACTCCATACAAATACTTTCAGAAACGACTTCCTGAGACTTAAATCTATACTGGATGTTAACAAATTTCTCTTCTTCAGAAACGCTTTCCTTGCCATTGCCAGTCTACATTTTATGTCGTCTCTACTTCGACCACCTTGAGTTATTTTGCTCCCCAAATAACAAAACTCCCTTACTACTTTAAGTGTCTCATTTCCTAATCTAATTCCCTCAGCATCACCAGACTTAATTCTTCTACTGTATTTCTTTCCCCCATTCCTGTCAATTGTTCCCTTATGCTCTCCCTGAAACTCTGTACAACCTCTGGTTTAGTCAGTTTATCCATGTCCCACCTCCTTAAATTATCTACAGGGTGGGAAGCATTAAATGCATCGAGGGCTGTGCACGAGCGCTCTTTACGCTTCCGACAATTCATGCAGTACGGTGTTTGACGATGGTTATTGTGGAATCGAATAGTGCGACAATTTCCTGTGGTTTGACAACACGTCTGCAACACTTCATTTGAGTTATTACGATCGTGGACGAGCAGTCTGATGGCTCGAAGCCGGTCAAAGTGTCACTGCTGTGGACACAGTAATGGGTGTGTCCAAAAGGATCATCTCGCGATTAAAGAAGGCCGCAGAAGGTGGAAGTGCTATGCAACAGTGTGAGCCAGCGGTCGTAGATGGACCATCATACGGGAAGAGGATCGATATGTAACTCTAGTGGCGCAAAAGAATAGACATCTCTCTGTAACCAGACCTTGCAACCGCAATGGGTACACGTGTCTCTGCCAGCATGATTTTGCGGCGATGAAATCAGGGTGGTTTGTATGCTCGGAAGCCTTTTAAATGGATTCCACTTCAACCACGCCACCGTCAAGAAAGAATTCTTTGGTGTAGGGAGCATGTTGGTTGGGGTTAGCACAGTGTTCCAGAGCGACATTTTCTGGCGAATCGCGCTACACTGTGGCAAGTGATTCTGGCCATCAGTTAGTGTCAAATGGGAGCGAACGTGTTACACACCATAGAATGTTGATGAACGTCATCTACAGGGTGTTTCAAAAATGACCGGTATGTTTGAAACGGCAATACAAACTAAACGAGCAGCGATAGAAATACACCGTTTGTTGCAATATGCTTGGGACAACAGTACATTTTCAGGCAGACTAACTTTCGAAATTACAGTAAATTGTCAACAACAGATGGCGCTGCGGTCTGGGAAACTCTATAGTACGATATTTTCCACATATCCACCATGCGTAGCAATAATACGGCGTAGTCTCTGAATGAAATTACCCGAAACCTTTGACAACGTGTCTGGCGGAATGGCTTCACATGCAGATGAGATGTACTGCTTCAGCTGTTCAATTGTTTCTGGATTCTGGCGGTACACCTGGTCTTTCACGTGTCCCCACAGAAAGAAGTCACAGGGGTTCATGTCTGGCGAATAGGGAGGCCAATCCACGCCGGCTCCTGTATGTTTCGGATAGCCCAAAGCAATCACACGATCATCGAAATATTCATTCAGGAAATTAAAGACGTCGGCCGTGCGATGTGGCCGGGCACCATCTTGCATAAACCACGAGGTGTTCGCAGTGTCGTCTAAGGCAGTTTGTACCGCCACAAATTCACGAAGAATGTCCAGATAGCGTGATGCAGTAATCGTTTGGGATCTGAAAAATGGGCCAATGATTCCTTTGGAAGAAATGGCGGCCCAGACCAGTACTTTTTGAGGATGCAGGGACGATGGGACTGCAACATGGGGCTTTTCGGTTCCCCATATGCGCCAGTTCTGTTTATTGACGAAGCCGTCCAGGTAAAAATAAGCTTCGTCAGTAAACCAAATGCTGCCCACATGCATATCGCCGTCATCAATCCTGTGCACTATATCGTTAGCGAATGTCTCTCGTGCAGCAATGGTAGCGGCGCTGAGGGGTTGCCACATTTGAATTTTGTACGGATAGAGGTGTAAACTCTGGCGCATGAGGCGATACGTGGACATTGGTGTCATTTGGACCGCAGCTGCAACATGGCGAACGGAAACCCGAGGCCGCTGTTGGATCACCTGCTGCACTAGCTGCGCATTGCCCTCTGTGGTTGCCGTACGCGGTCGCTCTACCTTTCCAGCAAGTTCATCCGTCACGTTCCCAGTCCGTTGAAATTTTTCAAACAGATCCTTTATTGTATCGCTTTTCGGTCCTTTGGTTACATTAAACCTCCGTTGAAAACTTCGTCTTGTTGCAACAACACTGTGTTCTAGGCGGTGGAATTCCAACAACAGAAAAATCCTCTGTTCTAAGGAATAAACCGTGTTGTCTACAGCACACTTGCACGTTCTGAACAGCACACGCTTACAGCAGAAAGACGACGTACAGAATGGCGCACCCACAGACTGCGTTGTCTTCTATATCTTTCACATCACTTGCATCGCCATCTGTTGTTGAAAATTGTAACTACTGTAATTTCGAAAGTTTGTCCGCCTGAAAATGTACTGTTGTCCCAAGCATATTGCAACAAACGGTGTATTTCTATCGCTGCTCGTTTAGTTTTTATTGCCGTTTCAAATATACCGGTCATTTTTGAAACACCCTGTATATGGAATTTTTTGGAAATCTGTGGTAAGTTCCTATGGGACCAAACTGCTGAGGTCATAGGTACCTAAGCTTACACACTACTTCGTCTAACTTAAACTTAGGCTAAGGAACAACCGACAATTGCAACGGAACACCCGGCCAATAATAGTGAAGGGAAATCTACAGGGTGGGAAATAGTAAATGCTTCGAAGGCTGTGCACGAGCGCTGTTTACGCTCCCGACAATTCATGCAGTACGGTGTACGCCCATGCTCGATGGAGGACTCGAACCTTCGACAGGGGTAGCCGCGCGAACCATCGATATGGTCTAGGCATTAAGGTGTGGTCAGGCATTATGCACAGTGGCCGAACACCTCTGCATATCTTTGTGCGAGGAACCGGCACAGCACAGCGCTATTGTAGCGACATTATTCTGGATCGTGTCCGCCTATTTATGGATGACAACGCCTGTCCATACAGGACTGCTAAGGTGTCGGACATGTTGGAAAGTGAGGACACTGAACGTATGGAATGTCCTACATACTCCCCGGACCTAAACCCTGTAGCTCATGCGTGAGACGTTCTTGACGGTCGTGTTTCTTAACGGACACTCCCTCCCCGAACGTTCAAGAACTGAAAACCACTTTGGGAGATGAGTGGGAGAATATCCCCCAAGGACTCCTCAACTGATTGGTAGCCAACATTAGTAATAGATGCAAAATGTGCATTAGTGCCCTAGGAGGGCATGTTCCTTACTGAGAATCTGATATCGACATTTATGTTGGGAGCCTGACATGTGTCGAACATGAACATTATTTGTGTCAGTTAGCCTGCTTTCCAGTGTCGTGAAATCTGTACCATTTATCGTTACAAACGTACACTATGTGTTCAAAAGTATTCGGACACCCGACTGAAAAGACTTACAAGTTCGTGGCGCCCTCCATCGGTAATGCTGGAATTCAACATGGTGTTGGCCCACCCTTAGACTTGATGACACCTTCCATTCTCGCAGACCTAGGTTCAATCAGGTGCAGGAAGGTTTCTTGGGGAATGGCAGCCCATTCTTCACGGAGTGCTGCACTGAGGAGAGGTATCGATGTCGGTCGCTGAAGCCTGGCACGAAGTCGGCGTTCCAAAACATCCCAAAGGTGTTCTAGAGGACACACATCAGGACTCTGTGCAGGCCAGCCCATTACAGGGATGTTACTGTCGTGTAACCACTCCGCCACAGGCCGTGCATTATGAACAGGTGCTTGGTCGTGTTGAAAGATGCAATCGCCATCCCTGAATTACTCTTCAACAGTGGGAAGCAAAAAGGTGCTTAAAACACTCATGTACGCCTGTGCTATGATAGTGCCACGCAAAACAATAAGGGATGCAAGCCCGTTCCATGAAAAACCCGACCACACCACAATACCACTGCCTCCGAATTTTACTATTGGCACTACACACGCTGGCAGATGACGTTCACGGTGCATTCGCCATACCCACACCCTGCCATTGGATGGCCACACAACGTTTTTGCACTGTTCAATCTCCCAGTGTTTACGCTCCATACACCAGGTGAGGCGTCATTTGGCATTTATCGGTGTGATGTGGGGCTTATGAGCAGCTGTTAGACCATGAAATCCAAGCTTTCTCACCTCCCGCCTAACTGTCATAGCACTTGCAGTGGATCCTGATGCAGTTTGGAATTCCCGTGTGATGGTCTGGATAGATGTCTGCCTATTACACTTTACGACCTTCTTCAACTGTTGGCCATCTCTGTCAGTCAACAGACGTGGTCGGCCTGTACGCTTTGTGCTGTATGTGTCCCTTCACGTTTCCACTTCACTATCACATCGGAAACAGTGGACTAGGGATGTTTATGAGTGTGGAAATATCGCGTACAGACGTATGACACAAGTGACACCCAATCACCTGACCATGTTCGAAGTCCGCGAGTTCTGCTGAGCGCCCCATTCTGCTCTCTAACGATGTCTAATGACATCTGAGCTCACTGATATGGAGTACTTGTAGTGGGTGGCAGCACCATACCTCTAACATGAAAAACGTATGTTTTTGGGGGTGTCCGGATACTTTTGATCACATAGTATACCACTCCACTTCTATTGCGCATATATCGTGTTTCATATCGTCCTTCATTGCCTGTGATAAGACTGTCTCTGTTTCTTAGCAATGTAGTTTTGAAAAATGACTTTCGAAAATGAGGTAAACTTCTAAAACCACGTGAAATCATGCAAGACATCAAAGGTTTATTTTTGGAATTTTATAACGTTTTAAATGTTGGAGCAAAGTAACCCCTGGAGTGTGTTACTTTGCTCCGTTTCATATAAACGTTTTTTTTAAGATGGAATAATAGCTTGGACCAATGTTACCTTCTTTAAAATCTGTTACGTATTCTTATAGGTCCATACTAAACACACATTTATGTAATTTTTTGTATTAAAGGGACAAAACTAATAAAAAAAATTTGCTACACTGAATTTTTATTTGAGAAACTAACAAAGGAACAAAAATGAACACTTTTTAGTTTTGTTTTGCTATCGAAGAAAAGGCCTACGTTTCATTACGTATGTCTGTGTATCAAAATGTCAGTGACTACACCGGCCGGCCGAAGTGGCCGAGCGGTTCTAGGCGCTTCAGTTCGGAACCGCGCGACCGCTACGGTCGCAGGTTCGATTTCTGCCTCGGGCATGGATGTGTGTGATGTCCTTAGGTTTGTTAGTAGTTCTAAGTTCTAGGGGACTGATGATCTCAGATGTTAAGTCCCATAGTGCTCAGAGCCATTTGAACCAACCAGTGACTGCACCAGGGAAATATTTTGCACAAATTCATCGCCATCGACCAGCTATGTCACTAAGAAAATCCTTCTTTCGCTTAATCATTCTGAGGAGTTTAGATATATTTATTTACATGCTGTTTTCAGTTATCAATGATGTGTTATTTACGGTTGCACTATCTTCGTTAATACTTTCAATTATACCAGAGTAATGTTTATTTTCATATTGTAAAACCACAAACATACCAATCTGCTTGCTGATTGTTTCCAGTTTTTCCTTTCGTTTTGACAGGGCCTCTTCATTCTCTGTAGATGTTGCTGACACTACCAGCTGGTTTGTTCTGTAATCTTCGTCTGAACTTTTGCCAAGAATTTGTTCTTCTAATAGGTCCTCATCGCTAGAATAATCAAGCACTGTCTAGATTTTTCTTCTTACATTGTTTACTAGTATCTGGCATTGATTTAGAAGCGTTTTCAAATGTTCAAATGGGTGTGAAGTCCTAAGCGACCAAACTGCTGAGGTCATCGGTCCCTAGACTTACACACAAACACACACACAAACACATGCGCCCGGCGGAGGACTCGAACCTCCGGTGGGAGGGGCCGCGCAATCTCTGACATGGCGCCTGAAACCGCGCGACCACTCTGCGCGGCTAGAAGCGTTTTGTGATATTTCAAGCAAGTGTTCCATTTTTTATGGATTCCGGGCTTTCTTTCAGATTTTTGATGCTGCACCAGTAATCTGCATATCGACGATGTCCTAGCTTCGTTTACCCTCGTGCCGTACTATAACAACATTAATCTCTTAGCAGTAGGCCTACTCATTTACAGCGTAATAATATTCATCCCAAGCCGAGTCAGTTCTAAAGTCAAGTAATGAAAATACTGTGGAGCTATTTTAATCCACTTTGTCAGTGGCGCAAAGTTTCTCCAGTTTTCCCAGAAAGTCACTTTTACAAGTGCTTTCGATCGTATAGTGAGAAATAAAGACAATAATTAATTTCTAGATATAAATGAATATTATTTGCCTTTTGTTCAAGTAGTTTTCTGTTAGCAAAATACCACTTTTTTGATAAAAATGTCAAAAATACGGTAGTAAACATTTGGAACAGAAGATGGCTAACGGGATAATAGTTCAAACATCACCCCGTTTCTATGGGGTTTCCAAAACCGGATTTCGCAAACCGATTTCCTAATACTGCTTCTGGATGGTCATGTAAACACTTGAAGACCAATTCTGGAAATGGGCTTCTAGTTGCTGGTATTGGAATTCCGCAATCGAGTTTCGCTCCCACGTGAACGCAGCCGGTTTTGAAACGTGCTTGGCCTGTCAGGTTTCGTCTTGTTTTTAAATTTTTTTGCCTAATATGGACAGAGTCGCTTTTTGTACTGCGAAGGATAAGTAAAAATATTAGACTGAAGCTGTGCACACCTCGTCTCAATGAACAGAAATCGTTATTGTGCTAACTGGTTAAGAAACTGTAACAGCTGTTTTTCAGGCGCCATGTTTAACTGTGGTAGTAAATCCGCTTCAGACCTTAACATGTAAACACAACAGCGAAAAACGGTGTTCGAAATTCGGTTTTCGTCTTTCAGAAGAGGTGTCCTAAGTAAACTTAGTGTATATAAGCTAATAGAAACTGTGAACCGTTAGAAATGATCAATCGAAACTGTTAGCAAATCTTTATTAGAATCTTCTCTGCATATAAAAGACAATATACTGACTCACTGACTCACTCATCGCCCAGTCGAAACCGCTAAGAACAGAATCTTGGAATCTGGAGGTGTGGATCTTATTCTGTAGGCGTTGTATCAGAAGGGAATTTTCGAAATAGAGGATGCAGGATTTATTGAAAAATGTCGCAATTAAGGCAATTTTGAAACTAGATCCACGAAAATTGGTATTTGGTTTCTCCGTCAGAAACTAAGAAATACGTGTCCCAGAGTTTTCGGAAATTTAACCCTATGGGGATGAAATAGTGGGTGAAAGCTTTTTTGAAAATATATCATTATTAAATAACTTCTAAAGTATTTTTAAAGCTACGTGTATGAACATTGGTACTTGACTTCTCGTTTACAAATAAAATAATACGTGTTTCAGTGGTTTTTGAAACTCCCTAAGTGGGTGAAATTGGGGTGAGACTTTTTATGACAATATTTTATTATGAAAGCATTTTCAATCTAAATCTATGAAAATTTAACTTTGACTTCTCAGTCAGAAATTAAAAAAATCGTGTTCACTGGTTTTGGAAATTCAACCGCTACGGAAGTGGAAGACATCAAAGATGTTGTTGTGGTGTTCAGTCCTGAGACTGGTTTGATGCAGCTCTCCATGCTACTCTATCCTGTACAAGCCTCTTCATCTCCCAGTACCTACCGCAACCTACATCCTTCTTAATCTGCTTAGTGTATTCATCTCATGGTCTCCCTCTACGATTTTTAAAATCCACGCTGCCCTCCAATACTAAATTGGTGATCCCTTGATGCCTCAGAACGTGTTCTACCAACCGATCCCTTCTTCTAGTCAAGTTGTGCCACAAACTTCTCTTCTCCCCAATCCTATTCAATACTTCCTCATTAGTTATGTGATCTACCCATCTAATCTTCAGCATTATTCTGTAGCACCACATTTCAAAAGCTTCTATTCTCTTTTTGTCCAAACTATTTATCGTCCATGTTTCACTTCCATACATGGCTACACTCCATACAAATACTTTCAGAAATGACTTCCTGACACTTAAATCTATACTCGATGTTAACAAATTTCTCTTCTTCAGAAACGCTTTCCTTGCCATTGCAAGTCTACATTTTATATCCTCTCTACTTCGACCATCATCAGTTATTTTGCTCCCCAAGTAGCAAAACTCCTTTACTACTTTAAGTGTCTCATTTCCTAATCTAATTCCCTCAGCATCACCGGACTTAATTCGACTACACTCCATTATCCTTGTTTTGCCTTTGTCGATGCTCATCCTACATCCCCCTTCAAAACACTATCCATTCCGTTCAACTGCTCTTCCAAGTCCTTTGCTGTCTCTGACAGAATTACAACGTCATCGGCGAACCTCAAAGTTTTTATTTCTTCTCCATGGATTTTAATTTCTACTCCGAATTTTTCTTTTGTTTCCTTCACTGCTTGCTCAGTATACAGATTGAATAACATTGGGGACAGGCTACAGCCCTGTCTCACTCCCTTCCCAACCACTGCTTCCCTTTCATGCCCCTCGACGCTTATAACTGCCATCTGGTTTCCGTACAAATTGTAAATAGCCTTTCGCTCCCTGTATTTTACCCCTGCCACCTTCAGAATTTGAAAGAGATTGTTCCAGTCAACATTGTCAAAAGCTTTCTCTAAGTCTACAAATGCTAGAAACGTAGGTTTGCCCTTCCTTAATCTATCTTCTAAGATGAGTCGTAGGGTCAGTATTGCCTCACGTGTTCCAACATTTCTACGGAATCCAAACTGATCTTCCCCGAGGTCGGCTTCTACTAGTTTTTCCACTCTTCTGTAAAGAATTCGCCTTAGTATTTTGCAGCTGTGACTTATTAAACTGATAGTTCGATAATTTTCACATCTGTCAACGCCTGCTTTCTTTGGGATTGGAATTATTATATTCTACTTGAAGCCTGAGGGTATTTCGCCTGTTTCATACATCCTGCTCACCAGATGGTAGAGTTGTGCCAGGACTGGCTCTCCCAAGGCCTTCAGTAGTTCCAATGGAATGTTGTCTACTCCGGGGGCCTTGTTTCGACTCAGGTCTTTCAGTGCTCTGTCAAACTCTTCACGCAGCATCATATCTCCCATTTCATCTTCATCTACATCCTCCTCTATTTCCATAATATTGTCCTCAAGTACATCGCCCTTCTACCTTCTATATACTCGTTCCACCTTTCTGCTTTCCCTTCTTTGCTTAGAACTGGGTTTCCATCTGAGCTCTTGATATTCATGCAAGTGGTTCTCTTGTCTCTAAAGGTCTCTTTTATATTCCTGTAGGCAGTATCTATCTTACCCCTAGTGAGATCTGCCTCGACATCCTTACATTTGTACTCTAGCCATCCCTGCTTAGCTATTTTGCACTTCCTGTCGATCTCATTTTTGAGGCGTTTGTATTCCTTTTTGCCTGCTTCATTTATTGCATTTTTATATTTTCTCCTTTCATCAATTAAATTCAAAATATCTTCTGTTACCTAAGGATTTCTACTAGCCCTCGTCTTTTTACCTACTTGATCCTCTGCTGCCTTCACTACTTCATCCCTCAAAGCTACCCATTCTTCTTCTACTGTATTTCTTTCCCCCATTCCTGTCAATTGTTCCCTTATGCTCTCCCTGAAACTCTGTATAACCTCTGGTTCTTTCAGTTTATCCAGGTCCCATCTCCTTAAATTCCCACCTTTTTGCAGTTTCTTCAGTTTTAATCTATAGGTCATAACCAATAGATTGTGGTCAAAGTCCACATCTGCCGCTGGAAATGTCTTACAATTTAAAACCTGGTTCCTAAATCTCTGTCTTACCATTAGATAATCTATCTGAAACCTGTCAGTATCTCCAGGCTTCTTCCATGTATACAGCCTTCTTTTTTGAAATTTTATAATGTTTTAAAAACTGGAGCAAAGCATCATCTGGGATCGGTTACTTATTACGGAAAGATTTCATCGTGCAAGCAATTTTGAAGCTAAATCTATGAATATTTGCATTTGAATTATCCGTTAAAAATAAAAAAACACATGTCACTGTTTTTGCAAATTCACCCTCTAAGGGGATGAAATAGGGGGCGAAACGTTTTATGAAAATATTTCATTGCGAAAGCATTTTTAAAGCCAAATCTTTGAAAACTGCTGTTTGGCTTCTCGGTTAGAGATGAAAAAATACTTGTTTCATTGTTTTTGGAAATACATCCCCTAAGGGAGTGAAATAGGTTCAGACTGTCCAAACTGCTAAGAACAGAAATTTGAAGTTTGGAGATGGTGTGGTTCTTATATTGTAGACCTCGTTTAAGAAGGAACTGTCTGAAATTCCACTCCTAAGGAGGTGAAAGACTTGTTGAAAGTATGTTGCTATTGAGGCAATTTTGTAACGAGAACTACGAAAACTGGTGTTTTGATTCTTAGTCAGAAAAAAAATGTACGTGTTTCAGCAATTTTGAAATTCATCGACTAAAGGGGTGAAATAGTGGGTGAAAGTTTTTTTGAAAATAAATATTTAAAGAACCACTAAAGGATTTTTTAAGGCTATGTCTATGACAATTGGTATTTCACTTCTCAGTTAGATATAAATAGATATTTTTTAGAGGATGAAAGTTGCTATGGAAATATCTCCATAAGAACGCAAAAGGCATGATTAACAATATCTTTGGACTCCAGCTACCAGAAACGCTTTTTGGTCAGAAGTACCGTTCGTGCTTATATGGGCTCAATTTGCTTGAAAAGCTTAACACGTGCTGCAATTGGTGAAAAATATCAGAATTCGATTAAATAAAACAAAAAAACAAAAATCTCAACAAGCCATACAGTGTAGGCGAGCGAAGCAGCGGGCGCTAAGCTAGTAGGTTTCTATGCGGTATTGAATATTTTTTCAAAGGTGGAGCAAATTTACTCCTGCAGGGGTCAAATATCCGCTCTTTACGGTAATCTATTATTAACAGAATTTTCATCACTTTTATTACGACACTTTTCCTGTAAGTAGTTAAATTATACACCATAATATTTACACAAGACGCTAAGAGTCGACGTTCCATTTTCATCGACGTGCTCTGTCATCATATTGAACAGCGGCTCGGAAGACTGATTCCTATTGGTCGAGAGGCACCGACGCAGCACTGTAACAACCAATGGCGGCGAAGCTGGAAATCGACCGCTGCGCCGCCAAGAGCGGTTTATACGCGCGCACCAGCTGCAGCGTGCTCAGTCGTAGACTTTCTTTCGGTGGGGGAGTTGCTGTGGTCTTTCCGTCGTTTGGTGGAGAGACTTGGAAATTTTTATCATGGTTTGCTGAGATTAAAGAAACACCTCTTGTCTGCTGCTGTTTTGTAGTCACGAACATCTGGAAGAGAGTTTCAGCAGTCAGGTTTGAGGTGGATTTCGGCTGCGGCATATAGGGTAAAAACAGCAACCATGCCGAGCACAGCGTTTTACAGCAGCAACATGTCGCTGGATCGCGCGAAGGATCTGGTGAAAGGGTCATTGAAAGCATTGAACATCGGAGGGTCTGTGGACCATAAGGATGTCGAATCCAGACAACCCATTCTGGTTGCAGAAGATAATAGCTCGAAAGGGGTAAGCTTGTGCAAATAAATCTGCTGCAGTTTTCCTCGGCATTCGTTTGTAAAATTTGATTTACATTGTCATTTATAGAATTCATGCTACATTTTGTATCATAATTTCGTATTACCTGCAGCTGTACTGAATTCTGAAAGTTTACATTCCTCTAAGTCCCTTGAACCTTTGTTATATACCGTACCTAACAAAAATACGGCAATGCCAGAACATATTCGTTGATAAACGTCTTTTAATGGAGGCAGAAGAGCCGTTTCTGGTACAGTGCTAGCGAAATAATTTGTTGCTCTTGTTAACTAACTAGTGTGTGAACGGTAGTGTTAACAAATAATCGTGAAAGCGTGATTTACCTTTTGTTTTACTGTCACGTACTGTGTTCACAGCAGCAGCAGGGATGGACACCATTGCTCGTCTTTGTTGGAATTATTACGGCTGTGGGTTCCTGCATTCCTGTTGGGTACAACATAGGCGTTATGAATACTCCAGCTCACGTAAGTCAAAGGGTTCGCAATGAGAACGAGAAAATGTAATTTAAAGATTTTGTGTTACAATGTTTTCTTTATCTTTTTCAGATTATCAAACAGTTCTGCAACGAGTCAGTAATGGAGACTTACGGAATCCAGATGTCTACATCTGAACTGAACACACTCTGGTCTGTCATTGTTTCGGTCTTTCTGGTGGGTGGCATGACCGGGTCTTTGACGGGCGGTTGGGTGGCTGATCGATGGGGCAGGTAAAGTGGTGTTTTTTTTTTTTTTCCCCTCCAGTGTTGGCTTTTTTTCTTTTTTTTCCAGTGTTGGCTTTCTTGTTACTCTGATCAGTTTCCTGTTCTGTTGCATTTGTATACTATCCTTGTAACCCCATAATTTGTCATTCTCCTTTTATAATTCTTTCCGCTACTGTACATCACTTTTTAGGCTATTATCAGCATAGCCCCTAGTGTTAAAAGCTTAAGTGTCCCCCAACATACAACCCTAATTTTTAAAATATAACCTATGAGTTCTTGCTTATGAATTGGGGTTGGATCGTTTGGAAGAAGACACTTTCTATTTTATGGATTAGTGAAGTTAATGGAGTGTGGCACTTATTCTGTCGTGTATTTTTCCAGGAAAGCTGCAGTGGTGATCAATAATGGCCAAGGACTTGTTGCAGCAGTTTTGTTCGTCTGTTCTCGTTATGCTAAATCTGTTGAAATGCTCATAGCTGCTAGACTGATTGTAGGGCTTTCCTCTGGTGAGTTAAATGTTTACATTAATAGAGGTAATTTAGTGGTAAAATCTTTTTCGTGTGTAGTACACATTTATTTTTTTCCCCTCTTTCAGGTCTTACAACGACCACAGTGCCTATGTATCTCACAGAAATAGCACCTGTAGCTATCCGTGGAGCTATGGGAGTGCTTTGTCCTATAGGACTTAATGTTGGGGTCCTCCTGGGCCAGATAATGGGATTGAAAGATGTGCTTGGTGAGTTTTTTTCCTTTGATATTGCATGAAAAACTTATGAATTTTGCCTGACTTCTAATGGTTCATCATTTGTGTTGCTATTCTCTTTTATGTGCACACTGTATTCTGAAAAAAAATTGATTTCAATAATGCAGTTCATAAAATTACCAGACATAGTTTCTGCCAATAGTTACACTGAGATCGATTTTTAAATTAAATTTATAACTGTATCAAAGTGAACTGGGGATAATGCAGCTTAACAAAGCAATCTTAATATGTACACAGCAATTTTGCTGTGGAAATTCCCATTACTATCCTGTTAACTCCCCCCCCATGAACCATGGACCTTGCCGTTGGTGGGGAGGCTTGCGTGCCTCAGCGATACAGATAGCCGTACCGTAGGTGCAACCACAACGGAGGGGTATCTGTTGAGAGGCCAGACAAACGTGTGGTTCCTGAAGAGGGGCAGCAGCCTTTTCAGTAGTTGCAAGGGCAACAGTCTGGATGATTGACTGATCTGGTCTTGTAACAATAACCAAAACGGCCTTGCTGTGCTGGTACTGCGAACGGCTGAAAGCAAGGGGAAACTACAGCCGTAATTTTTCCCGAGGGCATGCAGCTTTACTGTGCATGGAGAGCTGCATCAAACCAGTCTCAGGACTGAAGACCACAACAACAACAACAACAACAACAACAACAACAACAACAACAACAACTCTGGATATGTTCATTTCTTTATGTTGAGTGTGGGCTGCATGCTGTGATCCCATTGTTGCAGATGTTACGATGCTTTCAGTTTGTTAGAAGGAATTAATTGATAATTGCACGTAATGAGGTGCGGGTGTGACCTTTTCGAATTTGTAGAAAACAGTGCTATGATCTATCAGTGGATTACTTTCAAGAAATCAGTCTCAAATAGAAATGTGTAACTTTCATGCACACAGACAAAACACAAACAGAAGCAGGATTGTAGCTAAACTGTTGTCTTAATTTTGGGACCTAGAGAACAGTCAGTTACCTTCATCAATTTTCCAACCTTCTTTCTCAATATTGTGATAAATTTTCTCATTATGCCTTTGGAAACAGTTTGTATGGAGATATTTATGTTATTGTAGGTCATGTAGCGCAAAATCCCAAAGTTCAAAATTTACTTACGTGACATGCAGATATTGTAGACATCAACACAGCTTCTTAAACTTGTGTGTGTGCGCTTGCAATTAATCAAAATGTGCAGTTAGTTTCAGCTTTCAGGAAAGGGTTATTGAAACCCCTTCCATATACATCTATACTCTCATGGTGTAGCAAGATTGCGTATTAACAAGAAACTAATGGACACAGAGTTGGGTATGACAATAGTATTCCTTTATTTAGTATCCCTTAAAAGTTACATTCGGTTCGAAATGTCACTGCACATTACAGACAGGACATTTCTTTATCAAAATTGTTAATTTTTCATTAAAAGTACATACAATATAAAAGTCATAAGATATCAATGGAAGTAGCCCGTTTTTAAAGGCAGTGATTTACGGCACATGTTTGTACTAATGTGAAAATGTTTCTGTTGTGCTAGATTTATTTTTTTCCATTCTGATTAACTGTTTGCCATTTGTGCTGAAGTAAATGTATTGTTTTGCCTCTCCTTGACCTTTGTAGAAAGGAGTCTTGTAGTATGGAATATTGAACACATTTACGAGCTACATTTTAAAACAGAGTATTGATGAAATTATTTTTAATAATTCAGTTTTCAGTATGATGATTTGAAAAATTTCAAAGGCTCCTTTCTCTTCTGCCACCAACAATATTTAATTCCTTGTGCTCTTTCATTAATACTGAGTTTGGTGGTTTGAAGTTTTACAGTCAGGGAGCCACTTTAGAGGTATGTATGGCCTCTTTTTTTTCCTATTTGAGACGAAGTCTGCTGTCATTCATCGTATCGGTGCTCTCAGAGCAGTTTTACGGTATTTGTACTAAAGTCTGAAAGTTGTTCAAATAATACATATTGTATTTTGAAACTTAAGAATGTGGCTTACATGCCCTGAAGTATTAAGTGATGGTAGACTACCCATAAAACGTATAGCATACTGTAAAGGTGGGGGGGGGGGGGGGTTGCAAGGAGTTGTGGGACGTACATTAACTTCCTCCTCATTATCATTGCACATCCTTCTGGTTTCATTTAATTTTTAGTTTTTACAGATAGTACTAACACTCTGTGATGATACTTTTTTCTATAGTAATTTATTTGAACAACTTTTGCATTTTCTTAGTTCATAATGCAGTAGCAAAAGGGGTTCTGTTGACATTGTAAATTGCAGTAGTTCAGTACCCCCTCCACAGATCTCCAACAAAATACTACAGTATAGTTATTTCCTAAAATAACTCCTTTTGCACTTGTGTTAAAACAGCCACAACAGCAGCATAAGCCTTTGTAGAATGAAATATTTTCTTTTTACATGCTCTATGCTGAAGGGTGCAGCGACTAAGGTTGGTAAGTTGTTGGCTTTGCTGAGCCATGATGCCTGATCCACCAGGATGACCTTAACAGCAGCGGTCTGGGTCCTGAGGGCAGCGCGTGTTAAGGTGAGGAGGGAGAGGATACAATAAATTGACCCTGCAGGTGTGGGCTGTTGCGGTCATCTTATTGTAACTTGCCCCTAAAAGATGGGTTGTAAGTAACATTTTCTTTGTTATGCTTTTTTATTTGTTACAGCTGTCATCTAATGCTTCGTGGATCATTCGTGTTATCTGTAAAATAAGAGTGTGGGAATGGCATGAAAAATATTTCACCCAAGATTTGAGTTTTTTGTAGCTGAAGTCTCATTAACATCAAAAATTTAGTTGACTGGTGATACAATCCTTGGATGAGGAATTTTGGGTAGCACTCAAAAAGAAGGCAAGGTTGGTGGTGCAGGGCCCAGTGCTGGGTTGTGAGCATTGCACCCTAGTCTTCTTAGTGACTGAAGGCTTCATGATTCCTCCAATCCAACAATTCTGAATTTGTTTGATTTGATGGGCGCATGGCCCACAAAACAACTCTTGACTGTAGTGTTGTACAAAGTCATTTGGAGATTATGCTCAGGTTAATTGTTTGGAAGATAAATTAATAGTACACACTGAAACATATATAAGCAGGTGTAAATTTAATTTGAGCAATTTGTGCATGTGTCAGAGATAAAGATCTGTTGTTCATCAGTGCTTGATTGGCCAAAGATAATGTTTTCATATGCTGATATGCAGATAAGAAATAGTGTGTGTGTATATGTTTTCTAGAGTTGTAGTTAGGCATAAAATGATCATATTTTAAATACAATAATGTTTGTAGTAATTATAAGGCCAGAATTAATTTTCCTGTAAGGCTAACTCTGAGAAAAAGATAAAGCTATCTGATAAAGCTCTTAGCCTTAAGTTGGGGTGACAATCAGAGGTATTGGTCACTCAAAAAGAGACATTTGCTGATGTCATTTACAATTGGTTTTGTTGTCATTGTTACTGTAAAGACAGTCAGAAAAGGCATGGTAAAAAGGGAAGAAGTTGGTGTTACATTCATATAATGGTTCATTTAGACATTGTAATTTGACACAGCAGGCATGGAGTGCTCGTTTTGTATTTAGAAATGTTTTATATTTATTAAGCTATTGACAGTGGACTAAGTCTTTCATCACTATAAAGTGACTGAAAATTTGTGTGTGTACTCTATAATACTTGCAGAGTTGAGCACCATTGCAAATTGAATTGAACTGATATTACTGATTACTGAGAGCACTAAAGTTTATTAGCAGCAGTTTCCACGTAGGTCTTGTGTAGAGTGGGTGGTTGTGCTATTTTTCTTTTTTTTGAGGCATTTTCATTGTATTGAAAATTGTAGTTTGAGAATTGGAAAAGCTAGAAGAATTTGGCTAGCTTTAATATAGCATTTAATGATCTTCGTGAACATGCATTTATGAGCCTCCACATGGAGTCATTTGAGGAATTAGTGTTCAAAATACAACAATGGGCAGTGCAGGATGGAATAATAGTAATATTATGAAAGGGATATAATGCTGCTCACCACATAGAGGAGGCATTGAGTCCCAGACAGGCACAATGGAAAGACTACTAAATATTATTCTTTCAGAAAAAAAGGCCATCTTCAGAAAACTCGTACATCTTCACACAAGAACAACTCTCACATATGTGGCCACTGTCTCAGGTGATTGTAGCAGTTGGATCACAATGACACGAGAGTCTCTCTCTGTCTCTGTGTGTGTGTGTGTGTGTGTGTGTGTGTGTGTGTGTGTGTGTGTGAGGCCTTTTGGTCAGAAGAATAAATGTTTTTAGTAGACTTCCATTGTTTGGGACTCGACCCCTTCTCTGAATGATGTGAATTATCTTTCAACAATATTATATTTAAAATAGCTGTTATAGTTAACAGTAGTGGTGACAACTGTAATCAGACTGGCGACTGAATTGAATAAAGACAAGCGATGAACTATCTGATCAACACTGCAGTGTTGTCGTGTTTGATATTCAGTGACTGAATAACTGCTAACTGTTTTCCAAATCTACTGAACTGTGTTGAGGACGCCTTTTACGAAATTCACTGTCAGTCATATCTTATTTGTTTTCACTTTTACTAATATTGTTTTTAATTCAGGTAATAAGATTAGACATTGCCTTTCGTAAGCATGTTGTATGTAAAATGGCAGGAAGTCTTATAATTGCTTGCAGTATATTTTGTTCGTAAGTTCAGAATTGAGGGACTTACACTCAATACATTCTATAGAACATAAAGAAAGCTTGAATAATTTGAAACAGCTTTCCAAAGTGCCCTGAGAATCTGCACATTTGAAAATCTATTTGAAATAGAAATAATTGTTTTTTGTATACTGAAATAAGGCAAGGTACATAGTAGAGTGATTTAATGCTTTCCAAGCAGCTGTTCATAAAGGTAGAGATTTGCATAAATAAAGGTTATTTGCTTATGTTGTACATTCTGTACCACAGAGCATTTAGAGAAAGTCAAAGTATGTGTATTGATATGCAAGTGGAAATAGGACACCTTATATTCACCATAATGTAAGAGAATGATTTTAGTTGATAATGGATATACAGATTAACAAAATTGGTTCAGTAAAAATAAAGCACTCCATGCATTAGTTCTGCTGAGGCAACCTTTGTGCTAGAATATTTTGATTACAGAATATTGGAGAAAGTTGGGCGTACATTGATATTTCATTTTGAAAATTAAGTATGCAAATGTAATAATCTGCGAAATTATGTATATGTTCACTGCATAGGTGCTGAAGCAGTGTATTGCAATACAATTTAGGTGGTCTTTCTTTATCTCATGAAGTTAGAAAACTGACTGCTACAACAGTTATGTTGAACATTTACATTATAGTATTCCCAGACTGAAATAATTGTTTGACCATTGATGCAAATACTGAGTTGAAGAAGGCATTAGAAAATTCAAAAATTTGACAATTAAGAAAGACAAAGAAAATGTACGCTGAACTTTGTGTAGATTTACAAAGTACCAATCTAGCATGTATGTTTTACAAAGTACCAATCAAGTATAAGTATCAAATCGTGTTTTCTAATAGTAGCAATGATATTAATGTGAAAGCAGATTATTTCAATCCCCCTCTTCACACGTTTATATTTCTTATTTCAGTATGTACATATGTTGTCATTTTAATTTCAGTTTGCTACTGTTAGGAAAGACAGACAAATATAAACATTAGTCATTAACATTGTTATGTGCAGCACAACATCTCATTAGTGTGCTACTGTACAACCAATGAAGTAATCTAAGAGAATGCTTAGTCCACACATTGGAAGAAGCTGTTCTGTCATGCTGCAGGCTGAAACAGTGAACCTCATACTGTCAGTATGTTCCTATTACTATTTTTTTAGCTGCGTGGACTTTTATTATTGATATAGGTAATCTATTGGTCTTTGAGTGACTTTTTAATGTTTTTTTAGTGTTCTTAGAACTGAGTAAAGCGTTTATCATGTGGTTGAATTCGCATCATATAAGAATGTTCCATGTAGTTGCCACAATAAGGTTTTTGAGCCTTTCACTTTGGTTTGTTGGTTATTCACATGAGACTGTTCTGCTGCACAAAATTTGTAATCTACCATTAGCACATAAACTTCTAACGTTAAGATGTATAATACGTTTGGATGGTCAAGGCTAAGGCCAAATCATTGTGATTGCTTCTCACAGCTCTCTTGTATCAGGGGTAGAAATAGGATAAACGTAGCAAAGTTTGAGGAATGTTAAAGTACTTTGGCGCTATGTTAAAAGAATAAGAAAGCATTCTAAAACTTCTGCTGAGTGATTCAAAGTTTTTTTTTTTTTTTTTTTTTTCCAAATTTAAATCAGAAGTTTCTTAAGCCTCAAACCATCTGATATTGCTAGATATTTGATGCTTTATGCACAAAATTTTCATATTCTACCTTTTCATTACGGTAGATGCACAGGCTCTGCTTAGCAGTTACACTGATCATTGCGAAGTTATTTACTGTAGCAGATTAGTTGCATCACACCAATTTGTCAGGCACAGTGAGTTTCTCTGCAATGATCTAGTTTCTCTCTCTTTGGCACTCATTTTATCAAAAGATAAGCTTTTAAAATTGAAGAATATTATCCCCAGAGAATAAATTTCCATTATTTCAGATCACTGCACTGTTCCTTATTAAAAGTAGTTGTGAAAGTACAGTGCAAAAGACTGATGCCTATACACTTCAAAGTTTCACAAGTTATTTTCACTACTCTTTCCAAGGCATCTCAGGAAACTGCATTTTCTCTACTTGAGTGGAACAGTAATTTGATCAATTGAAGTAAAGTCTCGGCGAAAAGAATGTGAGAGTTGTGAAATGACTGGGAAAGTGGTTAGACAGGTTTGTTTACCTGTAAAGGCAGAACTAAAATTTTGGAAAATGAAATAAAGTCACTTAGTCAAACTTAAGATGAAATTGTGTGTCAAACCTTCAGCTAATTTTCACAAATATAATGTTGTGAAGATTAGTGGAAGATTTTTAAGATGGCAGCTGTGACTGGATCCAATTTTCCAATTGTGATTTGTTGAGCATTTTTGCTTGGACCCTGCCTGAGCACTATCCTTTCGTCATTTTGAATTTCCTCTTGCAGCGATTTCTTTCCACTGTGACAAAATAACTAAGTCTTTGGAAGAAACTGCCTAAGATTCAAGCACTTGCATTGCTGCTTGCATGTCTTTACCTCAGATGCTGCTCAGTGGGAGCCTTACCATCAAATCTTCATTCAGGGCATCTGGTCTGTGCCAGGTGACTGCAAAATAAAAGGAAGTCTGATATTACTGACGTTACTAATTTGTTTTTCTTTTCTTTTCAGGAGTTGAAGAAACCTGGCACTTTCTTCTTGGACTGTATGCCATTCCAGTACTCCTGTCAGTATGTGGTATTTGCTTCTTGCCGGAAAGCCCTAAATATCTTTGTGTGATACGTGGTGAAGAACAGAGGGCAAAAATGGGTGAGTAATTTAGCGTTCTTGTAAATACACTGCTCAAAACAATTAGGGGATCGGTTGAGGGATAAAAAATAGACATATGGATTTTTTTTTTTAAATATATATATATATATATATAGACACACACACACACACACACACACACACACACACACACACACACACACACACACACACACACACACATTGAGATAATTTGCTGCCTCAATGCTTCACTTGAGGTTTACATGGCGTTTAGGTAGAGTGAGGCACCATGGGGCTACCATAAGAGTGAAACAGTCTCGTTGCTCTCTAATATGATGTGTGATCACCTTGGACAGCCAGTATAGCTGCACACCGGTGTGGCATGGGCAGTATGAGGTTATCAACCAGCTATTGAGGGATATTTGGCTATCTTCTGTGAGTGCAATATCCAGATCTGCAACAGTTGTGGAATGTGCTGGTCTGGCTGCAATGCCTCTGCTAAATCCATCGCAGACACACTTAATCGGGTTTAAGTCCGGTGAACAAGCTGGCCACTCCATTCGTTCAATTCCCTCAGCTTCTAGCATGTTGTCCACCTGTGCAGCTTTAGGGGACTAGAATTAACAGCCACCAGAAGGAACCCGTCTCCTATGGCACCGGTGTAGAGCACAGTAAAAGTCGGAAGATCTCACTCTATACCTCTGAGCAGTTAAAGCTCCATTCTGAATGGCATAAAGGTCCGTATGTCCACCAACACTGACTCCTGCCCACATCATTCGTCCAGCACCACGATACGGCGATATTTCCTGCACATAAGCAGGATTGTTCAGGGTTCCACGTTCTCTCCAGATGAGGGAATGAAGATTCTACGGCTGAATACAAAATCTTGACAAATTTGTGAGCAACACTCGGTGCCATGCATTAAGTCTCCAATCCTGATGTTTCTCTACCCAGTTTCTGCAGGCTAAATGGTGCCGTGGTTTTAATAGAACAAACACCATAGGCCTCTGTGCATAAAGGACACATTCCCAAAGGCAGATTTTGGACTGTGTGTTGATATTGCGCGTCCTGTTGCTGCCTGGAGGGTGTGTTGCAGCTGCGTTGCATTCAGCATCCTGTCTCGACGGGCTGTTAACCGAAGCTGTCATCTCTTGCTGATGGTACCCATGGACAACCTTAGCCTTGCTTCTTGTAACGGTTACTGTTGTCTGAAATCACATGCAGGTCCTGGATATTGTACTTTGAGACACTCAAATAGCTGCAGCCACCTTGCTGTGTGTGTCCGCTTCGAAGTGTCCTATGGTTCTCCATGCCATAGCTTCGGTTAAGTCGCATTGTTGTTGCATTGCAATACCTGCTCACTACGCTATCTGAATCCAACTGCTTGTATAATTCGTTGTAATTTGTTTGGTAGAGTAAACACAAGCCAACACCAATCCCCTCTGGAGCAACTTTCCATTATTACCACTATCTCGGCAACTGTAATGTTGTTGCCTCCACTCCGTAGAAATGTTAGAAAGACGTTGAACCATTTTAGTTCATTCTGACAATGACAATACTTCAGAACCTAGATATCTCAACTGATTGCCTAATTGTTTTGACCAGTGTATGTTCTATGAATTATTGATAATTGCAGTGGTATTTTTTGCTTGATGGCTCTGTAAAATTTGATCTCTTGGGCTAAAATAGTAATAGTAATAGAGTGTGTGAGTGTGTGTGTGTGTGTGTGTGTGTGTGTGTGTGCGCGCGCGCGCGCGCGCAACGTAGAGCTGCCTCTCAGGTGTTTGCATCTGTATTATCGTGTAACTTTAACTGAACTTAAATGTATGAACTTGAAAATTTTTCATGATATGAAGCATCTTCTTAACAAATTAGTAGCCTGTTTAACATTACCAGTAACTTAACTTCAAACACCTGTGCCTGTAATGGCAGGTATGACTGAACTTACAAAATTACTATTCACTTCCAGTGAAACCCATGAAACAGATTAGGCCAAAGATTCATATCAGCATAAGCAGATGCACATAATTAGCACATGTTAGTGGAAGAAGTCATTTCCGTGCCATTTAGTAAGGCACAGTTCTTGAAATCACTCTTCTCCAAACTTATTCAGAGTCGCCTGATAAACATGTCGCATATGTTGTCTACATTGTCTCAACCAAGTTGCCTGAAGTAATTACCAGAGTTATAACATTGTACAATGCATGTATATGAAAGGGTAATTTCATATCAGCAGGAACCTTAGGAAGCAGGAGAGATGGTACACAGGGTATACACAAGATTGCACAACAGTTAATGTGTTAGTGCCTTGTGGGATTTGAGAGTAGTTTCCTATCTTACGTTGTTGTTCAGTGTGTTACCTACTAGAGTTCCTTGTCTTTTTGCACTGAATTTCCTTACATGAAAATCTTTACAACTTGTATTCTCAGGCATCAGCACCATGAGTTGGGTAAGCGACTTCACAACTGGAAAATAGTAAGCTCCCGTCCTGATGATCCTCTTGCAGGACACTACAGATGTGATAGTACAGGAACTTGATAAATACTGTAGTAACATTATTATTTTACATTTGTTAAATTTAACAATTATGGATCCTAGTTAAGTGTGCTTTTTGGACTTTCTCGCTTGTGGCATTTGACTTGCATCAGAACATTCTGCACTGGTAGGCAACGAGTTGGTTGTGGTACAGCTGCCTGCTGCATCAGTGAAAATGCTTAAGATTTAGAGAAGGCTCTGTCACATGAAACAAATGGTGAGGCGGTGGGGGGGGGGGGGGTTGAAGAGAAGTTGGAAAAGTAACTCATCATTACCAAAAAGTGGATTCGATCACCAGAATTATCTTCCTGGTAAGGATGTGTCTCAACAGCAGTGAGCAGTCATTTATCTGGATACTAATTGGGAATTGTGGGTGACAACTCCACTACAACATTTAACAGTAAAATAAAGTAAATAAATATATTGCTGCCTTTGCTGTAATAATATCGTGGCCAGACATAGAGTAAGAATAGCGTTCAACTAAAAATTTGTTATATTGGGGAAAAAAGAAGGAAATCTACAGATGGAACATGTCAATGGCAATGGTAACAAAAGTACATTGTGCAGATGTTTTGAAGGAAGTATGGCTTTTCCTACTGACTTGCCTTTGTTGCAGAGCTGTGCAGACTGCGTGGAACTTCACCAGAAGCTGTGGAAGGTGAAATGCAAGAACTGCGACAGGGTCGTGCTGCCGTTCAGGGAACTGCGGAAGTAAAAGAATGGGGTGCAGGCAAGGTGCTTACTTCACCATCTCTCATGCTGCCATTACTTCTAGTTTGTTCCATGCAGTTTGGACAACAGTGCAGTGGAATAAATGCTGTGAGTATCTAGACACACACAATTCTGAATGTAGGACTTACAGTTTTAATGTTTGTATATCATTAGCAGCAGTTTAATTTGTACAAGATTTTGCAAGTACTGTCTTCATTTGTAATTCTTTTCAGATGGTATATTTGACACTTCTTTTCCTCCATAGGTATTCTACTACTCAGTTACCATATTCAAAAGTGCTGGGCTGTCAACAGATGCTAGTCAGTTTGCAACAATTGGTGCAGGAGGTGTGAATCTTTTGGTCACAATTTTGGCTATCCCTTTGCTGAACAGATTCGGCCGTCGTTATTTGGTACTGCTTAGCTGCTGGACTGCAACACTCTGTCTAGTGGTTCTCTGTGTCTCAATTACGTACATTGTAAGTTGTGGACTTTATTACCGTATTTATATTACTGTCATAACTGTTGAAGATTTCATTATGCCTTTTCACTTTACAGACCTCTACTTCTTGGATGCCTTATTTCTGCATATTTGCTGTCCTTTCGTACGTTTTCTGTTATGGACTTGGTTTGGGACCCATTCCCTATTTTATTGGTTCAGGTAAGGGTACTGACAAATTATAAATTAACTAGGATTAAAGCGAGCTGCCTAATACATTTATTTTAAGGACACATTATTTCATTAGCTTTTATGAGAAAAGCAAATTGAAAACTTAAAAATTTGTTGATTGGATATTGAAGCATTGAAAACTGGGGCAGGTAGTCATAACTTATTTTCATCATCCCAAGGCCTGAAAGTACAAGCTGAGCAAAAAAGAGAGAAACTTCCAAAAATCTCTGCATTGTTTGTATTGTCAAAAATCTTTTTTGTAATGCATGAAGAATAGTGTAAGGATCTCTTTACCACGTCCCTGTTTATGTAATTTAGCCAGTATCGTAAGATGTAGCCTGTGTCAAACAAGGGTAAATCCAGCATGGAATAACGACAATATTATGTAAAGGATAGATCGCTACTCACAGTATAGCGGAGATGTTAGACAGGCACAACAAAAGACGGCTAAACACGAAAGCGTTTGGCCAGGAGCTCTTATGAAACACACACATGCACAAAAACACATCCTCTGGCTGCCCGGGTGAGGAGTCTTCTCAACATCTCTGCTATACAATGAGTAGCAACTTATTCTTTACATAATATTGATGTATCCATTGTCTTTTGAGTTGAAGTCGGTAAAGGCAATGTGTATATTCACTTGATAGAAACATAACTGCTTTTGTTACAGAGCTGTTTGAGACCGGACCACGGCCAATAGCTATGGCATTTGGCAGCATGTCAAACTGGGCAGGGAACTTCATAATTGGAATGACTTTCCCATGGCTACAGAGTGTGATTGGTCAGTTTTCATTCCTGCTATTTGCAGTGGCAACTGCTCTCTTATCCGCATTCTTAAAGTAAGTACTTTCAACTGTATTCTTTCTAATAGTTCTATTGTTAGTAATATGTCTGTGTATTTGAAGTAAAAACTGTTACACCGAGGAATCTGCAATATTTCAATGTATCTGTCTGCTTTATTCTAGGTTCTATTTTCCAGAAACAAAGGGCACGAGGATTTCAGACATTGCAGATATGCTCAAATATGGATTCAGAAGCAAAATATATTCTGCACCTGCTTTCTCTGGCTCGGTGGGAAATCTTGAAACAGCAGTAGCGAAATCTGAGCTGTATTCGAATGTTGGACAGCTACACAATGCAGGAAATGAACCCCTCGTCCTTGTCCTTCCTCAGAATGATGATG
This sequence comes from Schistocerca piceifrons, assembly GCF_021461385.2. Taxonomy (NCBI): domain Eukaryota; kingdom Metazoa; phylum Arthropoda; class Insecta; order Orthoptera; family Acrididae; genus Schistocerca; species Schistocerca piceifrons. The sequence continues at coordinate 96,576,955 of NC_060140.1, forward strand.
TGAAGATACCAATAGCTCCTAGCCATCACAGCCTCCCCCTAACTCCCAGTCACCACACATTGCCCCGCGTCATGCCCAGTATTCCAGAGAAGCTGTCTGATATGGCACATGAGGGGCTGCAGATGCCAGACACAGAAGAACATAATGACCAACTGTAGATTATTTCTCACTTCATCTGAATACAAAAAGATAAAAAGCAATTGTGATAATAGGTTAAGACACTGTAACTTCGTGGTTACAGGGTGCTCTCTGGTTTCTCCTGTTCTCGAAATACTCCAACTTTATACTTCGCTGCATTAATATACCTCAGAACAAAATGAGCACTGTCACTAGAGCACCAAGCTTAGAATAAGATCATCTACTTAATTTAATGTAATTCATCAATCATGAAGTTTATTTGCATTTAAAAATGTGTACTGTTTCAAATATTGATCAGTATTTCTTTCTTATGGTATATTCTGTATAGAGTGATTCTGAGAGAGTATTTTAGTAATTGTAGAAGTGTACATGTATTTATTTGATGATATGGATTTATTGAATAAGTGATAGTTCCATTAAAATTACAATAATTTATCATTTTATATGCCATAATTTTTTTTTGTAACTATTAACTCATTATGCTATGAACTGAATTATATAGTATGCAGTTTGACCATTGTGAGAAACTTCATCTTGAGTTCAAATTTTATTGTAATGACCAGAAAAGAGAGCAGATATATCTTAAGATTACTGATGTTTTAATCAGTGTAGTTTCAGCTTAAGGCACACTGTACAACAACAATTTGGGTCGGTAGTAATTCCTTTTGCATTGAAGTAGCAATGCGTTGTTACTCTACTCATCTATGGTAAACCTAAGATCTTAGATACTGAAACAGCAGTAACTATATCAGTGGCTATCAGTGTCTCAGTGTTAAAAGAAATTTTGAACTTAGTTAGTGATTAAACTGTTCGTATTTTGTCACAGAGAATTACATCCCACAATAAATTGTGTTGGTACAGTGGGAAAAGTGTGTATTTGGTAATAGAAAAGTGACTGAAGTGATTGTGCTGTGGTACTAATTTTACACTGCAAATAAATTTTTTATATTTGTATCAATGTGTTGCTTCTTTTTATGCACAACAGTGTTGTAGGGAAATAAATTTTTGTGAGTGATTTTAAAGATCAGAATGTGTTACTACTGTTGGGGGTTTGTATGGTTATTCGGCTTTACTGTAACTGAAAGAACAAGCCGTGAGACTTGAGTTCTGTAAACATATTACCTCCTGTTGTAGTTTCAGTAGAAGCGGGAAGTTCATAAGAAAATATAAATACGACAGCATTGTTATTGTGGAACTCTGTGGTAGATTTCTGTGTTACACTGTTTGACACTGGAATTCTTATGTGGAAGAAAGACTTACTACTTCTGTGAATTGAGGTGAATGTAATCTGATAGATAGAGGGTCACATCACATAAATGAAAGAATCAAAAAATAGTGAATTATTGACCTGCAGGGAAAAGATCAATAGACATACAAAAAAGAGGAAGCAGTTACATCAAATAGAAATTAACACTCGACAGTAGACATGCTGAAGAAGAGCATGTAATAGGCAGATGCCTAATACTTAAAGAAAGTACATTATCTGGTAGAGTAGCCCTTTTTTTCTTCTTTTTATATATAAATAAGGAAAGAAAATTACCTCTTCCACTTCAGGCATTAACCCCTATCACCCATACTACCCCCAAAAACCTATCTAACTTAAAAAAAAAAAAAAAAAAGCTAGTGCCACTGCCACTTTCATCCTAAATCTAACTGGGACGGCTGTTCGCCACCACTTCAGGTTCCGCCAACGAAACAAAAATTAAATATGCCTCTGAACTTTTTATAAAAAAAAATAATAAAAGGAGAAAGGAAAGGGTATAATACTATATTATATTTTATTTGTTGTTCATTTTGTTCTTAGTTTGTTCTTGTGTATTTATCTGGATTTGAAAGCAGGTCTCCTGCCCACTTTTTTTTATCTTTTTTTTTTATTTATATAGATATCAATGTGCGAACAGTCATAGTTAATCAAGCCTGGAAAACCAAAACAGAATGAAGACACCATCGAAGATATTAAACATAAATAACATGAAAAGAAAGCTACCATGTTGTAGTTAGGCTTCCCAGCGACTGCGCCCACTGATAAAGATTGTTCAATATATGCTCGTTTGGAGTTCGTTCTGACCTCATCTGACACTGCCTGGAACATTCCAGCTGCATGGCGGGCTGTGAAAGGCACTCCATAGGTAGTTTGCGAAGCATTGTCGATATCTGGTATGCCCGAAAATAGCATGATGTCTTTCTTGCAAATAGAGCCAGAAGTCAAGGAAATTCTTGTGTCCGTCACGACAGAGGTAATGGACCGCATGTCCACGTATCCAGGTGACAGAGTTGGTTCGAGTCTTGGGGTAAAATGTCTCGTCTGAAAACAATAACGTGCATGCAGATATATGCTCTGGCCTAACTCGCAAGAGATAAGCCAGCATCTGCCGCACTAGGTGCCAAACCGGTTCCGCCTCTCCACAGCTGAGGTGATGCTTGTCAGAACCTACTGTACTACAACCCACACAATTGGGAGATTCTGCCATGTGGATATTGTAGAGACGTTCTTGCATCACCAGCTTCCCATTAACAACTACGTACCATTGGGAAACAACATCGGAATCGAGCATGGCATCGTTTAGTCTTCCACACCACGCGCCACCGTACGTAAGGATATTTTTGTTCGACCACATTTAGGGGGCGTCGTAGCATGTCGTGATATAGGTGTTGAGTCGTGGCCATTTGTGGTGTCGTGAGCGCTACACTGCAATAACTTTGTTCTAAATAGAAACGTCCTATATAAAAGATGTCCTGTAGTGGCACCGGCGCTCTTAGTGAAGCAGGTCGTAGTGCTGTCAGCAGCAGGCTCGTAGGACAACGGCGCAGCAGACATAAATGTGAGCTAACATAGAGGGCAATGGCCCTATCATGGACGTTAACTAGGCCGAGACTGCCTTTTTCCTTGGGGAGGGTAAGAGATACGTAGCTGATCTTCAGTAACATACCAGCGGTGACGAAGTATCCCAGCACTGCCATAATGCTACAAGCCAAGGGTTTCGGAATGGGAAGCATTTGGGCGACATGTGGTATCCGGGACGCAAGGTATACATTGGCATAATACGCCCACTGAATGATGTTGAGGGATCGCAAGCGCTGATTTGCAATTCCGGCCCTAATTAGGTGAAGAAGGCGTCGATAACTGAGCGTCGTCGCGCGTCGCATGTCGTTCATGAAATCTAAGCCCAAGCAGCGGAGAGTATCATTGAAGCGTCAGGGGGCAAAGTGTTCCTGCGGTAGCCCAATCCCGATGCTCAAGGCAACAGACTTGTCAACATTGATCTACCAGAAGCTGTACCGTAGGTTGCAATCCAGTACAACGCCATGGCCATATCGTCAGCTCCTCGTATGACGATCATCAAATCATCCGCGTATGCGGTGCAGTGATAGATGGAGCCGCCAAACTGTATCCCAGTGAGCCTGTCTCGGAGACCACACAACAAAGGTTCTAAGGCCAATGCAAATAACAATGTTGATAATGGACATCCCTGTCGTACTGATCGGTGGATCGGCATGGGTGCTGTCAGTCTTCCATTAACAAGAACTCGAGAAGTAGCCCCATGCAGAAGGCGTATCAACACTGTGATAAAGGGGCCAGGATATTCCATGGGCCATAGAATGGCCGTGAGGAAAGTGTGGCCCACACGGTCGAAAGCCTGGCTAAAGTCGATAGACGCCAGGGCTGCCGGCAAACGTCTCACCCGTGCAAGGGAGATGAGATCTCTGTAACGACATAACGCAGTTCTGATGTTGTTGGGGCCCCCCAAGGACATCTGATCGCTGGACAGGATTTGCAATAGTGTGCCGCGAAGACTTTCTGATAGCAGCCTCGAAAAGATCTTGAAGTCGCTGTTCAATAATGTTAAGGGGCGATAATCGCGGACATGATTCCGTCCCTTCGGCTTATAGATGGGGACAATCAGTCCTTCCAAGAATGGTGCAGGCAATGGTATACCCGGGGACATCAATTCCTGACAAATTTCAACCCAACACGGTATCAACAGTTGTTTAAATGCTCGATAGAACTCTAATGGTAATCCATCGATTCCTGGTGATTTATGGGGAGCACATTTACCAATGGTGTCGAGCACTTCCTCTTCTGTCACTTCCCCAGTAAAGTCGGTACCATGTCTGTTGGAACTGTACCGTGGACATGTGCTGAAACGGTGTCTACTGTCGCCATATCAGGGAGCACTGCTGAATAAAGTTGAGCGTAATGCCCATAGAAGGCTTCTGCTATATCTGCTTGTTCTGCCACGTATCGTCCTTCGTCCGTTATCATGTCGGTTACCAGTGCCCTATGGCGCCTCCTGCGTTCTAGGAGCACGTGATGCATAGATGGCCTTTCTGATTGTATTATGTCTGGAGCACGTGACTGTATAACAGCGCCTTGTAAATGATGCCGTGCTAAAGAGACGAGCTGCACTTTCGCGCAATTGACTATAATCTGCCGGTCAGGTGAGCCTCCATAACAAGATATTCCCGTAGGACGGTGTAATAAAAGTTTTCCATGCTCCTCCTCCATGCCGCCGCTTCCCGGCCGTAAGCCATGAAGGTGCGCCTAAGAGCAGGCTTCGCACATTCAATCCACCAACTGAGGGTCGATCGGTAATGACCACGACGCTGTAAGGACGCGTTCCACGACTCTTTGATAGCACCTTTACATGCCGGCTCGTCCAGATGGGTGATGTTCAGTTTCCAGGGGGGCCTACTGCGCCACACACACGCAGGTTGGTGGGCAATGGTGCAAATATAGGCTGTGTGGTCGGTGAATGCAGTGGGCCAGAGCTCTGCTGCTCTCGTCGCCGTCGAAAGGCTGCTTGTGACGTAAATCCTGTCTAACCGACTTGATGAATGACTTGTATAATGGGTGTAACCAGGAGCTGGGCCATGGATGTGGTGCCATGTGTCAATCAGGTGGAGGTCACGCACTAGCATTTCCAATTCCATACACGGGACGTGATGTGGCTGCTGATCAGACGGAGATAATGTACAGTTAAAATCTCCTCCGATCACCATATCGTCTATGCAGCCCATAAATAGACGCGTAATATCTTCCGAAAAAAAGCGGGCCCGATCTCTCCATCTCCCTGATCCTGAAGGGGCAATTACATTGATGAGTCCTACACCGTTGACAGTTACTGCCATGGCTCTTGCACTCAGTAAGTACAGTACGTCCGTAGCTGCCAAACCGTCCCGTAGCAGAACAGCCACACCACAATCGGTAGAAGAAGCGTGGGAGATGTGGGCGGTATATCCATAGAAGTGTGGGGAACTAGCGACACATACTTCCTGTAAGAGGGCCACGCCGACGTCCGGCGCATCAAGCATGTGTTGTAGCGTTGTCAGTTTGTGTGGTGCCCTTATGGCGTTGATATTGATTGTGGCAAGGCGAAAGGTGTGCTGCCTAGCCTCTTCACCTAGGGTAGACGCCATGGCAATCAAAGCTAACCGCAAGAGATGCCGGACCCACCAAACCCGTTACAAATTATGAGTCTTTCACGCTAGGAGTGGCATCCCCAATGCCGCCCCCTCCCCTGTCACCCGTGCCCTCTTCAGGAAGTTCCTCAACATCGTCCGACCACAGTGGCTGCAACATGATGCTGTGTAGCTGATCAGCACCTAAATCTCTCTCACGTATGTCGTCTTTGGTAGAGGTAGACGGGGCGCCATCCATCGACGTGACCTGCTGCATCTGTGGTGCAAGAAGTAACTGGGCACTCGTAGTATGGGCAAGTGAACCGTCTACACCACTTAGATCCTCAGCAGGTGCAGCATCCATGCCGTCTGATGAGATGTCACCTTCTTGACCGGCCGTGTGTAGGAGGCAATCGTCAGAAGGGGTCCACCGACGTTGCTTCCGTCGTCGAGGCGAACGTTGCTTTCGAACGTGGACGTCCGTATCCAAATGTGGGAGGCAATCCAGCATCTTATCACCTTCCGCTAGGAAAGCCGCGGTCGGGACAATGTTCGCGTCCACGTCCATTGCATTCTGAATGTTATGTTGCGTCTGGAGTCCATGGGACTGTTGCTGCTGTTGTTGCTGTGGAGGGGGCGACATGTGGGTTGGCATCGGGGGTCCTTCCTCTTCCTCCCTTGGTACGTCCGACGACGATGGGTGTGTCTGATTGCCCTTTTCGTCCTAAACTATGGTGCGCATCGTCGTCTGAGCGTACGTGAGGGGCAGGATTGTCGTCCCCATCGGGGAAACGGAGTCTCCCTCTGGTCTCTGCATAATTCGACGTTGTAAGCAGCTCAATCAAACATGGCCTTCCTGCCCACATCCGGAACAGGTACGCGGTTGACTGCCGTACATGATGATTGCACGACAGCCACCGATGTTCAAATAGGACGGCACATGTTTCTTGAGCTCAAGTTTAATTTGGCGCACACCATTGTAGACCTTATACGTCGAGAAAGTTTGCCACTTTTGTGCAATGTGGCTGATAACATTGCCGTATGGTCGGAAGGCGTCCTTGACAACTTCCTCTGGGACCTGGAAGGGGAGCTCAAAAACCCTTACAGTCCTTAGGCCCATGCCTGCATGATCCACTGTCACGGCACCGATATGCCCGTCAGAATGTTTGAATCTGAGAGAGTTCGAGTATTTAGACACCACTGTCGCGCAGACCTCTGCACTAATCATTTTAACATAAACCACGCTCGCTGTAATAGAAAAATGTATTCCGACGACAGTCGCCGGATCTAAACGTAGATCGTCGCGTATGAACTGTTCTATTTCATAGGCTCGAGGACGCGCATGATCTGGTTGGAAAGTAATTTTGATCGGATCGTGGTGCCATGTATGTGCCATAGTCACACTGAACTTGGAACAAATACAACTTGCGCCGCAAGAAGGTAAACACAAGCAAGCGATCACGGTCGTGCACGGCGGGGCGCAGCGGACGTCCTCGCCCCACCGCAGCCGAAAGCAGACTGATGGATCAGTTTGGTCAAGGAATCACTTACATTCCCCAAACTGTGCACTGATCTAGTTGTAAGTACGAACTGCTTTCTGCTAGGTCATGCACACCTTAGTTTTTTTGTCCATTGGCAGATTTATTTTGTATGAGAGTGCTTTGGCATTTTATTTCTTTCACAACATTATCATCCAAAACAGTGATTTAACGTAACCTGTTCTTAAGTATGACATCGAACGCCATGGAGCTTAGAATTAAATGAAATCTCTGCATACACTGTGTGCTTTGCAACTTGACCGTAATTCACTCACTTCGTAGACATGAAGTTGGAAAGCATACTACTTGTTTGCCCATACATACACACATACTTAGCAAATCCATTAGTAACTTTACTACAAGCGTTTGTCACCATAACGGAATGTAGGGATATGAAAAGGTGAAACAGATTTCCAAAAGAGCAATTAAACTTTGTGTACTGAAGACAATGTACAGTCACAAAAAAAAAATTGTAAATGAAAGGATTCAGACACACATTTGTGATTTGACAGTGACATGAAGTACAGGGTGGCACAAACAAAAGTAGCCTGTCACTATAAATGAAATTCAGAAACAAAGTGCTGAAATGGACTTACCATTTCTTTACAATGAAAAAGAGTGAAAATTAAGTTTATAGAAAATGTTGAGAGACCCCTCTGTTTGCAAACAGTTCATTTCTCGGTAGAGGCATTATATATTTGTTCCAGGCATATGTTGGACGTGTGGCTTGTTACCCTGTCTTGCTGGCAGAAGCAGTATTGTCTTTCATATTCCGTGAGTTGAGCTCAAAATGTTTCAAAAGTTCCCATATTTGCAACTGTGTTGAGAGTAGCGTCAACAAAAACTGACCAATGATGCAGATTCCCGTTACATTGCACCAAATGCCAATTTTTTCATCGTGAAGTGGTTGCTGACACAAAGTGTTAGGGGTCTCCTTTGTCCAGTACCTTGTGTCCTGTGAATTCATGTGACTGGAGACATGAAACTGTGCTTTATCACTCACGATGTAATGAAAAGGGTCAAACAAGCCATCGTCGATGATGTTCAAAAGCCACGTGCAATTATCTACATGTTTCATCCTCCCACAATTGCTGCACAACCGTCACACAATATGGCTTCAGATTAAGACTTTTCAATATCCGATGGCAACTCCTACAGGGTGGAGCACGAAATGTGTTACCACTTTGTTTTTGAATATAAACTTTATTGTCAATACAAACTGAAAGGAATATATACTACAATGAAGAGCTGTCCATGGAGATTTGTTCTAACTCAGCACATGCTCAATATGTCCACCATTTCGTTTCCTAACTTCCTTCCAACGAACACTGAAGTTAGTGATTACCCTACGGTACATGTCTTTCACTGCAAGCTTGAAGAATAAGTCTTCTGAGGTCCATTAAATCACGTGGACGTTTTGGGAAAATTCTTTCCTTTAGGTACCCCCAAAGAAAAAAGTCACATGGATTGATGTCTGGACTATTGGGGAGCCAATTTTGTCAGTCATTGAAGCAACCTGGAAACCTGAGTGAAACGATCCGCATGTTGAAATGCTCGTGTACAAACTCTAATACAGTGTTTGCAGTATGTGGCCTTGCTCCATCTTGTGTGTTGAAGGGCAAGGCAGTAGCAAGAAGCTGTGGATTGAAGCTATTGTGAAGCATGCTCAAATAACGCTCGCTGTTCACAGTTTCTTCAAAGAAAAAGTGTTCAATAAGTCCATGACTAGAAATTGTTGCCCACGCTGTAATCCTCGGAGCATAATGTTGTTGTTCATGAAGCGTTTGTGGGTTTTCAGTGGCCCAAACCCGTACATTTTGTTTGTTAAACACACCGTCTAAATGAAAATCCTCCTCGTCTGAAAACCAAATGTTGTTGAGAGTTTCTTCCCTATCCTCTGCCCACTGAGCGAACAGTAGTCTCTGCTGCTTGTGTTCTTCAGTGAGCTTCGGTTCACAGGTCATCTTGTATGGGTACATATGGAGCTCACTTTTAAGAATGCATTGAACGGAGTGTCTGGATGTTCCCAGTTGCACTGCTGCCTTTCTGCACGATTTCCCGGGACTTCTCTGTACAGTAACTCGTACTGCTTCAATATTCTCTGGCGAACAAACAGGCTTAGGCCGAGGTCACTTCACTTCCAATACTGTTCCTTCCTGTACAAATTTATCGTACAACCTTCTTGCAAGGGACCCATCGTGTGTTAAACTGTTGTCAAAAATGCCTCCGAGTCACAACAAGGCTTTTCATTTCATGAAAAAGTAACACAATTGTCGATCGTTGCTGTGTCGTCAGTCTTCCATTGTCAGCCATTCCTGCTTACTTGTCTCCTAGCGGCAGTATTGTGAACTACATGTCATTTCATAACTCATTTGTTTTTCCAAGCTCTGCTGGTACTGCTGTAGAGATCCCAGCGGGATATCTAACATGCGTCGTAAATTGTGAAAGAAACAATTGGTAACACATTTCATGCACCACCCTGTACTTACGTGCGCCTTTCGGGCCAATTTACATGCAGACTTCTTTGGGCTCTGAATAATTCTTTGGCAGATGTCTGCAATAACTTCCGATGTGTGAATTGAAGGAATTCTTTGTTTTACGTTTTGCATGGATCTGTAGGTGTGCCTGTTTTTATACAGACACACTGTATTGCTCTCTTTGATGGTAGTCCTATATCCAGATACTTGACCTCCAAAGATTTTATGACTTCCCATTATTGAATCTTTTTGACATATGCTTCCACCATTTCCATTCATTTCTCTATCAAGAAAGTCATTTTGCAGACTGCAAAGAGAAACATCTAATGTCACTGATGAAATAAACTGAAATACTGATGTAATAATGTTAACAATAAATCATTACGTAAAACAGTCAATTGTTGCAACTGTTACTCTGTTTCAGAGGTGGAAATACTGCATTCACATTCAAAGGGGAGGTGGCTACTTTTTAACTGCACCACCCTGTAGCAAGTTGGGAGTTGCTGTGCTTTGTTGGCCCAATTTCCAAATGTTGTATCCCACTGTGTTATTTTCTGATGAATGTCCAATATATCGCAGTTCATGCAGGAGGTTTTATGGTTCAAGGAAAATCCCGATTACGTGCAAGAGTTGGAAAGGAACTCGCCACATGTTATGATATGGGTGGAAATGTCATCATGATATTCGTAGGGACCTTATCATTTTGAAAGATGCGTGAATGGAATTTATTATTTGGATATGTTCCAAACATGATTAATTTGTCAGCTCAAAAATAAGAGAATAATCGATCATGTATGGTTACTGCAGTCTAGAGCTCCAGCCATTCCTGTGCACAAGTTCCATGATGATCAATTTCGATGCTTTGGAAGTATCTGTAGTGCCACTAAAATGGGTGTAAGAGTAAGGAAGAATTGCACAAAATGTGGTGAGGAAGCCTTTCAAAGCATGAGTCCTGAGATGTGTAGCAAGACTGCAATGACAATATGTAGACCTATAGATCTCTTAAGGCACAATGGTGCATATACAGGTCTGCTGGATACATATTTTTTCTATGTAAGAAATGAAATGTGTTGTGTTGACCTATGAGTAGGGTGACTTCTCTGACACATTGTACATGTATACAAAGACAGTGATCACATCGAAGGGCTTAAAATGTATGAATCAATCTATCCTGACAAATTACAGCAGTTTATTGGATAATGACTTAAAATTGGCACTTGTCTTTCATGGGTAACAGTAATGGCTGACAAGGAGCATACCCAGGTGTAAATAAACAATCTTGATAAAACTTGGCCGGTATATAGAGGGGTCAAAGTAATTCAATGCATGATATTGTTTTTGCCCCAATTTAACTTTTAAGGGGTTGAAACATACCCCTAAAAATAATATGGCACATTAGGTTTGGAGAGAATACACTCAAAACCACGAAACATAATGAACTCTGGTAAGAATTTGAAATTTTACAAAATACCCAACCACCATTAATCAATTTTGCAAAATGAAAATATTTTTACAACAAATTATGGAAACTTTCATGCCACCTCTGAACATGTGTAATAAATGGTTTATGAGATGCTATTCATTGGAAAATAAGTTGTACATAATGTGCTATTGGAGTATTTTCAACATTACTAATTAAAATATCTAAACATTCATAATATAATAATTATAATAATAATAATAAATATACACACTATAATAATAATAATAAATATACACACTAGGCAGAGATCAGAACCAACCAACACACAGAAGAAACCCACAAAACCGGCATGGCAACACAGGCTACAGATCAGAATAGAAAAACTGAGAAAAGACATCGGACAGCTAACACAATTTTTAAGAAATGAAATATCAGACAAAAAACGAAAAAGGTTTGGTAAAATCTCACAGCAAGAAGCGATAGAGCAATTAGATGAAAAGAAGCAGAAATTACAAGCATTGGCCAAACGACTTAGAAGATACAATAAAAGTGAAAGTAGAAGGAAACAAAACCAAACATTCAACACAAACCAAAAGAAATTTTACCAGACAATAGATAACACACACATTAAAATAGACAATCCACCAAACATAGCAGACATGGAACACTTTTGCAGCAACATATGGTCAAACCCGGTACAACATAATAGACATGCACGGTGGATACAAGCAGGAACAGACACATACAAGATGATACCACAAATGCCTGAAGTGATAATTTTGCAACATGAAGTCACCCAAGCAATTAATTCTACGCACAATTGGAAAGCCCCTGGAAATGATAAAATAGCAAATTTCTGGCTAAAGAAGTTCACCTCAACACATTCACATCCAACTAAATTATTTAACATATTTAAAAACAAAGATGATGTGACTTACCATACGAAAGCGCTGGCAGGTCGATAGAAACACATACATACACACAAAATTCAAGCTTTCGCAACAAACTGTTGCCTCATCAGGAAAGAGGGAAGGAGAGGGAAAGACGAAAGGATGTGGGTTTTAAGGGAGAGGGTAAGGAGTCATTCCAATCCCGGGAGCGGAAAGACTCGCACACACACACACATATCCATCCGCACATACACAGACACTGCGGATGGATATGTGTGTGTGTGCGAGTGTATACCTGTCCTTTTTTCCCCCTAAGGTAAGTCTTTCTGCTCCCGGGATTGGAATGACTCCTTACCCTCTCCCTTAAAACCCACATACTTTCATCTTTCCCTCTCCTTCCCTCTTTCCTGATGAGGCAACAGTTTGAATTTTGTGTGTATGTATGTGTTTGTTTGTGTTTCTATCGACCTGCCAGTGCTTTCGTATGGTAAGTCACATCATCTTTGTTTTTAAATATATTTTTCCCACGTGGAATGTTTCCCTATTATATTCATATCATTAATTTGACCCCATAAATTATTTAACAATTACATTGCAGACCCATACACATTCCCTGATACACTTACACATGGAATAACTTATCTGAAACCTAAAGATCAAGCAGACACAGCAAACCCAGCAAAATATCGCCCCATAACATGCCTACCAACAATATACAAAATATTAACTTCAGTCATTACACAGAAATTAATGACACATACAACACAGAACAAAATTATAAATGAAGAACAAAAAGGCTGCTGCAAAGGAGCAGGAGGATATAAAGAGCAACTGATAATAGATACAGAGGTGACATGTCAAGCTAAAACTAAACAAAGGTCGCTGCACTACACATACATTGATTACCAAAAAGCTTTTGATAGTGTACCCCACTCATGGTTGCTACAGATATTGGAAATATACAAGGTAGATCCTAAGTTGATACAGTTCCTAAACATAGTAATGACAAATTGGAAAACCACAATAATAGCAAAACAAATTCAAATAATATCACGTCACAGCCAATACAGATTAAATGTGGAATATACCAAGGAGACTCATTAAGTCCTTTCTGGTCCTGTCTTGCTCTGAACCCACTATCCAACATTCTAAATAATACAGATTATGGATATAATATTACTGGAACATACCCACACAAAATCACACATTTGCTATACATGGATGATACAGGGTGTTTCAAAAATGACCAGTATATTTGAAACGGCAATAAACACTAAACGAGCAGCGATAGAAATACACCGTTTGTTGCAATATGCTTGGGACAACAGTACATTTTCAGGCGGACAAACTTTCGAAATTACAGTAGTTACAATTTTCAACAACAGATGGCGCTGCAAGTGATGTGAAAGATATAGAAGACAATGCAGTCTGTGGGTGCGCCATTCTGTACGACGTCTTTCTGCTGTAAGCGTGTGCTGTTCACAACGTGCAAGTGTGCTGTAGACAACATGGTTTATTCCTTAGAACAGAGGATTTTTCTGGTGTTGGAATTCCACCGCCTAGAACACAGTGTTGTTGCAACAAGACGAAGTTTTCAACGGAGGTTTAATGTAACCAAAGGACCGAAAAGCGATACAATAAAGGATCTGTTTGAAAAATTTCAATGGACTGGGAACATGACGGATGAACGTGCTGGAAAGGTAGGGCGACCGCGTACGGCAACCACAGAGGGCAACGCACAGCTAGTGCAGCAGATGATCCAACAGCGGCCTCGGGTTTCCGTTCGCCATGTTGCAGCTGCGGTCCAAATGACACCAACGTCCACGTATCGCCTCATGCACCAGAGTTTACACCTCTATGCATACAAAATTCAAACGCGGTAACCCCTCAGCGCCGCTACCATTGCTGCACGAGAGACATTCGCTAACGATATAGTGCACAGGATTGATGACGGCGATATGCATGTGGGCAGCATTTGGTTTACTGACGAAGCTTATTTTTACCTGGACGGCTTCGTCAATAAACAGAACTGGCGCATATGGGGAACCGAAAAGCCCCATGTTGCAGTCCCATCGTTCCTGCATCCTCAAAAAGTACTGGTCTGGGCCGCCATTTCTTCCAAAGGAATCATTGGCCCATTTTTCAGATCCGAAACGATTACTGCATCATGCTATCTGGACATTCTTCGTAAATTTGTGGCGGTACAAACTGCCTTAGACGACACTGCGAACACCTTGTGGTTTATGCAAGATGGTGCCCGGCCACATCGCACGGCCGACATCTTTAATTTCCTGAATGAATATTTCGATGATCGCGTGATTGCTTTGGGCTATCTGAAACATACAGGAGGCGGTGTGGATTGGCCTCCCTATTCGCCAGACATGAACCCCTGTGACTTCTTTCTGTGGGGACACTTGAAAGACCAGGTGTACCGCCAGAATCCAGAAACAATTGAACAGCTGAAGCAGTACATCTCATCTGCATGTGAAGCCATTCCGCCAGACACGTTGTCAAAGGTTTCAGGTAATTTCATTCAGAGACTACGCCATATTATTGCTACGCATGGTGGATGTGTGGAAAATATCGTACTATAGAGTTTCCCAGACCGCAGCGCCATCTGTTGTTGAAAATTGTAACTACTGTAATTTCGAAAGTTTGTCTGCCTGAAAATGTACTGTTGTCCCAAGCATATTGCAACAAACGGTGTATTTCTATCGCTGCTCGTTTAGTTTTTATTGCCGTTTCAAATATACCGGTCATTTTTGAAACACCCTGTATAAAACTACTGGCAGCAACAAATCAACAACTCAACCAACTACTAAAGATAACAGAAGTATTCAGCAATGATATAAATATGGCTTTTGGAACAGACAAATGTAAGAAAAATAGCATAGTCAAGGGAAAACACACTAAACAAGAAGATTACATATTGGATAACCACAGTGGCTCCATAGAAGCGATGGAAAAAACAGATGCCTATAAATATCTAGGATACAGACAAAAAATAGGAATAGATAATACAAATGTTAAAGAAGAACTAAAAGAAAAAATATAGACAAAGACTAACAAAAATACTGAAAACAGAGTTGACAGCAAGAAACAAGACAAAAGCTATAAATACTTATGCTATACCAATATTGACCTACTCATTTGGAGTAGTGAAATAGAGTAACACAGACCTAGAAGCGCTCAATATACTTACATGATCACAATGCCACAAATATAGAATACATCACATACATTCAGCAACCCAAAGATTCACATTAAGCAGAAAGGAAGGAGGAAGGGGATTTATCCACATAAAAAACCTATATTATGGACACGTAGACAGTTTAAGAAAATTCTTTATAGAACGAGCAGAAACTAGCAAAATACACAAAGCAATCACTCATATAAATACATTTGCTACACCATTGCAATTTCATAACCACTTCTACAACCCTTTAGATCACATAACATCAACAGATACGAAGAAAGTAAATTGGAAAAAGAAAACACTACATGGCAAGCACCTGTCTCATCTAACACAGCCACACATCGATCAAGACACATCCAACACATGGCTAAGAAAAGGCAATATATACAGTGAGATGGACGGATTCATGATTGCAATACAGGATCAAACAATAAACACCAGATATTACAGCAAGCATATTATTAAAGATCCCAGTACCACAACAGATAAATGCAGACTTTGCAAACAACAAATAGAAACAGTAGATCACATCACAAGTGGATGTACAATACTAGCAAACACAGAATACCCCAGAAGATATGACAATGTAGCAAAAATAATACATCAACAACTTGCCATACAAAATAAACTAATAAAACAACACGTTCCCACATACACGTATGCACCACAAAATGTACTGGAGAATGATGAATACAAATTATACTGGAACAGAACCATTATAACAGATAAAACAACACCATATAACAAACCTGACATCATACTCACCAATAAAAAGAAGAAATTAACACAACTAATCGAAATATCCATACCCAATACAACAAATATACAGAAGAAAACAGGAGACAAAATTGAAAAACACATCCAACTGGCTGAGGAAGTCAAGGACATGTGGCATCAGGATAAAGTTGACATTATACAAATTATATTATCAACTACAGGAGTCATACCACACAATATCCACCAGTACATCAATGCAATACAGCTACATCCAAACGTATATATACAACTACAGAAATCTGTAATTATTGATACATGTTCAATTACCCGAAAGTTCCTAAATGCAATGTAACATATACCGTACAGTTAAAAGGAAGTCACGCTTGATCAAGGTCCGCGTCACTATCCATTTTTAACCAGACATAACGTCTGAGACAGGAAAGAGAATAATAATAATAATTATTATTGTTATTATTATTATTTGTGTCTCTCATTTTCATTCAATGTTGTCATTTTACATTTTAAATTCATGGTTTTTTCATATACTTGTATTTTGTAAATTGGAAATAATAAGTAACTCATACAAAATCATTACAATAATGATAATCTGCAAAGATATGCTTAAAACACGACTTTTTTTACATCACACACATGAAGATGAATGAAACTACTTG
Source organism: Schistocerca piceifrons (assembly GCF_021461385.2). Classification (NCBI taxonomy): domain Eukaryota; kingdom Metazoa; phylum Arthropoda; class Insecta; order Orthoptera; family Acrididae; genus Schistocerca; species Schistocerca piceifrons. The sequence continues at coordinate 96,593,408 of NC_060140.1, forward strand.
ATATAGCACACACAATAGACAACACAATACAAAACAAAATTCAGCAGCATTCTCAAATTTTGGTGAATGATCCCCTAACTATCCTGATTTGTACAAGTCAATTTCAGCACGTTGGTAAACACAGACAAAGAGAATTGGTTATGTACTGGTGATTGCAGCATTATTATATTGTTTCTCAAGTGCAGAGTGCCATCATAGTCATTCAACAGAACTTGATCTAAAAATGTTCTCATAAAGTTCCTGTAACAATAAAAGCTAACAGCTGTACCCGTTCCATTGACTGTTTTGGGATCAGCAGATGGAAAAGTTCCTTGTCCTCAAGTGCAACACTCAGAAAAGTTCTTCCATTCTGAACATCCTAACAATCTTAACAGTAAGGCAGATTTTTCTCCCACACTGGAAATGAAAATTTCTGTCAAATATTTTTTGACATGGTCAGATGATATTTTATAAGATTTAATGTCATCACAAGAAAATTTGTGGCTTTAAAAAAGTTATCTGTCTAAGCTTTCCATTTGTTTCTTTCAAAACAATAGAAATGGGGATTAAGCAATTTGCCAGCTGCAGATTCTGTAGGATGAATTGTGTCTGTGAGTAACTGATGACAATGACTGCACAATGGATACAATTTTCTTTGCCCCCTTTTGGAACAAAGTACGTCCAGAGCGCAATTTCCAGTTGAATCCTCTTAGATCAGAGTTGAACATATTTTCAGCTCCCAAAACTATGATATGCTCCTTAGTTTGCACTACAAATTGAAAAATAACCTTGTCGAGATCATTTTTATGGTTATAAATTTCATTATTTTCCAAGATACAATTCCATGTGTCTTTTTAAAAGTCAACAGTCACCTTAGGCTTGCTTAAATTACTTAACATTACTGCTCCTTTGTAATGCCCACTTTTGAAGGTCAGTATCAGGGATAATCAGTTGATGGGTCATACCCTCTAATACTTCTTGTAAACTCCAGCAGTGTATTACCTTCGTGTTCTCACATTTTGAGCCGTTGTGAAGAACATACTTTTCCCAGCGATACAGCTTTGACACTGAAGTAACTTTGTGATGTTTATGGTTCATGGATGAAAGCGACTGTTTTCCCTTCTTTCCACTTTTCCAAAATGCAACTGCAGATTTCTCATATTCAAAATTTGATGAGGTTTCTGAAGAAAATAACTTTGCTTGGGGTAAAGGACTCCTCATGAGTTTCTGATACTCAATCATCTTCAGTCATTGCTGCATCATGGAGCTCTGATCTGTCAAACCGCAGCCCATTACCGTGTACCATAGTAGTTACTGTCAAACCCACACTGTCATAAATTGATGCTCCAGTGGTGTCCTTCAGTTCCTCTTCCTGCAAATTAACATAACTCTTAAGGAATTCCGTAGTCCTGAAATCAACAATTAGCATTCAGTGAATATCAATTGTATTAACACTTAGCATCTTTGCTGTTTGTAAACTGATGTATTTTATACACAGACTCAAGTCAGTAACAAGTTTATTCACCAACACAAGCACAGTGAATACTGGCAAGTACAGACAGTCTGAAGAATAATCCATAAAGAAGTCCCCATTGAAGGCCAATTCCAGAAATCTGTGTGATGCATAGTAATCCAAACAGCATTCCATGAGAGAGAGAGAGAGAGAGAGAGATCCTGAAGAGCATAGCAAGGTGCAGATGTCAAGCGATGATGTACTGTTCCACAGTAGTGGCAAGCAGTAGATGAGACTTGTGCAGAGTTGGCAGCACTGGCTTGTATATTGGGAAGTCCCAATCAACAGATGCCAGCACATGCATCTCTTGCCAGCCTCACAGTGTAGACTACGGAGTTGCCACCTAGTGGTACAGTGCTGTACCCCAAGAACTGCTGTTGACAAACCTCAATGAACTGCTGGTCACAGTGTGCAACATTTCTTGGCTGCAGCTAGCAAGATGTGGTGTTGGACAGGGCTGGCTGTCAGAGGTAGTAACAAGACTTGTTACCACATGGTGCAATCCTTCTATGATCTTCAAATAACAGCCCTCATAAATAGCTATTACTATATGAAACAAGACCTGAATTTGCCATTATCCCTTTGTGAAGAACTTGTTGTAAGTGACTGTTCTCGGCAGGTAGTGCACCGAACAGTCTGCAAGCATACGTATCGGCTCACTGCACTGATTTTAGCTGATGGTACATACACTGTCAATGTGCGAGATCCTCTTTGCAAGAGCCTACAGAGAGACATCACAAAGAGAACCTCAGTTACATGATTTAACCTATAGCCTCTGCAGTTGGGAAATTGCTCTTCTCCTTTTTGTAGTTTTGAAAGACACTAATAGCAAGCTTGGATCAATAATTCAAGAATCTCTTTTTGAAGCACTAAATGTTCTTATGATAGCACTGAAATCTGGTAAACTAAAATCTGACCATATCAAAAGATATTTGACAAAAGTTTCCTTTCCCAGTGTGACATTATATTCGTGGGATGGTCAGTGTGAAAGAACTGTTTTGAGTGTTGTACCTGAAGACAAGGAACTGATACATCAAGACACAAAGGAATTAATGACATCAGTTGATAGTGGGCATTGATTTAAATTGATGGGGGAAGTTAAAAATTTGTGCTGGACCAGGATTCAAAACCAGGCTTTCTGCTTACAAGGCAGATACGCTGACCACCATGGCATCTGGACACAGTGGTCCTCAGAACGGCACAGAATACCCTAGCACGTCTGCAATCATCCTGAAATTCTCAACTTATTCACACAACTGATGTAGTGCCCCTTATCCATTACTCTCGACATTTTGCCAGTTCCTGTAAGAGTTTGATCATCATGTGCATTTGCACTGAAGTGATCAACTGGTCATCCTTGTCTTAATTATTTATGTCACACCTGTTCTTTTGGGCATGCCCAAAAGATCAGACCTTTTGATCCTGCAGCCACCATGAATCAAGACATGTCCGCAAGAACTAACACCACACATATAATTAGGGCAAGGACGACTAGTTGATCACTTCAGATCAGGTGCTAACCATGCTCAAGCTCTTATGGGAATTGGCAAACTGCTGCGAGTAATGAGGATAATGGGCAAGGGGCACTACATCAGTAGTGTGAGGACGAGTTGAGAATTTGAGTCTGATGGGAGGCATGCTAGTCAGTCTGTGCAGTTGCGATGACCAATGCATCTAAATGTTGCAGTGGTCAGTAAACAGGTGGCCCAGTTTCAAATACCAGTCCAGCACAAATTTTCAAACTTTCCCCATAGGTTTAATCAGTGCCGACTGGCAGCTGATGTCATTAATTCATTGGTGTCTTCTTCTTGAATTCCTTGACAGCCTGCTCAATGTACATATTGAATAACATTGAGGATAAGCTACAAATCTGTGTCAGTCTCTTCTCAGCTACAGCTTCCCTTTGATGTCCTTCGACACTTACAATTGCAATCTGGTTTCTGTGCAAGTGATAAAAATCCTTTCACTGCTTGTATTTTATCCTTGCTGCGTTAAAAATCCTCCAATGAATTATGGATGTTGCCTACATAGAGTGGTTTCTTTGCACCAGTGATAAAGGTAACCATACTACAATGGTGAGGTATCTACGGAAAGCCCAGATTAATCTAGTTCCTGAAGAGGGGCAGGAATGTTTCCAGTAGTTGCTGGGGCAACAGTCTGGATGATTGATTGAGCTGGTTTCCTTGTAACATCAATCAACATGGTTTCGCTGTGCTTGTGCTGTGAATAGCTGAACTGCATCCTTGATTTTTTTTTTTCGTCGGGGCACACAGTTCTTCAATGTGGTTAAATGGCAATCGCATACTCCTGGCTAAAATCTAAAATACTCCAGAGGTAAAACAGTCTACTATTTGGATATGTGGACAATGTCTACTCAGCAGAATATCATTGTCAGGAAAAACAAAAGTGGCTTCCTATGAGCCAGAGTGTGGAATGCTGAATTTCTTAATCAGGTAAGTACAAAAGAGAATTTTAAAAGAGAAATTTCCAAGTTGAAGTTAGGTATAATGGGAAATAGGGAAGTACAGCAGCAGGAACAAGGAAGAACATACATCTGGTCGAGGGCATACCGGATTATCATCACCCACTCAGATAGGAGTTATACAGGAGTAGTCAACTAATGAATAAGAAAATAGCAATGTGAATAAGTTACTGTAAACAGCATAGTATATGTATTGTTGCAGCCAAGATATACATGAAGCCAACATCCACCACACTAATAATCCATACTAATATCATAAATGTGAAAGTATGTTTGTTACTTTTTTACAACGAAAGTGTTGAACTGATTTTCGTGTAATTTGAAATGGAAATAATTTGAATGCTAATGAACAACATAGGCTATTTAAAATCTATGTAGTAGAAGATATTTGTTGATTTAAAGAAAAATATTTACTCTTTGAAGCAGCTATTTACTCTTTGACTTTTGAACTTTATTGTATTTGTGAAAACGCTTTTATCGGATGAAATGTGCTACATGATATGATTCAACATAGTTAATATAGTGCTTACACAATCCTCAATGTGTTTGTATTATAAGTATGAAAGTAACAGCATGAGTTATGCTTTCTCAACTAAATCGCTCAACCTATTTCAATGAAATTTGGTGCCATATTAAGATAGCTTGAAACATGAGGAAGCAGATTGGCTAATCTGAATGGGAAGAAAAAAAGTAATAAAGAAATTGGCTCCTAAGAAGATGAATTAGGGAGTGGAAATCTCTTTTATATCAATGAACAGGAATTATGATAAAAAAGTCCGCCCCCAGTAGCTGAGTGGTCAGTGCGACAGAATGTCAATCCTAAGGGCCCAGGTTCGATTCCCGGCTGGGTCTGAGATTTTCTCCGCTCAGGGACTGGGTGTTGTGTTGTCCTAATCATCATCACTTCATCCCCATTGATGCGCAAGTCTTGAAATTGGCGTGAAATTGAAAGACTTGCGCGCAATGAGCAGTCTGCCTGATTGGAGGCCCTAGTCACATCACATTTATTTATGATAAAAAAATTATTAAATTTGCTGCATAATGTCCATGTTGTATAATGTATAGCTACTTCAACAGCACGATGTAAGATGGGCGCTCCTGCCAATGCCCTTCTGCATGCTCCACTTGGAAGCGATGCTGCACAAGCTGTGTCATCATGCACTGTGGCATATATTGATAGCTGACATATTTGCTTGTACAGTAGATTACTTACCATCATGCATCATAAAAAACTACCAATATGTTAATGCAGTTGCAGGTAATTGCTAGTATTTTATAAGCCAACAACTGCCGCAGTTGATGAATAAAACTGAAAGAATGTGTAATGAGATAAAAGAAATTATTCAGGTGGTTGAGGGTGCCAAAAACTTAATTGTGACAGGTGACTAGAATTTGGTAGCAGGAAAAAAAAAAGAAGTAGGAGAACTTGGACTGGGAAAAAAAAATCAAAGAGAAAGCTCTCTGGTAGAATTTTGTAAACAGCATAATTTAATCATCACTAAACTTCATTTGAGAGTTGTGAAAGAAGATTCTATACTTGGAAGATACCTAGGACACTGGAAGGTTTCAAATTGATTATATGGTGGTAAGACAGAGATTTCTGAGACCAGATTTTAAACTGTAAAACATTTCTGGGGGCAAATGTGGATTCTGATGACAATTTATTGGTTATGAACTGCAGATTAAAACTGAAGAAACAGCAAAAAGGTAGGAAATTAAGGAGATGGGATGTGGATAAATTGAAGGAACCAAACGTTATTGAGAGTTTCAGAGGGAGGACAGGGCAATATTGGACTGAAACAGGAGAAAGGAATATATTAGAAGATGAATGAGTAGTTTTGAGAGATGAAATAGGAAAGGCAGCAGAGGAACACATAGGTTAAAAGTCAAAGCCTAGTAGAAATCCGTGGATAACTGTAACTGTAACTGAAGGATGCAGTAAATGAAGCAGATGAAAGGTAATACAGGCATCTAAAATGCAAAATACAAATGGACAAAGTTTTTGAATGGCTACAGAACAAATGGAAGGCTGCAAAAAATGCACAATGTGGGGAAAGATAGATTCCGCCTACAGAAAACTTAAAAAGACCTTTGGAGAAAAGAGGAGCAGGTGTATGAATATGAAGAGCTCAGATGGCAAGCCACTACTAAGCAAAGAAGGGAAAGCTGAAAAGTGGAAGGAATGTTCAGAAGATGCATATAAGAGAAACAAATATGATGACAATGTTATTGAAAGAAAAGAGGAAGTAGGTGAAAACGAGATGGGAGATGCAATTCTGTGAAAAGAACTTGACAGAACACTGAAAGGTACAAGTGGAAACAAGGATCCTGGAATAGAAGGCCTTTCCTCAGAATTATTGAGATCCTAACTGTGAAAACACTGTTCCACCTAGGGTGCAAGAGATATGAGACAAGTGAAATTCTCTCAGACTTCAGGAAGAATGAGATAATATCCATTCCAAAGAATGCAGGTGCTGACAGGTGTGAATACTACTCAACCATCAGTCATGGTTGCAAAATATTGACAACAATTGTGTACAGAAGAATGGGAAAACTAGTGTAAGTCAACGTTGGGGTAGTGTCATGAAAAAAGATTATAAGATGAACATCAAGAAAAGTCAAACATGGGTGGGAGTGTAATGGAATTAAACCAGTAATGCTGAGGGAATTAAATGAGGTCAAGAGAAACTGAACGTAGAAGATCAATTTTTTTTTTTTTTTTTTATTTGGGCAGTAAAATAACTGACAATGTCTGAAGTAGAGAGCATATAAAATGCAGACTGGCAAAAGCAAGAAGAGCTCTTCTGACAGAGGAAATGGTTAATATCCAATATCAATTAAAGTATTATGAAGTAATTTCTGGAGGTATTTGTATGGAGTGTAGCCACAATCAGAAGTGAGATGTGGATGGAAAGCAATTCAGACTAGAATATAATTTAAGTTTTGATATGTAATGCTACAGAAGAATGCTGATGATTAGGTGGGTAGACTGCATAACTACTGAGGAGGTACTTGATTCAACTGGGGAGAAAATAAATTTCTGGCATAACTTGACTAAAAGAAGGGATAGGTTGATATGGTACATTCTGAAGCATCAAGAAAGTGTCGGTTTGGTATTGGAGGGAAGAGTGGGGGTAAAAACTGTAGCAGACCAAGGTTTGAATACAGTAAGCAGGTTCAAATGGATGTAGGTTGTGGTAGGTATGCAGAGATGAAGAACTTGCAAAAGATGACTAGCATGGTGAGCTGTATCAAACCAGCCTTTGGAATGAAGACAACAACATTCAAAATCACACAGAGCATAGTCCAACCAATATTGTGAAAAGCTTTATCCAAACGTGTAAGTGCTATAAATGTATGTTTACCTTTCTTTGAACCATCTTCTAGAATAAGTCTTAAGGTCATTACTGCCTTGTGTGTTCTTATATTTTTCCAGAACACAAACTGATATTCCCTGAGGTTGACTTTTACCAATTTTTCCATTCTTCTGTAAATATTTTGTGTCAAAGTTTTGCAATGTTGAATTATTAAACTGATAGTTCAGTAGTATTCATACCTGTCAGCAGACCTCAATAATTTTGAGGAAATGTTGTCTGCTCCATGTCATAGGATGGGTATTACCTCTCATGTTCCTGAATTGTTCTAGGTCCAAACTGATCTTCCATGAGGCCAGCTTCTACCAGCTTTTCCATTCTTCTGTAAATAATTCATATCAAAATTTTGCAACATTGACTTATTAAAATGATGGTTCAGTAGTATTTGCACCTGTCAGCACCTGCCTTCTTTGGAGCTGGAATTATTATATTCTCCCTGGAGTCTGAAGGTATGTGCCCATCTCTTATACTTTGCACACCACACAGAATAATTTTGTTATGGCTGGCCATCCCAAGGATTTTAAGAATTCTGAGGGAATATCGTGTAATCCAGGGATGTACACTCCATATGGATCTTTCAGGGTTCTGTCAAATTCTTCTCACATTATTATGCCCACCATCTCATTTTCACCTACTTCCTCTTCTTTTTTTATATAATATTGTCCTCTACCTACTTCATCTTTTCTTTCTCCAACTTCAAGCTTTCCCTTCTTTGCTTAGCACTGGCTTGCACCTACACTCTTGATACTCATACAATTGTTTCTCTTTTCTACAAAGACCTTAAATTTTCCTGCAGGTGGAATTAGTCTTTCCCCTAGTTATTCATGCTTCTACAGCTTTGCATCTGTCCACTACAGATTCCTGTTTACCAATTTTGTACTTTCTGTCAGTCATTTTTTTAGACATATATTCCATTTCACCTGCTTCAGTTGCTACATTTTTTCACCTTTCTCCTTTTGACTGTCATATTCAGCAACCTCTGTGTTATCCATGGATTCCTACTAGGCCTTGTATTTTTACCTACATGATGTTCTGCTGCCTTCCTTGTCTTATCTGTCATTGCATTCCTCTCACCCATTTCATTAAACTTTCCCTGATACTCCCTCTGAAATCTCTGGTTCCTTCAATTTATCCAGATCAAATCTTCTTGATCTTCTACCTTTTTGCAACTTCTTCAATTTTAATTTGCTGTTCATAACCAATAAATTATGGTCAGAGTCCTACTTCTGACCGAGCGAGGTGGCGCAGTGGTTAGACACTGGACTCGCATTCAGGAGGATGATGGTTCAATCCCGCATCCGACCATCCTGATTTAGGTTTTCCGTGATTTCCCTAAATCACTCCAGGCAAATGCTGGGATGGTTCCTCTGAAAGGGCACGGCCGACTTCCTTCCCTATCCTTCCCTAATCCGATGAGACCGATGACCTCGCTGTCTGGTCTCCTCTTACCATTGCACAATCAGTCTTAAACCTTCCATTATCCCCAAAAGCCTTTCACACATACAGCCTTCTTTCATGATTTTTGAACCAAGTAGTAGTGGCGATTAAATCACACTCTTTGCAAAATTTTTGACAAAAATCAGGTGACTGGATAGGTAAAAAAATATACTTACCAAGCAGTGGCAGAACACACACATAAAACAAGATTATAATTAGGCAAGCTTTTGGAGCCAGAGGCTCCTTCTTTAGGCAGAAGAGTTGAAGGGGAAGGAAGAGGGGTGAAGGAAAAGGACTGGAGAGGTCTACGAAAATGAGTAGATTTCGGGAAAGTCGCCCAGAACTGTGGGTCAAGGGGGACTTACGAGACGGCATGAGAGAGAAAAACTGATTGTTGGGGCTGCATCAGGTGAGATTTGAAAACAAGAGAGCTTAGAGGTGGAAGACATGGTAATATGCAAGACAGAGATTACTGCTTAAGACTGAAAAGCTAAGTGTATTCAGTGTGACAGAAGTGGGAGGGGGCAGCAATAAATAGACAGGAAAGAAAATGAAAGACATATAAAACTAAAATGGAGTGAAGGAATGATTAGTTACTGCGAAGAAATGTTGAGGTGCAAGAAAAGTAATGTAAATTAAGGCCAGGTGGGTGGCAAGAACCAACGACATGTTGTAGGCTTGTTCCCACCTGCGGAGTTCTGAGAAACTGGTGTCTGGGGGAAGACTTCAGATGGTGTATGTGGTGAAACAGGCACTAAATTCATGACTGTCATGTTGTAGAGCATGCTCTGCAACAGGAAATTGCATGTTGCTAGTACACACCCTCTGCTATGCCCATTCATCCTAACTGATAATTTGCTGGCAGTGGGAATTAGTGCTACAACATGTCCTTGGTTCTTGCTACCCACCTGGCCTTAATTTACATTAATTTTCTTCTGCATCAGCAGTTCTTCACAGTAACTACTCCTTTCTTCAATCCATTTTAGTTTTTTACATCTTTCATTTTCTTACCTGTGTATTTTTTGCCACCTTCTTCCACCTCTGTTATATACAATGCACTTAGCTCTTCACTCTTATTGGCTCATACATGATGTTTAAGCAGTAATCTTTGTCTTGAATATTACCATGTCTTCCACCTCTAAGCTCTCAGGTTTTCAAATCTCATCCGGTGCAGCAGTCCACAACAATCATTCTCTCCTTCTCATTATAATGATTCAGTCTTCCCCAAAATCCATATGAAATGTCTGATATCACCTTTTTTATATGCATCTGGATAGTTATCGGACAATTCAGTTCTTCCTAAGGCCTAGTATGTGTGTCTCTATATATCATTCTGTCCTATTTGAGAAAAAACTTGATATTCATTGAGAAGGCGTTTGGAATGTTCTGGAAGGACGTGCGTTGTCATAATTATCGGTGGATTGTTCTCACTGATAAAATTATGTACATATACTAAATTAAGTAGCTAATCAAGAAATTGAAGTAATAAGTCCTTAGAAATAAATAATTAGAGACTGCAGAGATGTTAGCATGAAAAATAAATGCTTCTAATTAACAAAATGGTAATCTAAAATTCCAGTAACAGAAGACCTCACTATCTTGAGAAACAGTTTAAAAGTTATTACCAAGCGACATATTTTCATTTGTTATTTATTTTTATGTCTTCCTCTGTAATTAATATTCTTTGTAATTACATTTCTAATTAACTCTCCAATTGTTTACATGTCACAGTTTATCAGTATCCAGAATTTGAGGCCTTATTTGTGGATTTTATGTATGTAATCGGATAAAGCACGAGCTCTGTACTACCATTAAATGTTAGTAACCAAATGAAAACTGTAATTAATTATGTAACTAAAATTATACAGGACACATTATTGTAATTAAAGTCCAGAATGATTTTCTTATGGAAAACTAAAGATATTACTACACAAGATTGTCATTCAATATTGTATTTTAAATCTTATTTGGCTGTAACATCAGCTTCTTTATGTTTTGTAAAGTTTAATTGTAAAATCAAAATTGTACAAAATTAATAATGCTTTATTTTGGAAGCTATTGTTAAAATACTATATAAAGTGATGCAGTAATGCTCCCGACAGTGTAACAACTGCCAGCGATTCGGCCACTTGGCGCTTCGTTGTGGCCTGGCAACTCGTTGCCGCAGATGTGCTGGCAATCACAAATCCAACACCTGTACACAAACACAGCCAAACCAGTGATGCTGTGCCAACTGCAGTGGGCCCCAAGCAGCCAGTTTCTGGCAGTGCAGTGCATACAAACAGGCAAGACAAGAACAGGGTGCAGCATGACATTCCACATGCAAGGCCAGCACCGAGCCCAGTAAGGAACGGCGTAACGTTTGGCACGGTTGCACACCCTGGTGGAACGACACAGGCCGCGGAACCTCAGTCCCCTTCACACTCATGCAAACCAACCACTGCAACAGCTACACAACAGCCACAGACAACACCAGAAAACTAACAAGCATCGGTGCCAACACCTATGCCCCCCAAACAACTCGGCCCCACTCCCGGAAGTCATGTGCTGCAAAGAAATGCACACCATACAGGAAAACACACCCACACAAGAACCCCAAGCCCAGAGGAGGAATAGACACACACGTAAGCACAGGGCGAGGAACACCAAATCACCACAATGGGCCACCCAGCAACAACAGACCAATAACACACAGGTAAACAGTCAACAAGACATCGAGACTGTAACCCACACCACCACCCCCTCACCACAGAAGTAACAAAGGCGCCACAATCTCTGCCACAAACATAAACACAAATGCCACTCCTAACAACACACCAATACCCACACAAGCAGCCGCTAACTCTACAACAGCACCTCAAGCTGCCACACCCAACACCAACACATCACCTGGGGGAATATTGGAAACACTATTCCCTCGACACGACCATTCAGAGCCTTACCAAGGTGCTGACAGCCGTCGCTACACTCTTCACCCAGCTCTTGAGTGCCGAACCCAGGCAATACTGGGCTGTCATACACACTGCCATCACAACACTCTTTCACACTCTTACATGAATAACATACCACACCCAGCCCGTAACGCAAACCCACACACACTATCACAGATCCTGTTCTGGAATGCAGACTCGATCTTCAACAAAAGGGCAGAATTTGCCACATTCATGGAGTGCAAGGGAATCCTTGTTGCACTAATGAGTGAGACTAAGCTTAAACCGCAAAAACAATTAAACTTTTCTGGCTACTGTATCTATCGTACCGACCGACCGAGCGATGCTGTGGCAGGTGAAACTGCAATCATCATACACAAAGACATTGAGCACACAAACATAGAGCTCCCTGAACTGGAAAAAATCAAGGTCATGGCCATCAGAGTCAAGTTCAATGGAGCCTACACTACACTGATATCAGTATACAACAGTCCTGAAGGCATTTCAACACTTGATATCAGCATACTACTCAACATCTCACCGCAAGTAATAGTCGCTGGAGATCTGAACGCAAAACACCCAGAATGGAATTCATGCATACGAAATCCCAACGCAAAAAACTATATGAACTTTCACTAGGCGGAAAATACATTACACTAGTGCCGACCGAACTGACGCACATTCCCTATCAGAGGGGACACAGGCCAGACATGTTAGACATGGCCCTCATCAAGGGCATTACATCCGCACTCAACATTGCCATTGAAAATGATCTGCCCTCAAACCACCAACCTGTAATACTATACATTGAGGAAACACTGCAGCACATGGAACAACACAGGATGTTGGACTACGGGTGTGCAAATTGGACATTGTTCAAGGAAACACTCGATAGCCGCATCCCACCGACATATGAAATTAACAAAACAGCACAGATTGATGAACCAGTAGAAACCATCACTAACGCCGTCCAGGACGCAATGGCGGGCACCATACCTGATCGCACCTCACAACAACACAGTGCGGCCTTGCCCCAGGAAATCCTGGGCCTAATCTCAATGAGGAATCACCTCAGGTGACAATGGCAGCATACCAGGCGTCAGTACTTCAAACGACACATTAACAGGCTACAGGGCATCATACACGACAAAATACAAACACATAGAACACAACAGTGGAACCAAAAACTCCAAGGGCTGGACACCACGCGACCTGGCATGTGGCAACTAGCCCGACACTTCACCAGGGAGAAAATGTGCACCCCAATGCTTCAAGGGCCTGACGGACCTGCATACTCAGTGGAAGAGAAAGCAGAACTAATGGCCCACACACTCGCAGCATCATTCACACCGAACTTGGTACCATCAGATCCAGTGTTTACACTTGCTACTGACCTGGAGGTTACATGCACTTTAGCCCAACCATTGCGTGACAACATTAGACATGCTAGTACAGCTGAAGTCTCCTGGGCTATAATGCATTCTGCTGCTAGGAAAGCCCCTGGTCATGATGGCATTCAAAACCATGTCCTCCAGGAATTAACGGATAAAACCACTGAATACCTAACACACATAATGAATGCCAAACTAAAACACCAACACTTACCCACCTTTTGGAAGATGGCCAATGCCCTGATGTTCAGGAAGCTGGGGAAAGACCACAGCCTCCCACAAAATTACTGACCCATGAGTCTCCTGGGCTTGCTCAGCAAGATTATTGAGAAGGTGATTCTCAAACCCATCACTAGGCACTGCATAACAAATGACATCCTGAGACCAGAGCAATTCGGCTTCAGGAATCACCACTCCACAACACAACAACTCTTATGGGTCATTGAACACATAACACATAACACAAACAAAGCAACAGAGGCAGTGTTCCTCGACATCGAAAAGGCTTTCGATTGTCTATGGCACAACGGCCTCATTCACAAACTCAGCGATGTGGGATTCCCCGGCGGGCTGGTGCGTCTCATACACTCATACCTCACAGACAAGAGTTTCAACACTGAAGTGCAGGAAAAACTATCAACATGACAGGGTATACACGCGGAAGTACCCCAGGGAAGCATCCTAGGGCCCCTACTGTTTAACCTGTACATAAACGATCTCCCAACCACACACAACACAACGATGGCAATCTACACGGATGATACAGCATCCTCGCGCAAGATTGGAAACCATCAAACATTACATCATGCTTACAGACCGCACTCAGAGTGGCTGAGCCTTGCTTGGAGAAATGGCGTGTTAGAGTAAATGTTGATAAGTGCGAAGCCATTCTGTTCACTAGAAGACCGAAGCAACTATGCAAACACCGATACTGCAGACCAATAACTCTACATGCATGCCCAATACGTTTCCGTGAGAAATTCAAATACCTCAATGTCTGGCTGGACAGGAAATTACTCTGGCGGCCCACATACAACACATGACCAACTGAGCAAGTGCAAGGCTCAAACAGCTCTACCCTATGCTCAACAGGTGTAGCACACTGAACAGAAGGGTGTCGAGGTCCATGTACATGACACTTATTCGACCCCTGATGATGTACGCAGCTCCTGTCTGGGGATACGCTGCACCCACACACCTGTGCCATCTGTAGATCATGCAAAACAAAGTACTCAAAATCATAAGCAATGCTCCATGATACACACGCACCGCGGAACTTCACTAGGAATACCGACTTGAGACTCTCACGGAGGTAATCCACAAACTCACCACAAGACTATACAGAAACTCCAGACATTCGCAGAACCCATTTATTCTGAATCTGGAGAACTACGACCACAACCATAGATGGAAACATGAAAGACCAAAAGACATACTTGTAAGGACCTAACATCTACGGCCAAGTACACGCAAACACAACGGTACAGGTGAGCCCCTGTTAATCAGACACCATTACTGGATATCCAGTTGGAACACACTTGCCGAATAACTGGCACCACGCAGGGAAGCTGTACCATATACTACATGCGGATGAGCTCCACACACCCCCCACACAGTGAGATGATCTATGGCCAATCTCCCACTACAATATAATGATCTTGATTGTTCCAGGAATGCAGTGGCTGCAGCAAACTCAGATACATCGCCATCGCTTGCCACGGTAATGATGCATGATACCCATACTAACAAACCCAACCTTGCATGAACTATCTCATCTAGTAAGACACTACTGCTCTTACTAACCATCCCACTGTCGCAGAGGTTCTTTCCCCATGGCACGAGCCTTGGCACATTTTCCCTCTGCTTTTCAAATTGCTACCCTCATTCGCACTTTGTCCACTATCTATCACCTGATGGACCATGTTAATGCGTAGTCTTACCCTGACACACGGATAACATCACAGCTCAGCATCCCGTGATCCACCTATTAGATAACTAACATGTTGATGGATGTGACAGTAGAACTTTTGGTTTGGTCACCACGTTGGTGTGGGCCATTTTGCTATGACAAGTCAGTTTTGAAGTTACTTTTGGAAGTCAAAGAGATCAGTGAATTCTGTCCATGCTTTGTTTACATGATGAGTGTGCAATTAAATTGAATGTCAAGTAATTTGAATAAATTTTGTGAAGCATGAAAATTTCCCATTCATTCATCAGTGGACCAGGCAGAAGAAACTTAAGTTAAGTAACATTCAACATGAATCATTACAAATGGTGGAGTTGAGCTGCAATCAATGTTTGAAATGTGGAAATATGTTTAACAAATGACTGTTTCAGGTGAATGTAAGAAGAATGCCAAACATAAACTGTCTTGAAAAATTTTGTGTTATGGACACACAGAACAAATGGATGTCGGCGCAAGGAAAGAGTTGGTGTGGAGTCCAAATTATCGGACAACTCCATCAACCATCAGATGAGTAACAATTTATCTTTTTAATTAAATAGTTTTGTGACAGTGACAAATTTTTGTGTGGAAAGTTTTTATATTTTGTAATTTAACATGGCCGATAACAACAAGGTAAAAATGAGTGAGGAAAAACTTGTAAGCAGCAAAACAATGGAAAACACTTCGGACCTATGAGCAAGTATCAGTGAACTATCACCCAGTAGTAATCAAAGGGTAGATCGAAGCTTTGGTGGAGGGGGTTCCAGGGAAAATGTCACCACGAGTACTCCAATTGCACAGGGAAAAGTAGGTGAAGATGATTTGTTAATGTTATTAATGCAGCATATGAAAGAAGTGAAGGAACAGATGGGACAGATTAAGGATATTGGTCAACAGGATCTACAGTTAAGTCAGCAGTTCAGTGAACAAATGGAGGAATTAAAGAATGCTGTTGCTGAAAATACTAATCAGATTTGGGAAATCCAGGAGGGTTTGGCAGCACTAAGAATTCCTGTTGAGACAGGACAGGGTGAACCCAACACTCATGTAGGAGCAGTAGAAGGAAGGTTAGAGATATTAGAAACTAATATCACACAAGAGTTGTCCAAAAAAGAGGAGAGGTTCGAAAAACTAGATAAACATGTAGAGGCAGAAAATTCTAAACTTACAGTAGAGGTTGTTCAGACTAGGAGACTGTTAGAAGAGAAAGTATAACTTACAGACATTTGCAATCAAATCAGTAATGTAGAACTAAAGTATGATGAAAAAATAGATTTGTGTAAAAGTAATGTTGTAGATTTAAGTAAGAAAGTTGTAGAACTACAAGAGGGTGTAGCTCAAAGAAATTTTGTTAGCAAAATGCTTTCCAGGAGATGGTAAATTGCATCCTGTCGATTTTTTACAGCATTGTTAAGGTAATTTTAGTAATGACATGACAGACAATGTTAAAATTAAATTTGTTAAGAGATTTTTGGATGGAAACACAATCTCATGGGCCAATCAGAATGATAATTGTACCATGCCATATGATAAATGTAAATGTCATTTGGCTAGGGCCTCCTGTCGGGTAGACCGTTTGCTGGGTGCAGGTCTTTCGAGTTGATGCTACTTCGGCGACCTGTGCATCGATAGGGATGAAATGATGGTGATTAGGACAACACAACACCCAGTCCAGCCAGGAATGTAACCCAGGCCCTTAGGATTGACATTCTGTCACGTTGACCACTCAAGTACCGGGGGCAGACATGTCATATGATGAATTTGAAAGAAAGTTCTTAAATAAGTTTTGGTAAGAATCTGAGCAACCTAGGATTAAGAGTGTGGTTTTGAATGGTCGAATGTACAGGGAAGGTGATGGTTGCTTGAAGCGTTTTTGTGAAAACCAACTGAGGAAATTAGTACACTTAGACAAACCTTTTGACGAACTAATACAAATAGATACCTTAAAAAGGAGATTACCAAAAAGAATATAGTGGAAGTTGATTTATGGACTAGATAACTATGTAGATCAGTTCTTGAGATATGTAGATAAGTTGGATAGAGCCTTTGAGAGGAATTAGAGGTTAAGTAATGGCAGATTTGACAATCAACTACCTGGGGGGGGGGGGGGGGGGGGGGAGGGCTCAGAATAGGAATCAAGATAGGAGTGACAATGAAAATCAGAATAATAATAATAGTGGTTACAATAGAAGTGATAATAGATGGATCAACCATAGAAATGGGAATGGAAACAGAGGATAAGACAACAGGGAGAGACCTTCGGAGAATATTAACAGACAATTGGATAATCACCAATCAAGACCAGGCAATTTAAACTAATGAATGCCTGATTGGGAGCCTGTCAGTTTGGGGTGAGAAATAAGTACCAAAATCAGGCTAAACACCACTGGCATAGAGACACTGAAAATAATTACAGAAGACAGAATGATCGAAGGTATTGGAGTGGAAATGACAGAACTAATGTAAGAAGAGCACATCAGGTTAGCAAATTACAATTTGACAGTAAATTCTGGAAAAGTATGAATGAAAGTGAAGATGGAAATAACAGCATCTGTAAGAATGTTGAAGAGGTTCCGTTAGAGGAGGAAACTATCTCAAGTCTATAAAATCAGTGTGGTGAAGAAGTTTGCGAAGAAAATGTTGGTTCTGATAATAATCCTGATGAGTTTGGATTAGGTAAATTAATGGAGGAAGAATTTATCACTGTTAAGCACTTAAGTGATGATACTTGTACTGACACACTTGTCAATAATTCTGGTGATCATTGTAAAGATATTATAGAAGTGTCTAGTATTGGAGATGATAGCATGTGTGACGCTGTTGATAGTGAAAGTGACAGTAGTAATGATGAATGGGAGGAAGAATTAGACAGCATGGTGTATATGGAGGTTAAAGAAGATTTAATTAATGGTGGAGAGGATGATGTCAGTAGTATTTGTGAAGAATATGAGAACCAGATTGTACCAATGTAAACTGGGGAGGTATCATCAGATAAGGAACATGTGGACAGACATTATGATTTAGATGTGATGCTAGAAACTTTATTATGAGATACTTACAAAGGTTATAGAGTTATAGGTGACAGAGTTAAAAGGTTCATAAAGATTATTTGTGAAGAATTGCATTCCAACTGGGAAAGTAGAATCAATCAGCAGGCTTACAGTGAGATCAGTTCTGGGAAAAGTAGACAGTGTGTAAAAGAGGGTCATGACATCAAGCAATCATCTGATGTAGCTCTAAGCAAAATTCAGACAAGTAAGAGAAACTGTGCAGAAAAAAATGATGTAAACAACTTGGACTTTAGAGAGATTGAGGATGATTTGTTGCATGAAGATGAGGAAAGCAGGAAGGAATAAGTTTTAGGTTGCCTGTATATACGTGTAAAAGTTGCTGCCATTTCTGAAAAATTTAGAGAACAGGTAAGACATATTGCTGGCTTTGAAGAATATCCTGTTATTGGAATAAAAATTAAGGGGCAACTGATAGGCACAGCAAAGTTATAAACAGGCAAGCCTTGACGTCTTTCACCATTAGTTGTGCAATATAACCAAGGATGTTCTGTAGTACCTGACCTCAATGAAAATATTTTAATTAGAATGAACTGGATACAAGGAGTAAATGCAGATTTTGACTGGAATAATAAAAAGTTAAGGCTTACCAAGCCAAAGACGGATGTAACACATGTGACTGAACTAATCATCCAAAATTGCCTAGAGAACAATTTTCAGATTATAAGAGTGACTTATGCAAATGAAAAAATTAACGTTAATGAGGAAGGCAATGAATAAGAATGCAGTGAAGACAAGTATGCTGTATTAGTGGCCACCAAACTAAAAGAACCTGGAACTCTAGATGAAGAACAGACAGATCAATTAGGTAGCTTGTTGTGGGAATACAAAGATGTGTTAAGTGAGAAACCTGAGAAAGTGAAAAACTATGAATGTAGACTTAAACTAAAACCTCATGAACCATTTTTTTATCAAACCATATTGAGTAAGTGTCAAACACCAAGGAAAATTAAGATGATGTAAAAACCCTCAGGAGGACACATCTTTGTGTCAAGTGCGTGGCGAGCATTAGGTCTCTGACCTTTGTAGCATTCTATTTTCTTCTTTTCGGTTTTGGATGCTACAACTTTTACTTATCAATAAACCTGTAATGAAGTTATCTCTTACTGTCCATTGTCTGTAGTATAAGTTTTCTGGATGTAATATGACAATTGAGTGACATTATTAGAGGAATAATTTGAAAATGTAAACTGTGTACTAAATTTGACCTTCCTACAATAGTGATTGACCAATTATTGTAGTTATACTCTGTAGAGCATATATTTGATTTGTGGGTGCTTCTTTGATAATTACAGGCATGGTCATGATTTTATGAATTTGGTAATGAGATGAACAAATGGACAATGGTAAAGATGTACATGTGTTACTAAATGGACAAGTTGCACTGTGACAAAGACATTTTGTGAAAAGTTTGTTATTACATGATGGTATGATGATGAGCAGCCTGTGAGTTTGCTTGATATGATAAAGAGTTAAATGAGATCTGGGGGGGGGGGGGGGGGTCAAATATACTGTATAGTGGAATATACTGAAATATTAATCAAAAAGAAAGGATACATATGCAATTCATTTTTGGTTCATTGACATTAATCTGTATATAGCTAAATCTTTACAGTTTAGAGATGCTTAATGTTGTGTGGTTTTGTTTGTAAATATGCTGATAGTGTAGGATAATATGTGAATGCTTTTGATATATTCATTCCTGATGTGATCTTAATTGTAACCTACACGAGTACTTTGAGTAATGAGTTCATCCCTGTTCCTACCTAGAGAACTGTATTGTAGATCCTACCTGACCTGGAACTGAAAATTAAAAAAACTGTGAAACTAATGGTGGACTGTGCTTTTGCAGCATAGAGACTGCCAGAAAATGAGGGGTTGCAGACACAAGATGGACAGCACAAAAGAACTAATGATTGTGAGCTGCCAATTCCTTAAGATATGCAGTGTGAACCAGTGACTGGAGTGACAGCTAAGAAAAGAAAACTTTTTTGATTGTGTGTATGTATTTAGCAGACATTCATACAAGTAATACTTGTAAGAGTGGCTGGGGGCGGGGGGTGTATAACGATACAGCCTTCCCCAAAATTCATATGAAATGTCTGATACCACCTTTTTTATACGCATCCAGATAGTTATCGGACAATTCAGTTCTTCCTAAGGCCTAGTATGTGTGTCTTTATATATATAATTCTGTCCTATTAGTTAAAAAACTTGATATTCATTACGAAGGCGTGTGGAATGTTCTGTTTTGTCATAATTATCGGTGGATTGTTGTCACTGATAAAATTATGTACATATACTAAATTAAGTAACTAATCAAGAAATTGAAGTAATAAGTCCTTAGAAATAAATAATTAGAGACTGCAGAGATGTTAGCATGAAAAATAAATGCTTCTAATTAACAAAATGGTAATCTAAAAATCCAGTAACAGAAGACCTCACTATCTTGAGAAACAGCTTAAAAGTTGTTACCAAGTGATATATTTTCATTTGTTATTTATTTTTATGTCTTCCTCTGTAATTAATATTCTTTGTAATTACATTTTTAATTAACTCTCCAATTGTTTACATGTCACAGTTTATCAGTTTCCAGAATTTGAGGCCTTATTTGTGCATATTATGTATGTAATCGGATAAAGCACGAGCCCTGTACCACCATTAAATGTTAGTAACCAAATCAAAACTGTAATTAATTATGTAACTAAAATTATACAGGACACATTATTGTAATTAAAGTTCAGAATGATTTTCTTATGGAAAACTAAAGATATTACTATACAAGATTGTCATTCAATGTTGTATTTTAAATCTTATTTGGCTGTAACATCAGTTTCTTTACGTTTTGTAAATTTTAATTGTAACATCAAAATTGTACAAAATTAATAATGCTTTATTTTGGAAGCTATTGTTAAAATACTATATAAAGTGATGTTCCTTTTTCTTCTTCATTACTTGGCAACTCCTGCATTACTATTATTTGATTTCCTGTTGATGATCCTGTGCTTACCTGACCAGAAGCATTGTTTTTTCTGCACAGTAGTTCACTAATTCCCACTATATCTAACTTTAATCTATCCATTTCCCTTTTATAACTCTCTAACCTACCTACTCGATTGAGGGATCTAAGCTTCTACATTCCGAACTGAAGAATGCCAGTTTTGTTTATCTCAGTGGTAGTATCCTCCTGAGTAGTCCTAGATGGAGTCTGAATGGGATTCTATTTTAACTCTGGAATAGTTTATGAAAGACAATGCCTTTGTCATTAAGCCATACAGTAGAGCTGCATGCCCTGAAGAAAAAAATTACTGCTGTAGGTTTTCTTGCTTTCAGCTGTTCGCAGTACCAGCATAGCAGGGCCATGTTGTCTAGGGTTACAAGGCCAGATCAGTCAATTATCTAGACTTCTGTCCCTGCAACTACTGAAAAGATTGCTGCCCTTCTTCAGGAACCAGGAGTTAGCTGTGTCTCACCACAGAAACTCCTTCATTGCAGTTCCACCTGAAGTATGCCTGTCTGTGTCATCAAGGAACACAAGCCATCCCACCTTGGCATAGTCCACAGTTCATAGTGGGGCTATACTATGTTTGTGCACAATGAGTAAAATTCCTTCATTTACTAGCCTTTCTGCTGTTGGAATTTTAATGGCTAGCTGTGTGCATTTTGCTTGCCTTCCTAGGGTGCAAGGTGGATCTCTTTAACTAGGTCCAAGAAATCTGGACAAGCTCTCCACTGACATAAAACTGGAAATTACATTCCTTCAATAAAGAGCACTCATTAATTACACATCTCCAGTAAATACTACTCTAATATCTTCCATCCTGTTAATTTATTATTTATTAAATTTGGTTACTGATGCTTGTTCATTTACATGGGTTGGCAGGTAAGAGGATACAAGATTTTCCACTATTTTATTGGCAATAATTTCAATTAAAAGAACCATTTGATTAAAAGGGGGCTCCTATACTAGCTTCATGTATAATGAACAAGTGTACATAGTTGTGCTTTTAGGTAAAGTTGAATATCATATGTAACAGACCAATTTAGGAGGTTTACTGCACTGATCAATACCACAATTCTTACTTCTTATATCACATATAACCACCCAGATTCTAATAAACAGTACAATTATAATGTAGATACAGTGTTCATACAAGTAATCCCTACCTATGAGATGTACATCATCTTGAAATAGCAATGTAATAGACCTAAAGAACTCGTTTAATTGGTAGGAACATCAGAAATCAGTGTATTCTGTTCTAAGTATTGAAATAATGAAATTGTACAATGCCGTGCTACTTGATTTTCATCTGCTGGCCAAAATACCTGATATTACATCTGAAATGCTACCACCAATCTGTAAAACAAATATACATAACGTAAGTCCATAATCCTTAAAGTAATTAGAATAATTTGTGAAACAATGCACCCTGAAATGTGTAAACAAATTACCAAACAGAACTTCAATATAAAAGAACAGAGCTCTTGTGCATATTCAAGGCAGAAACATAGTAGGAACTTTGAATGTATTTTTGTCTCCATGTACTCATAATGAAGAAAACTAATAAGTTGATTGTTTGCTTTACATATTTGAGTATAATGCAAATTCCTGTAGCATTGTAATTTGTCCGAACTGTATGTCTAAAACTGGTGAGAGTGTTTGAAATGATTATGTACCTGAATCACTTCAATTGTATGAAATTACTTTCAATTTTAATGCTGAAAATGTAAAATAGTAACAGCGAAATATTCTTTGGAATGATACATGAGTGAGAAGGCGAGTTTGGTGGTTGTCATTCTTGATCGGAGGTCTTGTGATGCATCATATAAATCTGTGTCTATACTCCACAAACCACTGTGAAATGCATGGGAGAGGTTATATCTCATTGTACCAGTTATTAGGGCTCTTTTCCATTCATGTATGTTGTTTGGGAAAAACGATTGTTTAAATGACTCTGTGCATACTGTAATTAATCTAATCATATCCTCATGATTTCTATGAGATTGATACGTGGGTGGTTTGTGGTATATTCCTGGAGTTATCATTTCAGGCTGATTCTTGAAACTTTGTTAGTAGACTTTCTTGGTACAGTTAATGTTTATCTTCAAGAGACTGCCAGTTCAGTTCCTTCCACATCTCAGTGACACTCTCCCTTGGGTCAAACTACCCCTCGCTAGTCCTATTTGGTACAGATCTCACACACTTGAGCAGTGTTCTAGAATGGTAGACTGATTGTATTTCTAAAATATTCTACCACTAGGCCAAAGTCTGCTACCTGCTTTATCCATGACTGACCTATGCGATCATTCCACTTTTTCCATATTAAGTGTTACATCCAAGTATTTGTATGAGGATAAGTTTACAGATTCCAAATGTGACTCAGTAGCATTGTATTCATAGGATACTATGTTTTGTTTTGTCCAGTGCACTATTCCTGAATATGTAAAGCAAGCTGCCAATAATAGCACCACTCTGAAATCTTATAAATATTTATACAGGTTGTAATTTGTTGTAGATTACTGAACCACCTGCAAAAAGTCTGATTCTGCTATTAATGTTTTCCACAAGATCATTAACATACAAAATGAACAGCTAGGGATCCAATATACTTCCCAGAGATACACCCAATGTTACTTTTACTCCTGTCAATGATCCTTCATCCAAGATAACATGCTACATCCTCCCTACCAAGGAATCCTCAATCCAGCCACACATTTTGTCTGATACCCCATATGATATTAATTTTGTTAATAAGCTACTGAGTCAATGCTTTTTAGATATCAAGAAATACTGCATCTACCTGACTGCCTGGATCCATGGCTTTCAGGACATTGTGTGAGAAAAGTGAGAGTTGGATTTCATGTGATCTGTGTTTTCAAAATCCATGCTGGTTGGTATGGAGAAGATCATTCTGTTCAAGACACCTCATTAAATTTGAGCCCAGAATATAACCTACAATAAATGAATGTCAACGAAATTGGACAGTAGTTTTGTGGATCACTTCTGCCACTCTTCTTGTAGACATATGTGACCTGTGCTTTCTTCCAACTACTGGACACAGTTTTTTGTTTGCAGTATCTATGATAGATTATAGTTAACAGATGGGTTAACACAGCCATGAAGTGGACATATAATCTGATAGACTTCCATTGGGCCCTGGGGCTTTGTTCAGTTTTAAAGTTTTTAGTTGTTTCTCAATGCCACTGACACTAATGTCTATTTTGCTCATCTTTTCAGTGGTATGAGACTTAAGTTGGGTCAGTACTCCTCAGTTTTTCTTTGTAAAGGAACATTTGAAAATAGAGTCAAGCATTTCTGCTTTTGCTTTGCTACACTCAATTTCAGTTACAGTCTCATCCAAGAGTGACTGGTAACTAACTTTGGTGCTACTAACAGCCCTCAAATATGACCAGAATTTTTTTTGTATTTCCTGAAATATCATTTGTCAATATTCTGGTAGTCACTGAAGGCTTCAAACAGGCTCTCTTAGCTGCCAAACATGTACAGCCAGTCGGTTTTCTTTATAGCTATTATGCAATAGTTCCTGTTTGCTTAGAAGTATCTTTACAGTGAATGTAAACTGTATATCATTACGAACTGTCCTACAGGGTACATATCTGTCCAGTGCATGATCAGCTATTCTTTTAATCTTGAGCCATATTGCTCTACGTATTCCTTCCTTCAGCTAAAAGTTACAAGTTCCTCATTGAGGTATGACACTGTTGTTTCTCTGTCTAGTTTGGTGAACATATAAATCTTTCTGCTTGTTTTAGTTACCCTTTGTGTTTTGGTATTCATAGTTGCTATAACTGCCTCATGGTCAATGATACTGGTTACAATGTGGGCTTCCTCAAGGAGGTCATGTCTGTTTGTTGTCATTAGACATAATATATTTCCATCATTAGTGGGATTCTGAGCTATGTGTTCTAGGTAGTTTTCAGAGAATGTTTCACAGGATATCTTGTCACACTGACCACTAACAGAACTATAATTACAACACTGCAGTGCCTGTGTTATTCTTCTTATAATGCAACATTCCTTTGGATATTCTGTCCAAAGGAACTTTGCATCATAATGAGAATAACACAGGCACTGCAATATTGTATTTATCTGCCAATACTGAGCAAGTGACTGTCAAGTACAACATCTGACCTGTACGGGAAGATACGTAATGGATGTTGATATATGGTTGATGACATATGGAAGTTTGGGTCTGGCCATGGGTCATGCATGGATAGCCAAACAGTAAGGTGACCATGTGCAATAAGTGGGAAATCCAGGTTCGAGTCCCAGTCTGGCACAAATTTTCATTATTGTCATTCCATTCTATAGCTGACAGTTGTCCTCATTCACAATTGTGAATTCATTTAATGTATTTCATAATGGCTGTAGTTGCTGCAGTTCCTGTTCCTTTTCATTGTAATCAGAATAACACAGGCACTGCAATATCATATTTATCTGTTAATTTTGGGCAAGCAACTTTCAAGTACAACATCTGACCTGTAAGGAAATATGCATTGTGGATGTATGAGAACAGGTTGTAGATGCATAGTTGACGACACATTGAAGTTTGGGTATGGTCGTGGGTTGTGTACGGGTAGCCAAATGGTAAGATGACCGCTTGCGATAAGTCCTGGTCTGGCACAAATTTTCATTGTTGTCATTCCATTCTATAGCTGATGATTATCCTCATTCACAATTAGCTGATCGCTGTCCTCATTCACAATTGTGAATTCATTTAATATAAAACTATAATTAGCCCAACTGATTGTTGGATGATTAGAATCTCCTCCAATGATTACAGTATCATTAGGGAACTTATGTGCAATTGAACTGAGGTTTTCTCTAAATTTTTCAGGTACATTGGGAGCAGATTCTGGTGCTTGATAAAAGGACTCTATTATAATATTTTGTACACCCTTGATACTGAGTCTTGCCTAAACAATTTGACATTCAGCTTCAATTTCTATCTTGGTGGATTTGAGTTTCTTGTCTACTGTGAAAAATACACCACTTCTACGTCCCATTTCTGTATCCCCTAGGTATATGCTTAAATTTTCCCCAAAGATCTCACTACTGTCAACTACACATTTTAATGAGCTTTCTGTGCCTAATATTACTTGAGCTTCAGTCCTTTTTAGGAATGCTTCAAACTCTGGCACTTTCTTGCAAATGCTTTGGCAGTTAAACACTAGGATTTTCATACTCTCATCTGTGGGATGCATTTCTTTGTGTCTTACACTGATACTTCTGGATTTCTTACAGCTATAGTTATCTGGATTTGTTGGAGAGTCACCTAATCTAAAAAATCTGTGTGCACACCATACACAGTCAGTTACTTGGGTAGCTGCCTCTGATGTGCAGTGCACACCTGACCTATGTAGGGGGGCTCTACAATTCTCAACCCTATGGCTCAAGTCACAGTCTAGCTAGTTGCAGAACCCACAAAGTCTCTGATTTGGAACATCCACTTGACTTTGAACCAGGGGGCCACAATCTGTTCACAGGACAATATTGCAGGTTGTGAGCATTGTGGAAAGTCCACAAGCAAGGATGGTATTCTCAATAATTTCTACTAGTCACTGGAATGATCCAAGTATGAACTTGAAACCTAGACAACAGGCATCATTTGTTTCAACATGTGCCACAGTTGGTTGCACCATGTTCCCTCAGTGGCTGCTGGAGCAGCCTCTACAACAGACCAAATCAGACCTACAGGTGTACCCACTGAGTGTACCTGGTTTTCCTTCCAATTCCTTGTTACCATTTCCCAAAGGGGTACCATTATTCACCATATGTTCAAACTGTCAACTTCCACTTCTGTACTTGCCTCTTGACATGGGACGAAGCAGGTTTCCCCAAAAAAAAGATGAAGTGAGTCCCACTGGCTCAGTTTCAGATTCAGTGAAAGACAGCACCTCAAGCTTATTTGTCAGAGTTGTTCCTGTTCCATACCTACCCAGTACAAGATGCCTAGACCCAACATTGACATGCCACTCACAATCAAGTGGACAAATAATGATGGGGCTTTTATTTCTTGCAGGAGTGACAGTACCCACAGAAGAGGATAGTACCCAGTTCTCGGCAGGAATACCAGGGCAATGAGCAGATCTCAGATTAAGTATTTATGATACTGAGTTACACCACCCATACATACTGTTTATATGTCTCTAAGATAACTTTACATACATTTGTTTCGTTTGAAGAAGAAGATATGTTGCAAAGTGATTTTGAATATTTAAGTGTTACCCAGAACCCTTGACTAAACAGAAACGTAACAATGTGGTGAAATGAGCTGGAATCTGAAGTAATACAGGGGAAAGTGCTAATGTTATTTGAAGTTCCCCATATGCTGAATATACGAAAACAAGAAAATAAACTAAAAAATGGGACTCACCAAACATAAATTGAGACTGAGGAACAAAATTTAGAAGCCGAATGAAACGGACAGAAATTGAATTTTTGGAACCAAAAATCAGATGTGTGATGATCAACAACATTGACTTCAGAACAAACTCAAGACTATTTACTTTGCTTGGTGTGGTGTGTTAAGGTCATGTGAAAAACTTTTTGTTTAGGTTTGTTCATTAGTAACTTACTGAAAATGATTAATCTTAATGAAGTTGTTGATCAGGAGCAGGAGGTAGATGAGAATGTACATTCAAAACAGGTCAATGGTAACATACAGGTTTTAGTGAACAATGACAATTTACATGATGAAAGTCATGAAGAGGGAGCAGTAGGCAGAGACTTAAGTAGTGAATGCTCTCCTTTTCATGGATTTCACCACCAGGAACAGTTCGGTAATAACAACAACCCACCTGTACAGCTCAAAAAATTCATAGAGGAATATTTTCTGCACATAGAAGAAAATTTTGAAAAACAGAACAGTGTTCTTGGAGGGATAAGAAAGGATAAAAAGGAGTAAAAATCCAGTTAATCAGCACAAATATGGAAGTTGAAAATTTTGAGGAGTAACAGTGCAATTGTAAGTTTTCTGTAGAAACCAAGAATCAGGTGATTGACACACATATTTATTTAGTACAAAATAAGGAAAAGTGAAGTAGAAAATGAATGAATTAATGAAACTGAAAGAAATGACAAAAGTATGAAGATACTGCATAACATGATTTTAAATGAGAGGGAAATGTTAGTACAAAAATTATTTAAAAGAGTCTGTTTTGCTAGGAAGCTGGCAGATGTAGTCAAAAGTCACAGGTTTAAGCAGTAATATTGATGCATGTCTGAGTGGTTCATCAGATGTTAGTGATATATTGTATCCATTATACGTAGATTTAATTACCAAGAGTTTTGGGAACAGTTGTGGCAATGTATGGGGAAATGTAAATAGTATGAAAATTTTTCTAGGAGAAAACAAATAGCACCATCTGGATTCTCCCCACTACCACCATCTTTTCTGAGCTTTGCAGATGGAAATAATCCTTACAGCAAATCCTTCATTCCTGTAACCTCCCTGGCCTAAACCTAAGGTAACTCACTGTCCCCCCAGACCCCACCCAGCAGTGTGTGTGTGTGTGTGTGTGTGTGTGTGTGTGTGTGTGTGTGTTCACACCATCCACTGTCCCAGTACCCTGCCCCATTTGTGTCAGTTAGTTGTGTTCTGCTACCTCATGCCCTAGTCTGTGAAACTGCCTACCCAGTCACCTGCCGCATGCCACCTGCTCTCTCTACCTGTACCCCTAGTTAATCCAGAGATGGCACCCAACTCTCCCATGAGAGTTTCCTCCCAACCCCTCCCTGTCTCCAACATCTCTCCATCCCTCACCTCATCCCACCCAGCACTCCCACCTCACCCCAGTACACTCACCGTGTGCCAGAAAAGAGGTGGCAGTCGACTGAGCACACTGTAGAGAGACAGGCGTGTGCATGTGTGTGTGTTTGTGTGTGTGTGTGTGTGTGTGTGTGTGTGTGTGTGTGTGTGTGTGTTTATGTTTTTCCTACGAGCTTGAAAATGGAAGTTCATTCCAAAAGTTACAAAAATGACATACCTTTTGTTTGTGTACCTATTTATAATACAAGGCTTCTGCCTTTCAGTGAATCATCTGCTTTATTCCTAAATCATTCATAATTCTCAGCCAGAACTTTCAGTACATTATTGTGACTAGAACTAATAGGTTCAAAATCTTACAGCAGTAGTTCATGGAGTGACTATAGAGATTTTGTAGACTGCCACATTAATAAGGCAAATTATTTAGACAATTTAGTAAAAGAAGAACATCATTTACTGGAGGTAATAATTAACAAATTACTATGAAGAGCAAGAGGAAAGCTAGTACAAAAGGATTGGGCAAAATTTAACAATTTATAAGAATACTTTGAACAAATAGACATAGTGGAAAGACAATCAAATAGGTAACATTATCAACATAACATTAAGCACAGAGAATCTCGTGTACATGGTGAACACACTACAAATTTAGGAAACAGAGGACACAATTATCAGGGTCATATTTGATCTGGAAATAGATACATAAATCGAAATAATAACAGAAACTATCGTAATCCATAACAACCCATATCAAACCTACTAACCACCAGCAATACCTCCACTTTGACAGCTGCTACCCATTCCATACCGAGAAGTCCCTTCCAAACAGCCTAGCCACTCATGGTCATCACATCTGCAGTGATGAGCAGTCCCTCTCGAAATATACCGACGGTCTCACTAAAGCCTTCACAAACTATTATTCTCTCAACCTTGTACAAAAACAAATCTCCTATGTCTTATTTTCCAGTCTCCTACCACCTCACAAAGTCCCACCATCCAGCCACAGAGGAGCATCCCCCTTGTAAGTCAGTATCACCCAGGACTGGAGCAGCTGAATTATATTCTCTGCCAGAATTTTGACTACCTTCCATCATGCCCTGAAATGAGAAATGGCCTGCCCACTGTCCTTCCACCCCTCCCACAGTCGTATTCTGCTGTCCACTGAATCTACACAATATCACCCATCCCAACACAACCCCTGTTCCCAACCCCTTACTTCATGGCTCATACCCTGTAATAGACCTAGATGCAAGACCTGTCCTATACAACCTCCCACCACCACCTACTCCAGTCTGATCACAAATATCACCTGTTCCATCAAAGGCAGGGCTACCTGTGAGACCAGTCATGTGATCTACAAGCTAAGCTGCAACCACTGTACTGCATTCTATGTGGGCATGACAACCAAAAAGCTGTCTGTCCACATGAATGGCCACTGACAATCTGTGGCCAAGCAACATGTGGGCCACACTGTTGCTCAGCATGCTGCCAAACACAACGTCCTTCATTTCAATGACTGCTTTACAGCCTGTGCCATATGGATCCTTCCAACCAGCACCAGGTTTTCTTAATTTCACAGGTGGTAATTTTCCCTGCTATATACTCTACGTTCTTGTAACCCTTCTGGCTTCAACGTTTGTTAGTCAGTGTCCTCTTCCATCCCCCCCCCCTTCTTTGTTCCCATTATAGCACTACACAGCCATTATTCCTCCATCACACCCAGTCTTTTCTACTTCTCTCCTTTCCTTCTGTGCCTCCCCTCCCCGCCTCTCCACTCCCTTCATCTAATGTCCCGAATGAACATAGCTGCGTGACCCTCTGTCTATCTCATCCCTGTGGGCTCCCCAACAGCATGTCACTGTCTGCCACCTCTACCCCACTATCCCTCCACCTTCCTGCCCCAGCCTCCTCCTCAGCCCCACCCAGTTGCCACTCCCATCATGCACTGATGCTGCTGCCCACAGTTTGGCCTTAGTTGTCTGAGACTGCAGTCATGTGTGTGAGAGTTGCATTTGCATGAATGCGTGTGTTAGTGTGTGCGTGTGTGTTCATATATATATATATGACAAGATTCTTATTTTCACAAAGAGACTAGACATAGGGCAAGTTGCATGTCACCTTCCCAAAGACTAAAACTGTATGAAAGGACTCCACACTATATATAGGCATGAAATTTGTAAATAACATCTGGAATGGGAAATGTGAACTAAATCTAAAAAATACTGAAGAAGACCTGGAAAAATATTTGAAAAGTAAATGCTATTACAGTGCAGAAAATTTCTTGAATGATGACCATATAATACAATAACAGAAGAAAATCACAGCACCAAGAATGAGATCTGCAACATAAACAAAAGTTGGTAGGTGAGTTTCTACAGTTGAAAGATGGTGTTTATTCATATTTCATGGCAGATGCATAGGAGTAGAGCTAGTAGAGCCAGTATGAGGGTGCAAATCAGGGTTGCTTTAAATATATCCTGTAATGACCAAGGGGGAAAAAAAAAAAGGAAGAAGAAGAAGAAGAAGAAGAAAAAAAAGAAGGCTCTGAGCAACATGTATTATGTGAATATGAATAGATATCTGGCGCTGATTTAGTGTATGGCTGTGCTTTGGCATCATTCTAGTGTATGGCTGGGCTTACAGTTTGTGCGCAAAGTCTTGTTCTGTGCTGCTGTGCCTGTTGTTGCATCCATGAGGTGATATGCATTTTTGAGTTTCTCATTCGTTCTGTACTTCTGCATGATCCTGATGCTTTTATCTATTAAATCTTAATATTTTTTTCTGTATATGATGCCTTTCATTAAATTTTATTTGGTATTATACCTTCTTGTGCAAATGTGTTTTGGTAGAAAATTTCTGATTTTTTAACATGAGTTACATTATGTTTCTCTATGAAGTTTTATTTGGTCAGTGTTCAAGGCTTATTTTGCTTTTATAGTAGTCCAGGATAGAACCATGCCAAATTTATTTTCATGTCATTCTCCCCATATATTTTTAGATAACCGATGATGCCCTATCTGGGTGAAATGCGTCGTTCTTAAGTTAATAGAGAACATTGTGCAACTTATGACTGTTTTTTAAATAGTAGCAATCTTTAATTCTATGAGGCATGTTATGTTGTTGTAAAAGATAGATTTGATTTGACTGATAATGAGGAATTCTATAGATCCTCATAAACTGTGGCACTCACTCAACAATGTAATAGGATGTTTATTTAGTCAAGGATTTATAGTTAGGCATGTTTCAAGCAATAAGGGTGTTAACAATGTTGGCATGTGGAGAATTCTTGAAATCCGTTATATTTATTTAAGTGAATTACAAAATTAATCACCCTGTTTGCCTAGTGGGAACTAAAATGTGGCTGTAGATAGACCCCTTATCTTAAAGGATATAATAAGTTATTTGGTGTCACAAATTGTAATGGGCTCTGAGTACACAGTGAAAGAAAGTGCTTTGAGTTGTAACAAAGTTTCGTTAATGTACATTGAATGTTTAGCAAGACTTTCTAGGGGAGGTTGGACTGGTGCTCATTCCCAATTTGTTAGAATAATAAGTTAACCCTGATGTACCTTCATTCATGACATGTGCGAATTCAGAAATCAGGCATCCGTACTGTTCACACACCCACTTGTAGAGGCCACCTGGGTTGGCCCTTTGGCACACTCTGGTGAGATGCCAAAGAAACATTATTATTTAAGTGATCACAAATGAGTGCTTGGCCTGTTCCATAATCTGTATTACTGTTGTCCATTCAATGAGTTCATTGGTCTGCACAACCTGTACTACTATGTATTTCATGCTGGCTCCATAGAGTCCTGTTGTTGTTGTTGTGGTCTTCAGTCTAGAGACTGGTTTGATGCAGCTCTCCATGCTACTCTATGCTGTGCAAGCCTCTTCATCTCCAAATAACTACTGCAACCTACAGCCTTCTGAATCTGCTTACTGTATTCATCTCTTGGTCTCCCTCTATGATTTTAACCCTCCACGTTTCCCTCCAGTACTAAATTGGAGATCCCTTGATACCTCAGAACGTGTCCTACTGTCTGATCCCTTCTTCTTGTGAAATTGTGCCACAAATTCTTCTTCTCTCCAATTCTATTCAGTACCTCCTAATTAGTTACATGATCTACCCATCTAATCTTCAGCATTTTTCTGTAGTGCCACATTTCGAAAGCTTCTGTTCTCTTCTTGTCTAAACTGTTTATTGTTTGTGTTTCACTTCCATACATGGCTACACTCCATACAAAACTTTCACAAAAGGCTTCCTGACACTTAAATCTATACTCTTCTTCAGAAATGTTTCCTTGCCATTGCCAGTCTATATTTTATATCCTTTCTACTTCGACTATCATCAGTTATTTTTCTCCCCAGAGAACAAAACTCATTTACTACTTCAAGTGTCCCATTCCCTAATCTAATTGCCTCAGAATCACCTGACTTCATTTGACTACATTCCATTATCCTCATTTTTTTATATGTTCATCTTATATCATCCTTTCAAGACAGTGTCCATTCCATTCAGGTGCTCTTCCAGGTCCTTTGTTGTGTCTGACAGAATTACAATGTCGTCGGCAAACCTCAAAGTTTTAATTTCTTCTCTATGGATTTTAATTCCTACTCCAAATTTTTCATTTGTTTCCTTTAATGCTTGCTTGATATACAGATTGAATGACATTGGGGTAGGCTACAGCCCTGTCTCACTCCCTTCTCAACCACTGCTTCCCTTTCACGCCCCCTCAACTCTAATAATTGCCATCCGGTTTCTGTACAAATTGTAAGTAGCCTTTCACTCCCTGCATTAGCCGGCCGCTGGTGGCCAAGCGGTTCTGGCGCTGCAGTCTGGAACCGCGCGACCGCTACGGTCGCAGGTTCGAATCCTGCCTCGGGCATGGATGTGTGTGTTGTCCTTAGGTTAGTTAGGTTTAAGTAGTTCTAAGTTCTAGGGGACTTATGACCTCAGCAGTTGAGTCCCATAGTGCTCAGAACCATTTGAACCATTTTGAACTCCCCGCATTTCCCACCTGCCACCTTCAGAATTTGAAAGAGAGTATTCCAGTCAACACTGTCAAAAGCTTTTTCTAAGTCTACAAATGCCAGAAACATTGGTTTGCCTTTCTTGAACTCATTGTCTAAGATAAATCAAAGGGTCAGTATTGCCTCGCATGTTCCAACATTTCTACAGAATCCAAATTGATGTTCCCTGAGGTCAGCTTCTACCAGTTTTTCCATTCATTTGCAAAGAATTTGTGTTAGTATTTTGCAACCGTGACTTATCAAACAAATAGCTTGGTAATTTTCACACCTATCAACACCTGCTATCTAGGGGATTAGAATTATTATATTCTTCTTGAAGTCTGGAGGTATTTTTGTCATGGCTTGTCCTCCCAAGGTTATCAGTAGTTTTAATGGAATGATGTCTACTCCCGGGGCCTTGTTTTGACTTAGGTCTTTCAGTGCTCTGTCAAATTCTTCGCATAGTATCTCCCATTTAAACTTCATCTATGTCCTCTTCCATTTGCATAAGATCACACTGAAGTACATTGCCCTTGTATAGAACCTCTATATACTCTTTCCACCTTTCTGCTTTTCCTTCTTTTCTTAGGATTGGTTTTCCATCTGAGCTCTTGATATTCATACAGGTGGTTCTCTTTTCTCCAAAGGTCTCATTAATTTTCCTGTAGGCAGTATCTATCTTAACACTAGTGATATATGCTTCTACATCCTTACTTCTGTCCTCTAGCCATCACTGCTTAGCCATTTTGCACTTCCTGTTGATCAAATTTTTGAGACATTTGTATTCATCTGCTTCATTTACTGTGTTTTGTATTTTCTCCTTTCATCAATTAAATTCAATATCTCTTCTGTTACTCAAGTATTTCTACCAGCCCTCACCTTTTTACCCACTTAATCCTCTGCTGCCTTCACTATTTCATCTCTCAAAGCTACCCATTCTTCTTCTACTGTATTTCTCGCCCCTGTTCTTGTCAACCATTCCCTAATGCTCTTTCTGAAACTCTTTCGGTTTATCCAGGTCCCATCTCCTTAAATTCCTACTTTTTTGCAATTTCTTCAGTTTTAGTCTACTGTTCACAACTGATAAATTGTGCTCAGAGACCACATCTGCCCATGGAAATGTCTTACAATTTAAAACCTGATTCCTAAATCTCTGTCTTATCATTATATAATCTGTCTGAAAAGTTCCAGTGTCTCCAAGCCTCTTCCATGTATACAACCTTCTTTCATTATTCTTAAACCAAGTGATAGCTACGATTAAGTTATGCTCTGTGCAAAATTCTACCAGGCGGCTTCCTCTTTCATTCCTTACTCCCAGTCCATATTCACCTATACTTTTCCCTCTCTTCCTTTTCCTACCATCAAATTCCAGTCCCCCTTGACTACTAAATTTTCATCTCCTTTAAATATTTGAACAATTGCTTTTATCGCATCATACATTTCTTCAATCTCTTCATCATCTGCAGAGCTAGTTGGTGTATAAACTTGTACTACTGTGGTAAGTGTGGGCTTTGTTTCTATCTTGGCTACAATAATGCATTCACTGTGCTGTTCATAGTAGCTTATCTGTGTTCCTATTTCTTTTATTCATTATTAAACCAGTCCCACATTACTGTTATTTTACTTTGTATTTATAACCCTGCATTCATCTCACCAGAAGTATTTTTCCTCCTGCCACTGAACTTCACTAATTCTCACTAAATCTAACTTTAATCTATCCATATCCATTTCTAAATGTTCTAACCTACCTGCCCAATTAAGGGATCTGACATTCCATGCTCCGATCCATGGAAAAGCAGTTTTGTTTCTTCTGATGACTTCTTCCTGAGTAGTCCCCACTCGGAGATCTGAGTGGGGGACTATTTTACCTCCAGAGTATTTTACCCAAGAGGATGTCATTTAACCATACAGTAAGGCTGCATGCCCTTGGGAAAAATTACAGCTGTAGCTTCCCCTTGCTTTCAGCCATTTGCAGTCCCAGCACAGCGAGGCCATTTTGGTTGATGTTACAAGGCCAGATCAGTCAATTATCCAGACTGTTGCCCCTGCAACTATTGGAAAGGTTACTGCTCCTCTAGAGTACTACGTTCCATAAATCATATTTGTTCTTGCTATAATAAACTTGGCAATGAGTGAGGGTTACATTTTCTCTGCATGTTAGCATCAGTTTTAAGTTACCTGATGAACATCTCAATGACAGAAATATTACTATGTATCACTGCCCAGTAGAAAACTTCCACAGAATAACAGCAGACTCTCATCACTGCTCTCAACCAAGTGGTGCCTTTATGTTCATGACTGGTTACTGTTTCGTCAATGCAACAGTCATCCTTTCTGTCATATGATGAACTAGCTGAAGATTGGGACTCCTACGAGACACAGTTATGCCAACATTTCCAGGTTTTTTTTTGCATGGGCAATGCAAAACTGTGTAGGGCTATCTTTCTTTCCTGGCTTTAGCCGTGCATATATCAGTTGTTGTGCCAACTTACGCCTTCGCAAGAACTGGCCAGCTTATCATTTGATAAAATGTGCAAGCTTCTCTCAACCTGTTACTGTGACAACACATCATTGTGATGTGTGGAGAATTTTGCTATTGTTAGAAACATCCAAAACAATCTTACAAAGCTTGGGCAACAGAATTACATGAGATGAGCCATCATTGTAAATTTGTCACTAGTACCCGTCATGAATTCTACACTGATCAGATGGTATGTGATGTTATTATTCGTATGGCCCTGAATTGGGAAGTCTGTGAAAAAGCACTTCAGTGTGAGAATCCATTGCTTAGGGATATGCTCAATATAGCATCATCCTTTGAAGTGTCACAGGCCACATATGATCAGATTGCTGCCTAGGGGGAGGTACTGGAAGTTGGTCAGTCCTGTTGGACATTATGCAAGTGTTAAGGATGATGGGGAACTCGTTGTCAGCGTCACATGGGGTAGTGCCAGTTATGACCACACCAGTGACAGGCTGCATCGCAGCAGTGGCCATGTGCCATCCTTCCATCTACTTCAAACTGCTTCGTCCAACACGAGTGTGCTATGCATCCTAAGTATTGGGCAGTTTGCAACAAGTGTCAAAAGAAAGGCCACATTGCATTGGTGTGTAACTCCTCTTCAAATGTGGTGAATATGGTAGTAATGATGGATGTAAACTGTATCTCTATAATGACTATCTCCCAGAACAAATTGTTCACTGACTTACATGTGTTTAACAAACTGCTAAAAATTCATGTGGACACAGGAGCTGCAGTAACTTGAGTAAATGCACAATGTACATGGGATTTGGGCTCCACTCCCCTCACACAGGTTTCACAGAAGTTGGCTAGCTACAATAAACAACAGATTCCAATCCTAGGTCAGTTATCTGCTCCAGTCTCTTTACAAATCCGTTGTTCACTTTCTCACCTTCCTAGTTGTGGATCATTCCCATACCACAGACCTATTCAGGTTAAACACATTTAATGTTTTTGGTTTCTCCATTGCCAATGTGGTAAATTTATTGTTTAATCAAGTTCTGTACCAGCTACTGGAGTCCCTCTGCTCTGAGTTTTCATCACTGTTTTCCCCTGGTCTCAGTTGTGCTGCCAGTTTTCAGGCCCACATTACCACGAAGGCGTCCACCCTCCCACATTTTTTGGGAGCACAGCAGGTGCCTGTTGAATTGCGCAACTCTGTCAAGGCCAAATAAGACCATATGACATCACTCAATACCATTTAGTCTATTTCTTCTACTGTTAAGAAGCTGACAGGTAACCTTCACCTCCGCGGGGACTTCAGTGTCATGATCAAGGGACAGTCTATGATAGATACATACTCTTTACCGTGTCCAGATAAGTTGCTCGCAAAATTATCATGTGGCCATTACTTTTCCGAGATTGATTTGTCAGAAGCATACCTCCAGCTCCCCCTTGTTGTCAATACACCTTTTGGGTTATTCCAGTATCAACGCTTGCCTTTTGGCATTGCTAGCACACCCACAATTTTTCAACATTTCTTAGAACAGCTGTCAGCCTCTGTGCCCGGCTGCATCAATTACCTAAACTATATCATTATTTGGGGTTCTTCCACTGAACACAACCTTAGAAATCTCTGATCATTGTTTTCAGACAGTGGATCCAGTTTTCAATTTTTCAGCCATCAACTGCTTACCAAGGTTTTGAGGTTTC
This sequence comes from Schistocerca piceifrons, assembly GCF_021461385.2. NCBI lineage: Eukaryota > Metazoa > Arthropoda > Insecta > Orthoptera > Acrididae > Schistocerca > Schistocerca piceifrons. The sequence goes on from NC_060140.1 coordinate 96,631,504, forward strand.
TGCGTGGTGTCAAGCCATAGCATCACTATGTTGATTCAATTACATCTAGACTGCAGGAGACCTCCATTAAGGAACTGCAGGCGTTTCCAGGTAAAGTTGCATATTTTTATAAGTTTTGCCAGATGCATCCTCTGTTGCTCAGCCCCTGTACCCACTTTTGCGTAAAAATGTGTCTTTTTTTCTGGTCCCCAGCTTGTGACAGGAGTGTTCACTTTGCTTAAATCTAAGTGTCCATCTGTTTTGTGTCCAGCCACTTTTCAGTCAGGTCAGCATCTCCTGTTGACTACAGATGCCTCTTGGCATGGCACAGTGTTGCAGCAGAAATATGCAGTCGGGTCCAAACGACCCACTGTTTATGCTTCAAGGACTTTAACTCCCATTCAGCAGCGGTATTGTCAGACTGAAAAAGGAGGCTTTGGTGACTGATTTGCCCTTAAGAAATTTCACATGTTCTTGTATGGTTCTAAGTTCCATTTAGTCATGGATCACAAGCAGTTGGTTGCTCTTTTCAACCCTTTGGCTTCTGTGCCGAGCAAGGCAGTCCATCATTTCAGTGGTGGGCTCTCTTCCTCTTACATTATCATTATCAGATGCATTACTGGCCAACAGTACAACATGCCAACACCAATGCCTTATCTTGCCTTCTGATAGGGCCTGGCCTGGCTTTTGATCTGGACAAGTTGCTTTGTTTCTATTTTAATACTGAGAACCAGAATGTGATCGACGGTTTTTCCATCACTAGTGCCATAGTAGCACTGACTGTCACCACAGGTCCTGTACTTAGTTATGTCCTCTCTTTCATGCAGCACAGGTGGCCGGAAACACCGCTGGGCCATGCCTCAGAGCCTTGCATAATTACTTTTCCCTCAAGCACCGTCTTTCTGTGTTTGATGGGGTTCTTTTTCTAGCTAAGGAGGATGCTGCTCTGCAGGCTGTGATTACCACTTCTTTATGCTATAGTGTATTTTGGCTTCTGCATGTCAGTCATTGGGGACCTCTCGCACTGAAGCTTTGGCCAGCAGGCGTGTGTATTGGCTGTGGATAGATGGGATATTATTCAGCTTGCACTCACTGTGTTCAGCAACAGGTGGCTCCATGGCCATTTTTTCCCCTTGGCCAATGCAGCAGCACCCATGGGAGCATCTACAGATTGATTTTGCTGTGCTCTTCCTAAACCAGTATTTGCTCACTGTAGCGGACACCCAGTCCAAGTTTCTGTATGTGATGCATTGTCCGTCAATGTCAGCAGCATCCACTATTTCTGCCCTGTCTAAGATTTTTGAAATTAGGGACTTCTGTATGTCGTGGTTACTGACAATGCCCCCAAGTTTATTTCTCAAGAGTTTGCATCTTTTTGTTGGACTAGTGTTGTTTGCCATCTCACAGCTCCCTCATTTCATCCTCAATCTAATGGTGAGGCCGAATGGAGGTTTGGATGTTTAAAACTCAGGTGCAGAAGTATGTATCCAGTAGGTCCCCTGAAGCTGCTTTAGACCATTTTATTAAGTTAGTACTATTTCACTCTGATGCATGACAAAAGCCCGGTAGAGCTGCCACATGGATTCCAACTACGGACCTTCCTTCTCCTGTTGCATCCGATACTGCGTCTACCAGCGTCGCAGGCTCCATGATGGTTCTGACTCGGTGCACCTGCCTGGGCTCGTGGTTCCGACTGCCAGCTGAACTGGGGTCCTGCCATCATCAAGAATGGGTCTGGTACCTGTGTGCCATCTACACTCCTTATGAGCAGATGTCCCATCACTTTGACCAGCTGCAGCTGTGTGTGGTGGGATCTGTTCTGTAAAGTCCACCTCCACCCCTGCCTATGCCTGTTCCTGTGTCACAAACAGTTTGGTTTACACTGCAGTAGGCGTCACTGCCTGCTGGAACACTGTGTGAGGTCCCTGCTCACAAAATTATCAGGTGGCCATTAATTTTCCAAGATTGATTTGTCAGAAGCATACCTCCAGTTCCCCTTGGATGAGGCCACTAGGTGCCTTCTTGTTGTCAATACACCTTTTGGGTTATTCCAGTATCAACGCTTGCCTTTTGGCATTGCTAGCACACCCCAATCCCTGAGTGCCATCGCTGCACCTGATGCCGCAGCTGCCCCATCTCCATTGCTGGGCTCTGTACAGCCAGTCTCCAAAACCCCCGCTGATGCCTGTGGCGCCAACCACTGACCTTGTCACTATGGAGTCTCCACCCACAGTCCTGCCCTAAGATGTCTTACAAGAGGGGGGACAGTACGCCACACTGCCACCTCACCACTTCCAACCCTACTCGACCGTGCCTGCCCACCACATGCTGCAGCAGCCGCCATCTTCGAGTGATGAAATGGGCATCAGTGCCATCATTGGTGTTTTTTGTGACAAGTAATCTTGGTGCCTTGCAAGATCAGTGCTTTTTTTTGGTACCCAGTATTTTTTCGGTACCTTGCATTTTTTTCATATGCTGAATTTTTTCTGTACCCTTCAATTTTTATTTACCATGTATTTTTCCCTCCCTAGTGTTTTTATGTATGTATGAGGTTTTCCCATCCCCTAGAAGGGAGGAGTGATGTAACTCGTGAAGCATCCAAATTCAGGCAGAGATCAGTTGTCCATACGCTCCACAGGGCTGCTTATAAAGACGACTTGCATTGGCCCCCTGACGTGCTACCAAAGAAACAGCATTATTTAAGTGATTGTGAATGAGTGCTCAGCCTGTTCTGTAACCTGTAATACTTTTGTCCATTCACTGTGTTCAGTGCTACACGCAATGTGTACTTCACTGTATCTTATGTTGGCTCCATAGGCCACTACGCTCCGTAAGTTTCCAGTTGCTAGACACTTGTTGTCATACTGTGGCTATCTTTACAGTTTACATAATTAGTGGGTCTTATTTGAAAAGAGGCTTTGCTGTCTTGATCATGTAATTGTGGAATTATTTCAAAGACTTTTTCCTCTAAAGCTGCACATTTTTGCTAAGCTTTATATTTGTTTCATTAATGAATCAATAGTCTATGACTGTAGAAGTTAATATATGTCTGTAAGTGCTGGTTCTCATAGATAAGTAATGTACTTTGATCAAAGAAATTGTTGCTACTGGAGGAATTTGTTACACTGTTACTATAGGGATGTTGTCTTGTATATCTGTAGAACATATTATCATATCTGTATAGCGAAAATGCACAGTTTTCAGGAAAAAGTACGCAGTGGAATAAAAATTTGTACTGGTATTTGGAATTTTAGTGTGAAGCTTTTTGCATCCTGCTATGATTTGAAATGAAATAGTTGATACCAAAATGAGGACTGAATGGAATGTACTGGTTGTTGAGAACAGTAAATTGTTGCCAGATTTGTTCTTATTACAATATGTTTAATTTGTGTCTAAATTTATATAGTCAAATATACCGTGCAAGGGAAAAAACAAAAAAGATTTTTGACCATTGTATCCACAATATTTAGTCTGTCTTTCATCTGCTAAAAGTATGCAAAACATTAGGATGTGTGTTGGGCTTTACATTTGTAGGTTATCCTTCCAGTCATTCAGCAACAGTAACATGAATTTGAAAAATCAGTGTTGGTGAATGTGGGTCTAGGAAGCTATTGTGGATGTTTTCTTTAAATGTTTCTGTATGAGAAAAAAAGGATCACTTTGCAGGTGTTGTGAGGTAGCTGAAATTATAACTTTTTGTATGATACAGATCCCACATTAATGTGAAATTAGTTTTATCATCAGTAATTCCTCCTTAAGGTTAAAAGCAATCAATTTTAAGGGTTTTTTCATCTTCTTTTTTCCTGTCCTTGAGTCATGGCAAATAACAACAATAATAGATCCAGAAATAGATAAACCCAAGAAATGTGAAGAGCTTTTGCAAAATTCTCACAATGTGACTGTCTATTCATCTATCGATTTATGATCCACTTTTTGGCAGAAAGCATACAGTATTCCTAGCATCTGGTAGGTGTTAGCAATTTAGGCATCTACCTCGTGGTTTCAATATATCATCATCTGCATTTATATGCAGATTATACAGCATTCTGTCTTATTCTCTCAAACTGCATGTGACGAGCTATATTACTGACTTTCTCAGAGTGGAGAAATCTTGGAAGGGTCACAATAAATTTCTGAGTGCTGTACTTTGAACTTTCAAAGAGCACAGAGTCCCAGCCATCATTGAAAAATCATGCTTTTGGACTTCTAAATTGAATTTTCTAAGGCATATCATCACAGCAGATAGAACATCCCCTAATCCAGACATGAATGAGGCGATTGCAAAATTTATGATGTCCATTATGAAGAAACACTTGAGACAGTTCCTTGTGATGATTTATTTTTTAAAGATATTTATAAATCTAGACACTCTGTGAACACCCCAACTTTGCAAACTTACAGGCAAGAAGTCTTCATAGGCTAGGGATGCTGTGGCAGAACATGAGTTCCAGTCTCTAAAGTTAGCATTAATAACAGTGCTGATACTGTTACACATCACAAGAGCTCTGTATGGCCAAAGAAAGTGCCTGTACTGGATTAGTTGTCATGATTGTGGTATCACGTTTTGATATCACCTCAACGCACATCAAAGTTGGAAATGGAATTGCAAGTTTCTGTCAGACACGGATAGCAATCGTGGGATCTGGTGGACCCAATGGAGCACACCTGCTGAGCCATGCCTCGAGTGGCTCCATACCATGAGCTCCCTCTGCCACCACAAAACAGGACAGCCCATTCACCTTCAGAGCCTGTTTGCTCTGTAACGCTACACGGATGTCGCATAGTCACAGCTGTGACACCATCACTCGTGTTTTAGTTCAGAGAATCTCATCTTTGTTGCTGTTGTATGAGCTGGTCTCTGTTCCTTGCTCCATTATTTCTAATGAGTCTTCATACACTTGGAGAAAGACAAGTTAAGTAAATCTTCTGTTTACTGTGTAAACCTGTTCGCTAATCATTTCCACTCCTGTCCAGCTTTCCTACGATGACAGTTGCTGCACCACTCTGTAGCTCACATCTCCTTACCATTGTGTATGAAATAATAAAACAACAATGATATTTCAAGGATATGAAGAGGATGGGAATGTGGCATGTAAGAAACTGCCTTTGGTAGTAGAGTTTTAACGAAGCACAAGAAGAACTATTCACTCACCAAGTTGGAGGCTCTGGATGTAGTCTGTGGATTTCAGAAGTTTAGGTTTTCTTGTCTAATGTTTTGATGACAAGACTGTGTGAATTTGGATTGCAAACTTGTCATTTCTCTTACATGCATGGACTTACTTGGTATGCACAACCAATCTTATTCTCTGGATAGCCGGCTATGTAAATGTGCTGATCCGATGGCAGGGTAGTTAACTACTAAAAATTGGGTTAAATGATTGAAATAAAATTCCTTTGTGCAACAGGCAAAACATCCTAAAGACTGCCTTTGATCTTTTCATTTTCATCATTTTAAAATAAAGTGCGGAGCATCCCTGTCCTGCACTCTCCTGATATCTATCGTATTTGAGGTTACATAATTTTCAAATGTGACTTTATGCAGGTGCAATAGGCTGAAATGATTCCCTTGAGTTCCTTATTTACGTCATCTACCAATACGACAGGTGAGCAACACAACTTACACTATGTGATCAACAGTATCTGGGCACCTGGCTAAAAATGACTTATAAGTTCGTGGTGCCCTCCATTGGTAATGCTTGAATTGAATATAGTGTTGGCCCACCCTTAGCCTTGATGACTGCTTCCACTCTCGCAGGCATATGTTCAACCAGGTACTGCAAGATTTCTTGGTGAATGGCAACCCATTCTTCACAGAGTGCTGGACTGAGGAGAGGTATCAATGTCGGTCGGTCAGGCCTAGCATGAAGTCAGCGTTCAAAAACACCCCAAAGGTATTCTATAGGATTCAAGTCAGGACTCTGTGCAGGCCAGTCTGTTACAGGGATGTTATTGTTGTGTAACCACTCCGCCACAGGCCATGCATTATGAACAGGTGCTCGATCATGTTGAAAAATGAAATCACCATCCCCAAATTGCTCTTCATCAGTGGGAACCAAGAAGGTGCTTCAAACATCAATGTAGGCCTGTGCTGTGATAGTGTCATGCAAAACAACAAGGGATGTAAGCCCCCTCCATGAAAAACACAGCCATACCCTAACAACACCGCTCCTGGATTTTACTGTTGGCATTATACACGCTGGCAGATGACATTCACTGGTCATTCGCCATACCCACACCCTGCCATCGGATCAGCACATTTACATAGCCGGCTATCTAGAGAATAAGATTGGCTGTGCATACCAAGTAAGTCCACACATGTAAGAGAAGTGACAAGTTCGCAATCCAACTACACACATTCTTGTCATCAAAACATTAGACAAGAAAACTTAAACTTCTGAAATCCACAGACTGCATCCAGAGCCTCCAACTTGGTGACTGAGTAGTTCTTCTTGCACTTGCTAAAACTCTACTACCAAAGGCAGTTTCTTACAAACCACATTCCCATCCTCTTCATATCCTTGAAATATCATTGCTGTTTTATTACTTCATACACAATGGTAAGGAGATGTGAGCTACAGAGTGGTGCAGCAACCTTCATCGTAGGAAAGCTGGACAGGAGTGGAAATGGTTAGCAAACAGGTTTACACAGTAAACAGAAGATTTACTTAACTTGTCTTTCTCCAAGTGTATGAAGACTCATTACAAATAATGCAGCAAGAAACAGAGACCAGCTCATACACCAGCGACAAAGATGAGATTGAGACAAATGATGGTGTCAGAGCTGTGACTATGCGACATCCGTGTAGCGTTACACAGCAAACAGGCTCTGAGCATGAATGGGCTGTGAGGCTGCCACCAGTTGTCCTATTTTGTGGTGGCAGAGGGAGCTCGTGGTATGGAGCCACTCGAGGCATGGCTCAGCAGGTGTGCTCCATTGGGTCCACCAGATCCCGCACGATTGCTATCGGTGTCTGACAGAAACTTGCAATTCCTTTGCCAACTTTGATGTGTGCTGAGGTGGTATCAAAACATGATACCACAATCGCGACAACTAATCCAGTACAGGCACTTTCTTTGGCCATACAGAGCTCTTGTGAAGTGTGACAGTATCAGAACTGTTATTAATGCTAACTTTAGAGACTGGAACTCATGTTCTGCCACAGCATCCTTAGCCTATGAAGTCGTCTTGCCTGTAAGTTTGCAAAGTTGGGGTGTTCACAGAGTGTCTAGATTTATAAATATCTTTAAAAAATAAATCATCACAAGGAACTGTCTCAAGTGTTTCTTCATAATGGGCATCACAAATTCTGCAATGGCCCCAATCACGTCTGGATTAGGGGATACAGTATTCTGTTTGCTGTGATGATATGCCCTAGAAATTTCACTTTTGTGACCCTTCCAAGATTTCTCCACTCTGAGCAAGTCAGTAATGTAGCTCGTCACATGCAGTTTGAGAGAATAAGACAGAATGCTGTATAATCTGCACACAAATGCAGATGATGATATATTCAAACCACATGGCAGACGCCTAAATTGCTAACACCTACCAGACGCTAGGAATACTGTATGGTTTCTGCGAAAAAATGAATCATAAATCGATAGACTAATAGACAGTGACACTGTGAGAATTTTGCAAAGCTCTTCAAGTTTCTTGGGTTTATCTATTTCTGGATCCATTATTGTTTTTATTTGCTATGACTCTAGGACAAGACAAATGGAACCATCCTTCTTCTCAACCACCCTGAGTCAGTGCCGGATTATGCAAGCGTGTGGCCCGCAGCAAATTCTGGGAAGTGGCACTTGGTGTGTTTAGGTCGTATGGTTTAGTATATAAAATAAAACAAGATTGTTACAAATAAACTTTTCTCAATTTAACCTCAGAAAATTTAGAAATAATACAAGTTAGATCAATGTCTCTGATTAAATCGTATTCAATGCTCATTATACTGAGATCATTTAGACGTTCCTGTCCCAGCGTATCCCTTAATTCATTTTTAATGTGCTTTAACGTTGAAAACGTGCGTTCTCCACTGCAGCTGGTGATCAGTAAAGAAAATTAAATGCGTAAGGCTATTTCTACATTTGGAAAACACGATCATATCGAATTTTCCATTAAAAATTTGTGGTTCCAAGGCTTCGTTCCTTTTTCAGGCAGTGGCAGCAGTGATATCCATTTTCAGTAGCTCAGCGAACTGGACCAGTTCGTCGCCTAGCGACTCTTCTAAATCATCTTGGTAAGCATTCACGATATTAGGTAGTTCTTTTCAAGATCTCTTCTACTGTAAGAGATTTAAGGTCCCATGATATTACAAAAACATTAGTCAGGCGATGGTATTTTTCCATGCTATTAGCTAATGCAGCCGGTTACATTGTCAATTATCACAGTAAACACCTGAAATTCAAAATGCTCTCCAGGATTTTCTACTTCATCGAGTGTAGCTGACCCACTACAATTGTCGTATTTTTTTTTATTTCTCTTGTGTTGTCTTGAAGTTTGTTGCTTATATTCTTCACAGCTAGTCAGGCATTTGGCTTTTGTCTCAGTTTCTGAAAATGTGAACCACATTGCCTGGATATATTCATGTAAGGATTTATAAAGTGCATATCCGGTGCGCAGATCTTGATCAGACGACCGCAGCGAAACGCTAGTCGCTTGTAAGCGTTCTAGGATTCTGTTCCATGCGACACACATTATTCCCGTTTCCAGCTTACTCATTTTCAAGTCCAGTCCGTCAGCCTGATTGCGGTACTCTACCTTTTGATACGTGTTAATAGATACGTCATTCAAAACTGATCATATGAAAGCCAAATAAAAGCGCCTTTGTAGCATCAGCTCTGGTCGACCATCTACTGTCCGATAACCTTTTCAGGATCGGAATTTTAGTTCTATGATTTTTCAGTATTTTCAAAAGAAGGCCCTATCAATAGGTAGAATTGGAAAAAAAATGTGTAGACGCTCTCAAGGAAATCAAAGAAAATGGATGCTTCTGTACAACATTTAGCAGCACACTTGGCGACCAAATTTAGCGAATGTGAAAAACAGGGAATATATTCAGAGCACTTATTTATATCTTTAATTCGTGCTTCTAAGCCATGGAGGTATACCTCCATGTTCTAAGCCGATGTACCTGCCACTCATGTTGCTGGCATTGTCATAGCTTTGCCCACGACCATCTTTGATGTTAATACCATTCTCTGTTAAAAAAAATAGAAAGCTTTGGGAGAGTTGTTCAGCATTATGACCTTCCATATCCAAAAACTTCACAAATCTTTCCACTGATCTGGATGATAGTACACAGCGCACAATCAGAATCAGTTGATCTACGTGAGATATATCAGGAGTAGAATCCAATGAGACTGAATAGTATTTGAATCTCTTAATTTCGCAAATAATATGATCCAGTATGGCTGATGCAATCAGATGGATATATTCCTCGCACGTTGTTTTTGACAAATATAGCGTATGTCCGTTTCCTTTATTTGCATGAATATGTATATCTTGGGCCAGAAACATATCAAATTTGGCTAGTAGTTCTAATAACCCTAAATAATTTCCATTGTGAGGTGAACCAACAATTTCATCACTATCTCAAAATGCTAGCCCTCACTCAGCTAAGAAACTTATAACTGCAATAATTCGTTCTAAGAGTGTCCTCCAATGCTTTTGTTTGCTCTCAATTTGGCTTACAAGTTGAGAATCGACACGTGCATCCTTGTTTTTTAGAACTAACAGGAAATCATCGCCTTTCTATGCGAACTGCTTCCTTCATATCTCTTCAGCAAAATATTTTCATTCTTCCAGTCATCTAATCCGTCTTTCGTAAGCCTTGGCGAGCCGTCAAAATCTGCCGCTCGGCAAACAAAATAGAACAGTCACCCTTTGCTTTCTGAATAGCACAACCAGTCTCTCATGTAAGTTTTATTCGTTAGTTTATGTTTATATGTGAAAAGCGGCTTTCTACAGAATCTTATTTTCTTTCTCATTGTTCAAGTGCTGAACTTCGCTACTTTCCTTCATGATCCAATAATTTCTGTCAAAGTTGTTTGGCAACTCACCAATATTAAAATACATTTTACTTTCACTTCGTGTTCCACTTGTACAAGATGCAGTAACATCAGAAGCCTTTAACATTTTTTCGACTTCTCTTTGTTTTGAAGACGAGGTCTCTGGGCCGACAGGGCTTCCTATGCTTTTCAATTCAGTTTGGCTTGGAGGCGATATAGCTGAACTGGGAGGACATCTACATTTACATCCATACTCCGCAAGCCACCTGACGGTGTGGCGGAGGGTACCTTGAGTACCTCTATCCATTCTTCCTTCTATTCCAGTCTCGTATTGTTCGTGGAAAGGATTGTCGGTATGCTTATGTGTGAGCTCTAATCTCTCTGATTTTATCCTCATGGTCTCTTCGCGAGATATACGTAGGAGGGAGCAATATACTGCTTGACTCTTCGGTGAAGGTATGTTCTCGAAACTTTAACAAAAGCCCATACCGAGCTACTGAGCGTCTCTCCTGCAGAGTGTTCCACTAGAGTTTATCTATCATCTCCGTAACGCTTTCGCGATTACTAAATGATCCTGTAACGAAGCGCACTTCTCTCTGTTGGATCTTCTCTATCTCTTCTATCAAACCTATCTGGTACGGATCCCACACTGCAGAGCAGTGGGCGAACAAGCGTACTGTAACCTACTTCCTTTGTTTTCGGATTGCATTTCCTTAGGATTCTTCCAATGAATCTCAGTCTGGCATTTGCTTCCCCGACGAACAACTTTATATAATCATTCCATTTTAAATCACTCCTAATGCGTACTCCCAGATAATTTATGGAATTAACTGCTTTCGCCAGCCAGATTGGCCGAGCGGTTCTAGGCGCTACAGTCTGGAACCGCGCGACCGCTACGGTCGCATGTTCGAATCCTGCCTCGGGCATGGATGTGTGTGATGTCCTTAGGTTAGTTAGGTTTAAGTAGTTCTAAGTTCTAGGGGGCTGATGACCTTAGAAGTTAAGTCCCATAGTGCTCAGAGCCAATTAACTGCTTTCAGTTGCTGACCTGCTATTTTGTAGCTAAATGATAAGGGATCTATCTTTCTATGTATTTGCAGCACATTACACTTGTCTTCATTGAGATTCAATTGCCATTCCCTGCACCATGCGTCAATTCGCTGCAGATCCTCCTGCATTTCAGAACAACTTTCCATTGTTACAAGCTCTCGATACACCACAGCATCATCTGCAAAAAGCCTCAGTGAACTTCCGATGTCATCCACAAGGTCATTTATGTATATTGTGAATAGCAACGGTCCTATGACACTCCCCTGCGGCACACCTGAAATCACTCTTACTTCGGAAGACTTCTCTCCATTGAGAATGACATGCTGTCGGTTCAATCGCTGTATCACTTGTGGAAAACCCGTAACTACATCGGAAAAAGTTGCATATTCTGATGAATCTTTTGTAGTGTAACTCTCATCCTTACAATCAACTGCAGCTTTTATTGTGCTTCATTTTCTGTATATTCGGCAAAATCATTCTGAACATTAAAAAGCCAGACAGTTTGCATAACAGCACGTGTCTTTCTCTCATTTTCATCTCTTGCTTTACGCTTTGCACTTTCAGAGGCGTAGTGGCGTCCAGTATCTCTCTGACTGCTACTCATGGTGGTTAGCTCGATATGTGTGGAAAGGAAAATTAATTACAAAATAGAATGGAACGCTACCATTTAATCGGACTGCGTAACATGTAAGTATCATAAATAATATATGTCCATTTTGTATTGAAGCTAGTGCCAGTTGACTGCGCAAATACTAATATATATATATATATATATATATATATATATATATATATATATATATATACACAGGGTTATTACAAATGATTGAAGCGATTTCACAGCTCTACAATAACTTTATTATTTGAGATATTTTGACAATGCTTTGCGCACACATACAAAAACTCAAAAAGTTTTTTTAGGAATTCACAAATGTTCGATATGTGCCCCTTTAGTGATTCGGCAGACATCAAGCCGATAATCAAGTTCCTCCCACACTCGGCGCAGCATGTCCCCATCAATGGCTTCGAAACCATCATTGATGTGAGCTCGCAGTTCTGGCACGTTTCTTGGTAGAGGAGGTTTAAACACTGAATCTTTCACATAACCCCACAGAAAGAAATCGCATGGGGTTAAGTCAGGAGAGCGTGGAGGCCATGAGACGAATTGCTGATCATGATCTCCACCACAACCGATCCATCGGTTTTCCAATCTCCTGTTTAAGAAATGCCGAACATCATGATGGAAGTGCGGTGGAGCACCATCCTGTTGAAAGATGAAGTCGGTGCTGTCGGTCCCCAGTTGTGGCATGAGCCAATTTTCCAGCATGTCCAGATACACATGTTCAACCGTTTCTTCGCTCACTGCAGGCCGACCCATTGATTTCCCCTTACAGAGGCATCCAGAAGCTTTAAACTGCGCATACAATCGCCGAATGGAGTTAGCAGTTGTGGATCTTTGTTGAACTTCGTCCTGAAATGTCGTTGCACTGTTACGACTGACTGATGTGAGTGCATTTCAAGCACAACATACGCTGTCTCGGCTCCTGTCGCCATTTTGTCTCACTGCGCTCTCGAGCACTCTGGCGGCAGAAACCTGAAGTGCGGCTTCAGCCGAACAAAACTTTATGAGTTTTTCTACGTATCTGTAGTGTGTCGTGACCGTACGTCAGTGAATGGAGCTACAGTGAATTTATGAAATCGCTTCAATCATTTGTAATAGCCCTGTATATGAGCAGACTCCCCCTTCTGCTTACACGGCATATATATATATATATATATATATATATATATATATATATATATATATATATATAGCTTTTGCGAATGATACATGCTGTGTAAGCAGAAGCGAGAGTCTGCTCACTAGCAATATGCGACCCTGACAGTCGCCTTCCAAGAGTTCAGACCACTACAGCTTTCCATCTATCGACATCTATTGAATCTCTGCCCATAAATATTATGCTGGAAGAAGAAGAAAACGAGTTGAGAGTGAGCTCTCAGCTGTTATCTACCCATAAGGCACATCTTTAAATTATTCGCAATTAGCATTCTCAACAGAACATCATCCACTTGGCATCATGTTTTATATTTAATAAGGAAAGCACTTTGGTAAAATGTCGGCTCCCACAAACGACCTTGCTTGAGAATGTGGGCCATATAGCGAAAGTATGCAGTTAAGACCTCATTATACACGTGACCACTGGTTGTTCGTCACTCGCTCTTCCACACTACAGCCATTTTAAGCCTAAGCGCGAAGTACGTACGTAACCTCGTCTAACCGGCTACCCACGAGCTACAGTGCGGCAGTTCCTAGATTTATTTATTTATTATGATCCCAATGATCACATTTGTGATATAGGATTTGTCAGGACACATTTCAACAACTATATATTATCCTTACACAATTTTTTTCCATACTGAATTCATATGAATCAATCTTATGTTTGAACGGAAAGACGGTCAAATTGAAACAGTTGAATGTAAAACAGCGAGATCTAGTAAAGACAGGACGGACTAAAATCATTATTCTCCAGCTATTTCACATGCAAATGGAAGTGAATGAGCTTTTCTTTGCGCTCTTATTTATACGTTTCAGTTTCGTTGCAAATATCATAGACAAGTTTCCGTATTAAGATGCAAATAATGGACTGACGTTCGATGGTTCTTTACAACCTCCAATGGTGGTAAGGACAATGGACACTAAAATGAGGAATTAAGTGATAATGAAGACTGTTCTGAAGATTTAAGGTCATCAGAAGTACCTGGAGATGACAGCAAAGGATTATACGAAATGGTATGTCACTTTCTGAAAGACAAAAATGAAGAGAACTTTCAGGGCCGTTAATAAGTTTTTTAATTATTATAATAAAAACGATCTGTAAATTAACAGTAACAGTGCAAGCGTGTGCAAATGTTTTTAAAGGTCGAAATAATCGATCTACATAAATTTAATATCGTATGCTATAAAATCGTGACAGTACGCGACGATGATGACTCTTTTACTTCTGACTTGCACTCTCGTGACAGAGCGTTCGTTCTTATGAACAAGCTCGCTCACGGGGGCTCCTACCTTGGCCGAGAAGCCGATGAAGCGGTCATACTCGCCTTCTGTAATATTCGGAAGGCTGCTGCACTACTGCACACGAGGCAGTGAGAGTCTGGTGTGCCACCGAGAGCCTCGCCAGTCGCACTGCAAGAGTTTGCGGCGGCGGCCTCGGCGGATGTTGCGCCGCTGGACTCGACCGTTGAGGAGGTCGATGTGCCCCCAGTTGCCCCTCTGGCCCGAGAGACACAGGAAGAGCCCGTGGCTGCGGTAGTTGGTGCCCCGTCCTGCGCTAGCGGAAACCCCGCGGTCTGGACGGGGGCACAGTCAGCTGCAGATGCCACCGAGATGGAAGCCATCGATCTGCCGGACACAAATCTTGCTGAGGCGATTGCCGAGGCAGAGCGTCGCGACATCGATCCTGACGACGCCCGCGCGCCCAGAAAGCGCCGGGCTGTGACGCACGACGATTCCGACAACTCCTCCCTGACCTCTGACACATCGAGGCCGCGGAAGAAGGCATCTAGGGCCTCCCGCGCCTTCACCACAGAGGCTGTGGAGATGGTCACGGGCTCCTCCTGGAGCACCGCCAAGCCGAGACTGACAACGAAGATGCAGCGACCCCCTCGTTCGCCTGCTGCCTCCCAGCAGCCTGATGCGGACGGCTTTGTTGCCCCGCCCAGGCGGCAGCAAACGCAATCGCTGCCGACCGCCAACACGTCTGCGGGCGCCAGCGTAGACGCGCTGGAGGACGGCGACGCGCCTCTGACGCCGCCCCAGAAGAAGCCGCCTCCGATCGTCGCCCAATGGGATGGCGTCTTCAAGGATTTCCAGCAGAAACTTGACCTCTACAAGGTCACAGTGACGTCCAATGAAGAGTACCACGCGGTGACGGACACTGTCTGCACGAATGGTCTCCCGTGCTACACGCACCCTTCCGAGCCGCTCAAACTTCTGAAGATGGTTTTTCCCCTCAAGTTGGCGCGGACTACCTCTGAGAGGAGCTCGAGGACATGGGATTTGGAATCCGGTCTACCAGCCTGATGAAGTCCCCTTGAGCTCACCAAGACATACCGCTGTACCAGCTTGTCCTCGTTGACAACCTGGAAAACCGGAAGATTTTCCAGGTGCAGCAGGTCGGCCGTGTCAAGGTCGAGGTGGAACCGCTTTGGGGCAAAGGCAAGGGGGCCCAGTGCTTCCCATGCCAGAGGGGGGCCACGCCTCCCACTACTGCTCCATGCTGCCCCGCTGCGTAAAGTGCACGGGACAGCACGAGAGCAAACCATGCGGGCTCACCCGAGAGGAAAAATAGACGTGCTGCAACTGCGGCGGGCCGCACGTTGCCAGTTACAGAGGCTGTTCGGCCTTCAAACGGGGCCAAAACCAGCAACGGGGCAGGGCTGCTCCTCCTCGTAAAGTGCACCCGTCCACCAGCTTTGCTGCCGCCACCGAGGGCGGATCGTCTGCCTCCTCCACCCAGCGATCGGAGCAGGCGGCTGGCGAGAGGCAGCAGCCGACTGCGCCGTCCGCGGCTTCGCCCGGGCGCCAGCGCGCGGGCCGGGCCGCCCCTGCCACTGCGCAACCGACTGCCCCCGACCCTCCGTGGCCGGCAACTCGTGCTGCGCCGCCACTGCAACTAGCTGCCGATGTTCCACGGCAGTCGTCTTCTACGGAGCGGTTACAACAAGCCGCCGCCGCGGCCCCCACTGCCCCCTCGGATCCCGACGCAGCTGAGCTCCGATCGCTTTTGCGGTCGTTGAGCCAGCTGCTCGAGCAAATCCCGGTGCTCGTCACCGGGGTCACGACGGCCTTCCAAGCCGGCCTTGCTACTTCTCCCCGCCATGGATAGTCGCCACATCCACGGCCTCACCGTTTGCGCCTTCAACGCGAACAGGTTGGTCCCCCAGCAATGGGAATTCAGGGCGTTCTTGCGCGACAAGGCAATTGACATTTGCCTCATGTGCAAGACATTCCTGAAGCCAGGAATTCATGTCAAGGCAGCCACCGCACTGACAGGCTGACCCACGGTGGCGGGACAGCCATCTATGTCAAGGCGTCCCTCAAACATCACGGTCCAGCTACCGCCCCTCACCGCGGTGGAGGCCACTGGAGTGACTGTCACCACTATGGCGGGGGTTATCTCCTTCATTGCGGCATACAGGCCGCCGAGGGGACTGCTCCAGGAGGCTGATTTCGACGCCCCACTGGCGTTGCGCGGGAGGGTCTTCATTGCGGGCGACTTGAACGCCAAGCACAGGCAATGGAACTCCCACATCACCAACGCCAGCAACCGCCGCCTCCTTCGCACCACACAATGGCATGGCGCGATAGTACTGCGGCCCTACGATCACACCATCTTCCTCATCGCGGCCAGCCTAACGTGCTCGACGTCGCCATAATGAAAGCTGTTGGCCACTTCACGTCTGCCGCCATGTCGTCCGACCACCTTCTAGTGATCTTCGACATGGACGTCACTGGTGCCCCCATGCAGACCACCCGCGCAACTTCCGCGGCTTAGATGAGGCCAGATTTCGTGCCGAGATCTTAGATCACCTCGAAGGCGCGCCCGACCCGCATGTACAAGGAGCCGATGCAGCATTGGCCTCCTTCACCCGGCAAACTCTCGGCGCAGTAGAGGCGGCCACTCCCAAGCGGCCGGGACGGCCGCGCGAAATGTCGCGCCAACTCCCACCGCACACCTTGGAAGCGATCACACACAAAAATCGACTCTTTCGAGAGTGGCAGCTCACGCGGCTGCCCGAGACGAAGCGCGGCCTCAACAGGGCGCGCCGCGAGATTCGGGCCCCCATAGATAATCACCGGAATCGTGACTGGGCACGCCTTGTGGCCACCCTAACGACGACAGATGGCAGTGCTTGGTGGACGGCCAGGCGCTTCCTCTGCCGTCACCAGCGAGTCCCGCCCCTCCAAATGGGTGCAAACGTTGTCTGCGAGCCGGATGCGAAAGCCAGCATCCTCTCAGACATGTTCGTGGAAAATTTCCAGCCCGCCGATGGCGTATTCGATGCCGACAACTTCCGCCTAGTGGAGGACCGTCTCCTGGTTTTTAGCCCGCATCTCGTGGTCGTGCGGTAGCGTTCTCGCTTCCCACGCCCGGGTTCCCGGGTTCGATTCCCGGCGGGGTCAGGGATTTTCTCTGCCTCGTGATGGCTGGGTGTCGTGTGCTGTCCTTAGGTTAGTTAGGTTTAATTAGTTCTAAGTTCTAGGGGACTGATGACCATAGATGTTAAGTCCCATAGTGCTCAGAGCCATTTGAACCATTTCTCCCGGTTTTCCTCACTGCGGGTTAGTAAGACGACACGGCAGGGGAAATCACGGATGCAGAAGTCGATCTGCAGCTCCATCGCCTCAACCCCAAGAAGGCAGGTGGCACGGATGGTGTCACCTACTGCCTGTTGAGATTGCTACCACGAGAGGTACACCAGTCTCTGGCGGACATCTTCAACAGCATCCTCCACTCTGGGAGTTTCCCTTCCGCGTGGAAACACGCGGAATTGGTGGCCATCCCCAAGAGCGCCAAGGACCCCCTCCAGGCAGCGAACTACCGGTCGATCAGCCTGCTCCCGTCCCTCTCAAAAGTCTTTGAGAGGTTGTATGTGGTGCGGCTGCTACGCCACGTGACGAAGCAGCAGCTCATTCCCGAGGAACAGTTCGGGTTCCGGAACGGCCACTCAACGACCCAGCACCTCGTGGAGCAGACGATGCGAGTGCTGGAGACGCGGGAGTACCTAGGGGCGGTGCTTCTCGACATCTCCAAGGCCTTCAACTGCGTGTGGCATGATGGTCGCATGTACAAACTTTTTGTACACGGGGTACCGACGTCGCACTTGGTCCACTGCGCTAGTATCTCTCGGGCCGCACATTCCACATCAGAGCAGATGGCGGCACCTCCACCGACCGGGAGATTCGAGCGGGAGTGCCACAGGGGTCGGTTATCAGCCCCCTGCTGTACTCCTCCTACACCGAGGACGCACCGCGGGTGGCACGTGTGGAGTTACCGCTTTATGCTGACGACACTGCGTTGTTCACCCGCAGCATGAATGCGGCCGAGAAGCGCCGCCGCCTCCAGCTCGGATGTGACGTCCTAGGCGCCTGGTCCACGAAATGGCGCCTTAAGTACAACGCTGCGAAGAGCCAGGCTGTCGTCTTCAGTAGGAAGTGGCTACATCCGGACCTGCCATCGGTCACGATCTTGGAGAGCCCCATACCATGGTTGTGGACCGGCAATTACCTCGGGGTCACACTGGACAGGCGCCTGAAGTGGCTGCCCCACGTCCGTGACGTCAGAGGGCGAGCAGTGGGGAGACTACGTGCGCTGTACCCGCTGCTCAACCCTTCATCTACACTACATCCACGCCACGGCCTCTCCATGTACCTGGCCTCGGTACGGCCGGTTCTGGAATATGCGCCCGTGGTATGGGGTGACGCAGCAGCAACGCACATTGCGATGCTCCAACGCGTCCAAAATAGGGCGCAGCGACTTGCGCTCCACAAGCCGCCTCGCTACCCCACGAGGCTGTACCCATGAGGAAGCAGGCATCCCTTTCCTGCGGGATCGCTTCAGGCACATCGCCAGTGTTTCTACAACAACGCAGAACACTCTGGCAGCCGTCTAATTCGTGGGCTGGGCCAACAGGTCCACCACAGGCCGACAACGCGTTGGCCCGACCTACTGCGGGAGTAGTTCCCTTCCGCAGTCCCGATGAAGATACCAAGAGCGTCTCTATAGCCAGGGACGCTCACTGAGGACAGCTCGTCAAGATAGGTCCCATCGCCAACACCATAGGTCAGCGCAGGAACAGCAGCTTCGCTGCTTACACTGCCTCTACACCTGGCATATGTCGCCAGTGTTTTACAGCGAGCGAGCGAACGGTACGCCACGTTAACATATTGAGCAATGGGACGTTATAGCCACAATACAAATGGTCTCAATTTTGTAAAGTAATGTATTACGTGAGTGTATGTATTCAACTGATTTCTATTGTGGTGCGAAAGGTAACCCATCTTACTACAACAAAAGAACTAGATATCGGTGCGAAACAGTTATATTTACTGTGTGTGAAGATCAACGACACTGTAGCTACTGCGCCTACGTGAGTTTTCGATAGACAGAATATGCATATGCGTATTTTGATTTTAGAAATCACATATGGTCCTCCTATCAAAAAAGACGAAAGACGACACACTCGCGCAGTCTGTGCGTCAGTAATGCTATATACAGCTACACAACATGCCAACGGTATCTGCAGATCGACACTTGCTGTCGCCTCGTTTCTAACTTTTAAAAGAAGCGACGTGCATTCTAGGGCCACGAGATGCGCAAAATTTGTTTTATGGGCATCATATTTTAGCAGACAAGTCATTCTATAGACAAGGAACACTGACGGATGTCGCGGGAAGACGTGTTTTATAAAATCATACAAGATTACAGTACATTCATTCCGTAATTGTTCTCAGCTCACAAAACCTTGTCAATGAATGGAAAAATGGAAATGAGCGTTTGGCGTCATTGTTCTGGAGGCCGCGTACGAGGCAGGTCCAGCCGCCTTGGTGCGGGTCTTATTACATTCGACGCCACATTGGGTGACCTGCACGCCGGATGGGGACGAAATGATGATTAAGACAACACAACACCCAGTCGCTGAGTGGAGAAAATCCCCGACCCAGCTGGGAATCGAACCCGGGCCCCTTAGGATGGCAGTCCGTCACGCTGATCATTCAGCTATTTTTTTTTTTTTATCTCACATTTTGTTCGTTTTCGTTTGTGGCATCTGCTCGGGGCGGACGCCGCAAGACAACCGTTTCAGTTCGTCGTAGATCCATTAACTCAGTTTTTTTATTACAGAGGGCAGCTAACCCTCTGACCGAACACTATCGAGGTGGATTGTCAATGAATGACGAACATGGAACTAAGATGGTAAAGCAGTTGCCCGCGAAAGGCAAAGGTCCCGAGTTCGAATCTCGGTCCGGCACACAGTTATAACCTACCACGAAGTTTCATGGAACTAAAGAGTCTGTCGTTCCCGGAATGATGATAAAACCAGGTGGAAGAATATTGCCTACTGGTTACAGTTGTCACAAGTCTATCTCCGGATTTGTCTTCGCATTGACCGCAAACAATGCTGTCCATTGTGGGGATGGACTGTCTGCGACAAGCCCGGACTTGCTTCAATTGTCGGAGAAATTAGAATGATGAAAAACAACACTTTAATAAACACTCTTTGCCAAAAATTTACTAAATGGCGACAGTTGTGTGCGTAGTTTCGTTCAACAGACATTAAAAAAAGCCAATGCCATGCACACTCAACCGCTCTCCCGTACACATATCTTTTTCGCCACTTCCCCCGAAATATAGTTTTGAAACTATTCACGTACCGTATTAGTCTGCAACTGGTGCCAGAGACATCTTTGCTTTGTGCGTTTTTATACTGCGACTAGCTTTTACCCGTCACTTCGTCCGCACATAAAAGACGCCAGCGCAGGCGGCGGCCCACAAAGCTTTATTGTCCTGCCCGCAGATTTGATTGTTTGCAGCAAGTGACATTGTTCTACGGTGTGCAACAGTACGTTTTTATGGCAAAACTGCGGCAACGTTGATTCTACCCGGCGTGTCAAAATTAAAGCTGTACCACGTTTTAAGCTAGACCTGCAAAAATACAACTGAAAATCGGATCCAATTCCGTGCATTAATTTTTGTGTGGTGCGCATACAGAGATACACACAAAAATTCAAAAAAAATTTTTTTCGCTTCAATAGTTGTTATAAAAAACACTCTCATTTTCAGTTTTCTTAAATATCTCCTACGTACAGACATCTTCAAGTAACCATTTTATTATATGTGTAAATTCACAATGCAGTGGAAACCACTGAGCGTACCATTCAAAGAGTAACGGCTTATATGCAGCAAAGCTATATCCAATATTGAATGATTTTCGCTGGGTGAACATCACTCCAGATCACGATCCTTTGAAAAATTGCACCGTGAGGGGAACACTTCCTTTGAATTGTAAAACTGAAAATATTAATGTGAAGTGCAGATTCAAGAACCACACCATTCTTCAACGCTACGGATTTGTAAACTGAAAACTATTAACCTGTTATTAAAATAATTGTTTAACCAATTAACTGTGTTCGTGCTTCAGCTTTACCATTAAGAAGATACGGTGGGGTGGGGTACTGCAACGTGCTAATGCTTAAAATGTACATCACATATGGTCAAAGCTGCGCAGTATCAGAATTATTGCTCAAATTTTGACGCAAAATCGATTGCAAGGTTGTTATTTCACCAATATTCTGTTTTACTCTTTAAAATATGACTCCAAGTCGATGAAGTTCCATTGTGATATCAAAAACTCTCAAGTATGTACCAGTACTAAGGGTAGACAAATTCTGGGCGCTAAATACATGTCTGCCGTATATGCGAATCATCCAAATAAAAAGTACAGTGTTTTATGATGA
The DNA here is from genome assembly GCF_021461385.2 of Schistocerca piceifrons. NCBI lineage: Eukaryota > Metazoa > Arthropoda > Insecta > Orthoptera > Acrididae > Schistocerca > Schistocerca piceifrons. The sequence continues at coordinate 96,653,060 of NC_060140.1, forward strand.
TATCAAACACAAATAGCTGATTACTACATACACTCCTGGAAATGGAAAAAAGAACACGTTGACACTGGTGTGTCAGACCCACCATACTGGCTCCGGACACTGCGAGAGGGCTGTACAAGCAATGATCACACGCACGGCACAGCGGACACACCAAGAACCGCGGTGTTGGCCGTCGAATGGCGCTAGCTGCGCAGCATTTGTGCACCGCCGCCGTCAGTGTCAGCCAGTTTGCCGTAGCATACGGAGCTCCATCGCAGCACGAGCGCGTACGGACGTGTCTCGCGCGCGCTCCCGCAACTACGGTCTTTTTGTCGGTTCTTTCGGGAACAATCACGCCAGTGAACGAAAAAAACAGTGATCAGTGATGGATAATAGTGAAGTGAAGCAGTCCTACAAAATTTTCTCGTGTTTAGACTAGAGAAATAGTGCATTAGTGACTTCGCGGGCACATTTACGGAATATTGGACCTCATCAAAGGTATTTCACTACAACTAATATCCAAAAACACTACTAATACGATTAGGAACGCTTGACATTACTAACATTACTAACCGCAGTGCTGTGAAAGTGTTAAAAACAATATGAAAGGAAAGTTACCGTGTGACGAATCATCAAAGTAACGTATGGTAGGATTTTTCTCCGTAATTAGACGTTAAATATCCACCAAACTCACGATAACATGTTAGAACAGTGAAGGGTAGCTTCCAAAAGTGTCCTGAATAAAAAACTGATAATAACGGACTTAGACTAAAAACGAAGACTAACATATGGTAGCAAATCTCGCAGAAAAGACTAGCTTAATATGAAGGAAATCAATGTGAACAATACCCATACAGTGAAGGGAAACGATCATAATTCTGAATTATAGACATATTATAGGTAAAAGTCATAAACTGTCGATAGTGAAGAAAATCGATTACGAGTAACGTAAAGCGACACGCCGAGCGACGGAACGCAAAGTCCCGAGAGTAGGTCGCGGTGCGCCAGCTGACACGCACTACGCGTGAGTTTCGCAAGTAGGCCAAACTGCGCTGGCCACAGCAAACCTGTGTTGCTAAACACGACTCGTGTTTCCGCGTCCAACCGCGGGAGTCAGCAGCTTACGCGGGCTCACAGTCCCCACCTGGTCCCGCGAACCACGTGGCCGGCTGCCGTGCGGAGCTGACCGCGGCGCTCGGTGTCGATCGGACATCGCCGGCGAAGCCACCCAGCCCACATTCGGCCTCGCTCTGTGACGTATCGCTTTTGGGACTTACGTGTCACAATGTGGTGCCGCACACGCAATACACACTAAAAAAAAGGTCACTCTTTAAGAACTATAACACAGATTCGCAATCCTGGATCGAGCACGCCTACTAAGTGGTGCTAACACCACACCCAAGTCCACGAAAGGGACGCTTAGTAGAGCGCAGAGCAGCACCAGTAGCAAAGCGTCGCCTATAGGCATGGCGTCTGGTGCCCACGAATATGCCGTCATGTCACCGAGCCAGAAGATCGCTGCAATTGACGAGCTATTAAATGACATTGGGGCGGAATTAAAGGCCAAACACGTATCGAGTAGCGTACTGAATACGATAAGGAATAAAATATTCCCTTTGGCTTTCCAACTCACGTCAGCAGAAGCAAAGGTCGAGCTGCTGCAAGAGCAGAACAAAGATCTACTGCGC